>NC_138377.1:49332491-49370340 GCF_054177405.1 Leptonychotes weddellii
AGCCACCCCATCCCTCCCACCCCCCACCACTCCAGCAATGCTCAGTTGTTCCCTGAGATTAAGAATTCCTCATATCAGTGAGATCACATGGTACATGTCTTTCTCTGATTGACTTATTTTGCTTAGCATAATACCCTCTAGTTCCATCCACGTCATAGCAAATGTTAAGATTCCTTTTTTTTAATCCTTGTTATCTTCTTGTAACCAAAACACTGAAAGAAGGCCAGTGTGCCATTGTAGTAACTAAAAATACTGTAAAGATTTTCAATTAATAATATTAGCAATAATATAATGTTAACTATGGATAATGAACTCTACTAAATATTGTGAGTGTGTGTGTACTTATTTAATCCTCATAATATAATCTCTAAGGTAAATTATACTATTTTTTTTTTAAGATTTTATTTATTTATTTGAGAGAGAGAGGGCAAGACAGAGAAAGAGCACGAGCAGGTTGCAGAGGGAGAGGGAGAAGCAGACTCCCTGCTGAGCAGGGACCCCCAACGTGGGGCTCGATCCCATGACCCCAAGACCATGACCTGAGCCTAAAGCAGACACCCAACCGACTGAGCCACCCAGGAACCCCCAAATCATACTACTTTATCCCAGTTTTATAGATGAGTAAATGAGGGCAGCATCATTAATCCAAGGTTATACAACTAGTATTTAGCACAGCAGATAGTGAAACCTAGGCCTTCAGTGTTCAAGGTCCACTTCATTAAAACAGAAATATGGATCCGTACACACTGAGGCCTGAGCTACTCACCGGGTCCTAGGCACCATGTGCACATTAACATATTTAACCTGCATAAATACCCTGAGGTTATTCTCATTATGTGCATAAGGAATTAAGTGCACAGTAATTAAGTTA
This sequence comes from Leptonychotes weddellii, assembly GCF_054177405.1. Classification (NCBI taxonomy): domain Eukaryota; kingdom Metazoa; phylum Chordata; class Mammalia; order Carnivora; family Phocidae; genus Leptonychotes; species Leptonychotes weddellii. Next base: position 49,333,363 of record NC_138377.1, read on the forward strand.
ACTTATCAGAATTCATAGGGAGCAATATTAGAATTGAAATTTACACTTACTATTCTATGGCTTCAAATTCCAAAGTATTCAGAGATGTTATGTACTAGTACACGTGCTGGCTTATCCCAGTTATTCCAACTTAATTGTTCACACTCTCTCCTTTCAATCTCATAGGCATTTCAATTTACCTGACAAATTATGGTTATCCTATTACTATTTCAACATACTGACTCTTAGTTTGAAGCCCCTACACTGCCCACCTTGAGTCATATGTCAGGACTATCACCAGGAAATGACATTATGCTGGTCTCTATAGTGGAAGCTCTCCTACTAGTCCCATCCCCCCATGAAAGCTCTCTTCATAATTGACTACTTTTATGGCTGTGCCATTAGATCTTCTCTGGACTTATGTATGTCAGATTATTTCTTGAAGGGAAAATATCCCCCTGTCATCTGAAATAATTCTTTTACAAACATATAGTCACCATGAGAAAATTCATTTATCATGTACAAATTGCTGACTTAAAGGTGGCCTTTCAGTCCTGTCTGGGATAAGAGCAGACACCCCATCTTCCCATTTTGATCATTGTGAGGTTATTACTATCAAATATTTGGTGAATACTTAGCTATTTCCATCAAACAGCCCAGACTGGATGCTTCATCAAAAAGTATCATATGAATCAACATGACAGTCGATAATAAAGATGATCTCAGTCAATATATTTCCATTATAAAAAACATTTCAAATCAGTGGGAGGTTGATAGGAATGCCAAGGACCCAAATTAGTATCACTAATTGGATGGTCATACCAAGAAAGAGAAGAAATGACAGTATTGTCTTCTTTCAAACTAAATGGAAATGCTATGTAAACTTTTTTTTTTTTTTTTTTCCTGAGATGCAGAAAGCACTTTTGTTATTAGGTAGAACTGGGTCAGTTCCAAACTCCAGCTCTGATGCTCACTACCTGGGGCAACTGTGCTATACACATCTACTACTGTGACTCTGTTTCCTTACATACAAGATATGAATAAAAATAGTAATTATCTCATAGAGTTGTTGAATATTAAATTAGATAATGCATGCCTAACTGCTGTCATAGAGTAGATGCTTAATACATTACTTTGATTTTGAAAAGATAAATTTTCAAAATGGAAATCTCAACCAACCTATTATGACTTTTAAGATAATTAAATATGAATGTAAGTCAATAAACATTTTAAGCTAGTGTCAGCACATTAAAAATTGTTAACATAAAATTTATTAATTAGTTTGAAAAGTCAAAGTAAATATTCATATAGTTAATTATTTTTTATCATTCCAAAATTTGCAGGATGACAAAAATACTTTTCTTCAAAAACAAGCTCAATATTTAGTCATTTTTCTTGGTTCTTAAGTGGTATCAAAAAAGACCAGTGAAAATAAAGAATGCTAGAAGAAAAATTAACTACCATTCACAAGTGTGGCTTTGAGAATGTGAGTCTCCATTCTGGAGAGCCCGTTTTAGTGACAGAATTTGGCCAGTCCATGAACTTTAGCTTTTATTTAAGAAAAATGAAATGGATGACCCAGGGATACTATCACTCTGTGAAGATAATCATTAAATAATTCATGGGAGAGTAACCTCATAAGGTCAGTGATATGCTCATCTCAGATTTCTTCACATCAGTGCACAGAATTGGGAGGTAATTGACCAAGTTACTGCTGTTCTTTTAGCACTGAAGATTTGTTGATTGTTAGTTGATAGTGAAAATGACATTATTGTAATACCTTGTCCCTCACATTATCACCCTGTGCATGCAAAGTGATGGTTTTATATTAGATCAGGTCTTGGACCTTGAACAAAGATGAAAAGAAGTTTTACAGATCCAGTGAAATTCTTTGGCTTTTAGAAAATGAATTATAGTTTTTACTAGAAAAGAGTATTAAACTAAAAGCTTTCAGGCAAGTAATGTATTTCAAAGGGCAAAAGAGCTGCTGAAGTCTCCTGTGCCTCTTTTTCTTACTTCTATTAAATATTTTATCACTCTAGAAAACACCTTAGAGCTTGTGACTTCTGACGAAGATCCTAAAATACAGTAACACCAATGTGCTGCAAAGACGATTCCCATTTTTATCTACGTTGAAGCTCCAGCCTCTAAACAATGATCCTCACAGAGGATGTATCTGTTTTTCAAGGTGTATTTCACATCACATACTAGTAATTAGGTAAAAGTCTTTGTATTGAAGTTGTTTTATAGGTAAGCATCACATTAAAATACCTTCTAGGTGTTAAAAAAAAAAAAAAGCACCTGAGGAGGAAAATAAATTGATTTTATTCTGATATTACTGCAATTGGGGAGGGAGACTGAACTTGACTTCACTAAGAAAAAAAAAAATAATAAGCCTGGTGTTGGGGTAGAAACTTTAGCACTGAGGCAACTAATGAAAAAGTATTGGAGGACATTCAGGTGGGGCATTGGGGAATGGTTAATCAATGGATGTGTTATTCCTGAGCTTGCAGATGTTTCTCCGTGTGATTAGGCCATCTATGTTGCTAATTTACACCCATAGAAATTAAACCCTTACATCTCTCAGAGGCTGGGAGATAGAGGTGCTATCTCTGTCCATGTTTACATTTCAAAGAGGTAGTTCCCAGGTCCTTAGGAAAGACATTTTCTGTGTTGTAAAACTGGCAAAAGGCTGAGAGATTTACATATATTTCACCGAGACAGAGAAAGAATTCACAATTACAAATGTTCTAAAGTAAATGCTCTAAGAAAAGAGGTCAGGGACCTATTGTCTCTATCTAAAAGGAAAAGATCCTGTCTAAAGTTTTGTCAAGCTGAGAGGCATATTAAGGCTGTCTTGGTCATTGGTTACTATTAATCTGCAAGGAAACATTATAGACTATTCAATACAAATGAAATAAACATATATGTTAATCACTGTGCCAAAGAATATTAATAAATATTAATGTCTACCACTTATTTACGGCTTTCTATTACAGGACAGGGACATTAAAGTTTATAGTCCTTAAAAAAATATTTTTTGAAAGAGATATTATGTCACAGTAGAGAACAATTGAGTCTGAGGAAAACTAATTGCCTAGATTAGTCATTTGAATACGTGACTAGACTGAAGTTAACCCCAGATCTCCCCAGAAGGTATAAGTTTTGGAATCAACCCTGGATTGAGTCATAACTTCGCGGATAACAGCTCTATGACTTCATTTAGCTTACTTCTCTTTCTTGGTCCTTACCTGTATGGGCCAACCCTAGTGTTTGCTTCATAGGGTAAGTATGAACATTACATGAGACATAGCAAAGGAAATTTTTGAGTAAAAAGACTAGCATGTAGTTAAGTGTCCTTTAAAGGTTAATTATTACTCTAAATTCTGTGTTCTCACTTTGCCATACTATCGCCTAAGGGACAGTATTTTGAGAATTTCAGAATGAATCATATGTGAATCATTATTGTAGGTATCAATTACTTACATTTTCTAGTACTAAATTTTTAACAAGAGTATGCATTTTTTTGATTAACATGTTTTGATTATGAGTTCTGTTATTTTTTATTGATGGAAACAAACTTTTATTTCAGTACAAAACAAAGTAAAATACAGGCCCATGGAAACAGTACTGTGTTTTACTACCTTCTTATATAGTAGCAATGTGCTAGAATGGTTCAGCACACAAGCTAGATACTTGGATTCATATTCAGGCTCCAAGACTAGTGGGAGACTGAAGGCAATCTCTACAACTCTTAGTCATCTTTATTGTCTGTAAAGCAGGAATGATGACAATAGTTCTCATTGTTCTTGTGAGGATGGAATGAGAAAATCAAATGCACTTAGAATAGTCACAGGCACAGAGTATGCCTTTTCATAGCTGAGAGCTATCATTGTCATTACTTAATTATCATTGCACATTTTTTTTTTCTGAATCTTGGTAGCACAAATTATACTCCTGGAATTCCATCATAGAAACAAATAATAGAAAGTTGTAAGGAAAATTATTTCACATTATATGAATACCTTTAATTGTTACCTAAACAAAAAATAACAACAGCAACTACTCAGCTGGCAAAGTTCAAATCTTTCCGCATCCTGTCTTCCAAACTCAGACTAACTATACTCTGGTTTCTCTTCAGATCGTATAAATCTTTCGCCTTTTACCAAACTCAGACTAACTAGTTTAAAGACATGGGTAAAAAGTATTTGGATCAAAGGAAAGAAGAAATCATTCAGTAAGAACATGAAACTTAAATTTACATGCTAACTTTCTCTTTGAAAACTCTAGTGGGAAATAAAAAGCAACAATTTTAATAGTTAAAATATATGTATACACTCATAAATATGTGCATATGCACACATATAAATATATACAGACAGATTTTAAATGGACAAAATACTTTTAGATATATGCCAACAATTTTTAATTAATTTAAATAAGTGATAGACATTAATACTCATGTAGGATGTTCCACTTCTAGTTAGCCTGCTTATAGCTTTCCTATCCCAATGGCTTCCAAGCTTTAGGGCATACCTGAAGATTTCTCTTTTTTCTAAATGTTTCCCATTCCATTGCCTGATTTGGAGGCTGTACCAAACACAAGTGATGGTGACTAACTCCCTTACCATAGCAAGTTCTGAATAAATAGACTTTCTTATTCTCATGTGGTTATTCTTTTTTCCACAGATAATGGAAATCCCACTAAGACTCACCCAGTCTGCACTGCCTGCGACCACAGACCCCAGCCCTCCACCAAGTGCAGTACTCACAGAGGTCCCTTGTCCTTTCAGCTGTGAAGATGTGGTAAGTCAGCATGGGAGTCTGAACTCCACTCTCTTTCCATTGTGTTCCTGGGCTATTAACTCTTTGGTTTGATGCCTGGATATTTTTGTTGGTTCGCATTTCTTTGGCATCCTTGATGGAAGCAGGCCATTCTTTCTCATCCCTCCTTGTTTAAGAAATAATTCATGAACACATTTGTAGAATAAGCCAATTTTGCATTCTGAATTGCCTACAAATATGTCTGCTCTTTGCCTTCTACTTTGAATCATTTTTTAAAACAGCTTACTGATTTCCTTAATAATTAATAAGTAAAATGGAATGGTTGACATATATGTGTCTGAATCATGAATTTACTCTTTAAGATTATTTTGACATTGCATATATATAGTATGAATGAAAATTTATATAAAATTATGTATTTTAAGTTATCCTCAGTTGTGGATATCTTTATGTTTAAGCATATACATGGTGAGAAGTTTCATTAAGCTTTAAGGCCGTTTGAAGAAATTAAGTATCAGGGTTTTCTAGTTGATAAAAACAACAAAAATTAAAAATTAAAAAAGTCCATTAAAATTGTTTTACTTTATATTTGAAAATATTTCTTTCCATGATTGAAGAATTACACATGAGATTCACAAGGTAAGTGTATAATATGTTTAATGTACTGGATCATTTATTTTAATTTGAAAATATTGCAAGGTATAATGCTAATTTTCAAATGGATTATCCTGCATCATTTCTTCTTATTTGATCCAGTTAAGTTGCTGGCTTAATATCTAGTTGTTCTGTGGTTGGTGTGAATATAGTGACTGCTTTTAGATTTTAGTTCCTAGAGATGAAGATGGATATAACTTAGTCACAGAATATCATATTTTCAGCAAACACTAAGGAAACATAGAAATATCCAATATACAACCTGACAACATAAAGAAGATAAACATTTGTTGTTGCTTTGTACTCTTGGTTGAGGCTAAACAGGTTTTATGTGACTCTCTTTAGAAAAGTATGAAAATCACAATAATTCTCTATAATCTTTTTTTTTTTTTTTAAAGATTTTATTTACTTATTTGACAGAGAGAGACACAGCAAGAGAGGGAATACAAGCAGTGGGAGTGGGAGAGGGAGAAGCAGGCTTCCTGCCGAGCAGGGAGCCCAATGCGGGGCTCGATCCCAGGACCTGGAATCATGACCCGAGCCGAAGGCAGACGCCCAACGACTGAGCCACCCAGGCGCCCCCTCTATAATCTTAAAGTGTTGAAAGCATAAAGCTAAAAAGGTACAGTAGGTGTTTTCTCAACCAGATATTTAAAATGTATTTTTTTTATATTTAATATGTTTTGTTACCATAGGGACAAAGCCCAGTTCCCAAAAGAAAATGAAAATTGCTTGTTTTCTTGGAAAAAAGAAAATCAGAGAATGATGATAATTTGTCCATTCTAATAAGAACCATGGCTATAGATTGGGATAAAGAGCAGACATGAAGAAGAATGTTTTATCAGAAAGTATTATAGGAAGAATGTATAGATGAGTTTGTTAATAGAGTCAGCGAGAATAAAGGAGAAGAATAGTGGCACAGAAAGTCAAATACTTCCTGTCTAGCCCCAGCACTATTCTGTAGTTGTTGGAGGACACTGAAAAAAAGACAGATAAGAATTACAATAAAAGGCTGTCGATGGCCCCTAGGTATACTTTACAAATTCTAATTTGTTGTTGTTCACTGAACTGTTTCATTCTTTAAATAACCCACACATTCTATTTACTCTATAACCAAATGACAACCAAAGGTCTTTTGTACATGTGCACATTTAGGGAAGAGAGTACACTTCCCACAGTGTTTGGATATATTTTTTTTAAGACGTTGAAATGTAATAAAATTAAAAAAACAAAAACAAAAACAAAACAAAAAAAAGCAAAATAGCTTAAGCTTGTTATGTCTCTGCTGTATTTCCATACCGTACAACTTTGATTTTTAATTCTATAATCTGCGGGTTATAAATTTGGCTTAGTGACGACTACTAAGATACTATCATATGTATTTTTCCTTGTTTTTCAACCCTTTGATATTGTGATTTTAATTCAATGGTGGTAAGATATGTGTTCTTAAACATGATTTAAGAAATTTTTAAAAATAAAAATATTTTAATATAAAGAAAATTTTCACAATTCTTTGCATAATATTATGATTATCCATGTTCCTGTGTAATTTTCATAAATCCAATCTTAACATATGTATTATATACACTTAACAGATGTTCTAGAATGTGAAAACTATTTCACCCATAGGAACTCTCATTTTTTGTTTTAGCTTTTATCACTGATGCTGTGTTGAACATATATGTGCACATTTTTTGCTTATAAGTTTGAGTCACTGAAATTATTGAATCCTTACTATATTTCCACTGTAGATAAGGCATTAGGTTAGTCATTGGAAATAGATTAGATGATTAATAATTACTCCTGTTCAAAACAAGTTCATGTTCTGCAGAGGGTGCCCATTAAATCATATGCACACAGAAAAAAAAAAAAAAAGTGTCTCTTTTTGGTCCCATAATGTACAAAAATGCCCTGATTAAAGATCTTAAAACCCTCATGAGAAAGAAAGATTAAAATAAATTTACGAAAATAATTTGGTATTATTTTATATATTATAAAATATTAAAGTTGGTGACTTACAAGTCTCATTAATTAGTATCAAATAATTTCTATTAAAAATTTCTTGCTATTTTAAAACTCTAATTTCAAAGAATGCTTATAACACTTTTCTCTTGAGTTGAGGTTTTTGTTTTTTGTTTTTTTAGATTTAATTTCTCTATGCTATTGTTCAAACCCATATTTAAACAAATCTTGGTGTACCAGAGAAATCTTAACCCACATTTCCCATTCAATTGTACAGTTATACAATTTAATCTTAATTCTGCCCATGACGATTTTCTGTAAGAATTTACCTATTAGAATATGGCATATCATTTTTAACTTCAATCCTTTAATGTCTTACAGGTTTTAGCTCAGTTCCTTTTTGAGACTGTGGCAAATAATTCTGAGGGGTTTGGCTTTGTCTCATCGGCCTTTTATCTCTACCTTTGCTCCTGATCTGTCATTTCAGCTTTGTCCTTTGATGTTCCAAAGTTCTAGCTCTCGTTTTCTAATTATTCCCAACTTGAATTACTGGAGACAAAGCTATACGTGATCTCAAAGTCCTTTGACAATGAAATCTTAAAAGTCAAGTCTGAGACTATCAGTTTGAAGAGCTGAAAATAGTTTCAGAGTGAGAAATTGGCATGGTGAGACACATAAAAGCTGAAAGAACTTGATACAATCAGAGGATTGCAGGAAGAGAAGCCTTTTTTTTTCTATTCACAGATTTAACATTAGTGTAATTATCTGAACAAAAAAAGACCTAAACATTTTAGATTATTTTCAATTATTTTTTCTTATGCTATGGACTAAATCTATTCAACCTATTAAAAATTGTATTGAAAGAATCCAACCAATGAGCTTCCAGCCTAATTTAATATAATTGTTCTCATTTGATACTTCTTTTTCTCTTAATAATTGAAACTAATTTCTGTGGCATATTTCTGCTTCAAGCAGATATTGTACTTCAGGCAATGAACGACAGTGATTCTTGAGAGATGAACAAAGTGACATGAGCTTTACAACTGCCTAGCTTACTTCTGTCAAAGCAAAAAATCGCACCAAAGTTAAACAGGCAAAAAAGACTTTATTCAGGGTTATTTCAATTGGGAAGAGAGACTTGAACTCAACTCCACATTACAAAAAACAAAGCTCAGGCATTCTCAGCACTGGGATGAGCTCTTAGAAAAGTACTTAAGGAGTACTTAAATACATCATGTTGATCAGTGGTTTGTTACTTGTGAGTTAATAGGAGTTAATGGGAATTAATAGGAATTATTCCTGAGTCTGAAAATACTGTTCTCTGTGATTAGGCCATTTGTGTTCGCTAATTGGTGCTCATCTGTTCCTACCCTCCCACAGAGACCAGGTGACAGGATACAATATACTTTGATGTTTACATTACAAAGAGATGATTTTTCCGGGTCCTTGAGAAACATTTTCTGGGTCCTAAAAATGTCAAGAGGCTTCTAAGGAGATTTATATATATTTTAAAGAGGCAGATAAAGACTTTGAAATTACAAATTTTCTAAAGTAAGTGCTCTTAGAAAAGGAAGGTCGGGGCTATGGTCAGCAAGGAAACTGTCTAAAGTTTAGACCAGCTGAGAGGTACTTTAAAATCTTGGTCACTTCCTTGAGAGTTTCCTAGTCAAGAAGCAGGAATGGAGAGAGAATGCATGCCTACTCTTAATAGTGTTGAAGTTTGATTTCTGTGCATCTGGAAGCATGATGGTTGAGGAATTCCTCACCACTTTATCTTTGGAAACACAAATAACTGCAAGGGACCACCTTTCCCCATTGTCCCCTTCTTCATGACTCCCTTGTTTAACTGCCTCTGTAAAACCTAAGGCTCCCTTTTTTCTGAGACACTTTTCTGAAAAAATGAACTTCCTCCCAATTGAAATAGCCTAAATAAAATAGCCTTCTTAATTGTCCAGTGCATTTTTCCCTTAATTTCCATGCCATGACTCATGATCAGAGAGACCTCCTTTTCAAGTGCTCATTTATTCTACCTAGATAAAAATGCCTTTTTGCTCCTTTCTTGGCTAGTGACCTGGGACCGACGGAAGAGATCTTGGGCTTCCAAGTCTTGCTCACCTAAAGCAGGGAAAGAATTTGGTTCTGATTATTTTTGACTATTGACTTGATTTTGGTGCTAGTTTCTTCTATTTTTTTGTTTGTGTCTAGCCAATAAGTTATCCCCCATTGGGAATTTGATTTTGTGCTCTATCAATTAGTTGATTTCCATAAGCAGATGAATGGTTTGTGGAGTTCTTAGCTTTATGGGCAAGAGACAGCAGATAATCTGGTTTGTTATTCTTTACCATTTGTCTGTTTTGAGCACAAATCAATAAGTATGTGTCCCTACTGGGAAGAGAACAGATCTTTGACCTGTGGGTTTTGTATATCTGTGTTTACTATTGACCCAGGGATGGGATTTTAGAATTGAACTCCTAAGCCCTGATATGTGACTACATGTACATTTGTGTGTCTATAATTCAGAGAAGTCTTTACCACTCATTAAATGTATAATATTTCCTACCTCTAGATGGTAACACTAAATTAGATTATAAAATCTCATAAAGGAGCTATACTCTGATTGGCTTAGAGATAATAGACCTTACATAAATCTAATATTCCCAATTTCTTTTTTTTGTTTTGAAAATTAGGTAATTGAACTTTAAGACTTTTAGTGCTCTAGATTTAAAAAAGTACCCTTTAAGAAACCAACTTGAGAATCTTTAAGAATTCAAATTCACATAATTAAGGTAAATCTTTGGCAAACCATATTAGCTTAATATTTTTGGTTTAATGAAAGCAGTTATGCTTTTGTTTATTTTCCTGTAATGCTATAATAGCTCCTTTATAATTTGCACAAATTACACTCTTCTGTAAGAAAGCTACACTTTTGATTTATCAGTTTTAAGTATATCATACACAAATTTTTATTTTACTTAGGTATTTCTCTCTAACTTATTTATTGATTCAGTAAGCTAGCATTACTTCTACTTAATGTTTATGATAATGAGAAGTGTAAAAATTATAAACCAAATTGAATCATTATTCTGACAAACTATTACAATAAAGTATATTTTGTAGTGTGCCAGCTGGAAGATAATTTCAAAGAACTTTAGGTAACCTACAAACTTGGACTGATAGTAACCTGATTTAATGGATATTTATTAGTTACCTAGATTATTTCTAAATAAGAGGATGCTACAATTTAATTTTATATACTTTAAGCCTAATTTGATTTTATATACTTCTGTCTTTTAATTTAGTATGCTACAGAAAGACTGTATCTTTAGGCATGTAATGAATATTCATTTCTGCCTCTTTGAGAACTTTATAAATGATGTGTCTGGCTGTAGAGAGCTGTGCTTTGTGTTTTCCTGAGCTCTGCAAATTTGCTGCAAAAGGCTGCTGTCTGATAGTGCAGCCCATCCCAGTTTTCTCTTAGTTACTTTGGCTAAAAAGTTATAAGTAATATGGAGTTTAGACTATACTTAGAAGCACCAGTTTTAGAGAAATATAACTAAGTTTTTCTATTCATAGGAGAAAGTATTTTGTTCTGAAAAAAGTGAGTTGTTTTGTTTTGTTCTCTTTGTGTCTCCCTAGCTCTTTGTTCTCTTCATGTTTTTTTGAGAACCTTGGGAGCTTTCTTTGTACATTACAAATATTGATATTTACTTTATTAGAAAATAAAATTTCAATATTTTAGAGTGCTTAGCTGTTGATTAATTTGAATATAACAACGATAAATATTTTGTATGTTAATACCATCTTAGTAATATTGTTAAATTAGTTCTGACCTTGTGTATTCCTGGATTGGACCGAAATAAATTGTTAGTCTGTTGCAGAATGTGAAAAGAGCATAATAAAAGCAAAATTTAAAAAAGAATTATATCTGCCTTGATTGGCAATATGACAACACCTGAGTTTGAAAAGCTATGAAATATGTGAGAATCTTGGTAAAATTAGATTAATTTGGTGGGTTGTTTCCTTTATTTCCTATTTATTTTCTTTTATATTATAGATTATTACTAATAAATTTCTTTTTTTTTTTTTTAAGATTTTATTTATTTATTTGACAGAGAAAGACACAGCGAGAGAGGGAACACAAACGGGGAGTGGGAGAGGGAGAAGCAGACTCCCTGCCGAGCAGGGAGCCCGATGCAGGACTCGATCCCGGGACTCCAGGATCATGACCTGAGCCGAAGGCAGTCACCCAACCAACTGAGCCACCCAGGCGCCCATTACTAATGAATTTCATGGGAGGTGTTGTCAAGTCAGATGAGAAGCTTACCTTGCCCTAGGTTAACTTTGTTAGTATGCTAAAATGTAATATAGAGAAATATAAAATAAAATAAAATGTAATATAAATCAGACCTTGAATGCTATATGGCAGTTTCCTAGACAATTGATTTCCTCTCTGTCCATGATGACTGTAGTCAGTCTTAGAGCTGCTTTGCCTGATATAAGTAACAAAAAACCAAAAAAAAAAGTCATCATTTCAGTTATTTTCTAAAATTTTAAATCGAATGCAACTTTACTTCCTTGGCTTAAATTTAACATTTTTTACACCAGTAATTTTCAAATGGGGATTCACATCACCTACCGATGGAGTTTTACTGATATACAAATGTTCACGATCTCTACACTTACTGAATCTGTAATTTAGCTTGATATATTCTTGATATATTCTAACTATATGCTTAGTATATCCATGTCATGTTATGACTGTGGATTATTATTTATTATAGCTGAAGATTTTTTTTCTCTGTAAAGATTACATTTACCAACTTTTTGAATATCCGCTTTTGAAAATCAAGTCAATCATTATGTTTACAGATAGTTTTTTAAAATGTTTTTTGGACTAACTTCATTATCTTTGTTTTAGTTGCCATAGAATCAACCAAATTTGTCAGTTGCACTATTCTTGCTGTGAACTTTCTTTTTTTTTTTTTTAAAGATTTTATTTATTTATTTGAGAGAGAGAGAATGAGAGAGAGCACATGAGAGGGGGCAGGGTCAGAGGGAGAAGCAGACTCCCTGCTGAGCAGGGAGCCTGATGTGGGACTCGATCCAGGGACTCCAGGATCATGACCTGAGCCAAAGGCAGTCGCTTAACCAACTGAGCCACCCAGGCGCCCCTTGCTGTGAACTTTCATCAGATATTCCTCTTTTGAAATTTATCGTCAATAAGTTAACCACAGTCATTTAAAGTCTTTTGTCACCAACAGATAGATTTTGCTTTAATGTGATGCTTCCCTGAAAGCACTTTTAATCAGCCACAGGTTGTACTGATTCATATTCAACCAAGGACTATCTCAAAGCTTTGTGGAAAAGGAATTTGCCCAGTATTTTGCCTCACTTAAACAACTTTGAGGCTATACCAGGGTGATGAACTGGAATTTCCAGAATTCTAATCAAGAAGCAAATGGGTTTATAAGATTGTAAACCCAAAATGAAGTAAAAAAACAATTGCATGGGGCCAAATGAACTAATGAGGGGTAATTATGATTTTTGTCTGGAATATGATTTGTATTTTAATGTTCTTTTTTTTTGGATAGATAGGAATAACTTTCTCTTTCAAGATATCTATAACTCAAAATTGACCAGACTCTGCTTTTGTAAACTGAAGTTAAGCATTTCAAATAATACCTTATTCTCCCTGTCTAACCTCTCCAAAGGTTGGAAACTCTCACTGAGTATTCTTACCTTAATGGCAATATTATTACTTACATAGCTTAAATAAGAATCTTTTTTTACTAAGACATAATTGGATGGTTTTGTTAATATGACTAAAGAGGAGATAAAATTAATCAATAAAGAAACCTCAGTCAAAAAGAAGGTCAATTTTTTTAAAGAGGCAAAATAAATTATAGAATGTACAAATAAATTTTTTTTAAAAAAGCAAGTTGGTAGATTTAAATCCAAACATATAAGTAATCACAAACATTGTAAATGTTCTCAACACTTCAAATAAATGACAGAGATTTTCAGTTGGATGAAAAAGTAAGACCCAAATATATGATGACAACTAGAAAACAAACATTAAATATAACACAAATAGATTAAAATAAAAAGGATTGAGGACATCTACATGCAAAAGTATAAATTTTGGACCCTACTTAAAATCATACACAATATTTAACTTGAATTGGGTAATAAACTAAAAGGTAAGAAATAAAACTATAAACCACCTAGAAGAAAGCACAGAAACAAATCTTCATGTCCTTGGATCAGGCAGTTATTTATTTGATATGTCCACAAAAGCACAAACAATAAAACACTGGGCTGAAAGTTTTAGCCAGTGCAGTTAGGCAAGAAAAAGCGGTGTATCTATTTTGGAAAGGAAGAAGAAAACTGTCTTTGTATATAGATGGCATGATAGCCTATGTAGAAAATAAAATGGAGGGCGCCTGGGTGGCTCAGTTGGTTAAGCGACTGCCTTCGGCTCAGGTCATGATCCTGGAGTCCCTGGATCGAGTCCCGCATCGGGCTCCCTGCTTGGCAGGGAGTCTGCTTCTCCCTCTGACCCTAAACCCTCTCATGTGCTCTGTCTCATTCTCTGTCTTAAATAAATAAATAAAATCTTTAAAAAAAAAAAATAAAATGGAATTTTAAATGTTGACAGTAAAATTAATAAGAAAAGAAAGTTGTAGGATATGAGATCAGTATCAAAATAGAATTGTATTTTCATCAACTAGCAATGAAAAATTACAAGTTGAAATTACCAAAACAATACAATTTTAAAAGGCAATGAAAATATGTAATGCTTAGGTGTAAATTTGACTTAAGATTAGTATATTACTGAAAGATATTAAAGAATACCTAAACAAATGGAGAGATATGTTCATGAGTCAGAGGACTAAGTAATGTTAAAGGACTCAGTTTTATAATTAAAAGAGAATCAGGGAAATTAATTAAGAGTCTAGTAAAATTTTTAATTTATAGATCATTTATAACTACATATAATTGCTTATAATTACTACTACTTTCATTTTAATACTGTCAGATTATTTGCATTATTAGAAAACTATTTTATATTTGTGATCTCATTTTCAAATGACTGTAATCAGAATTCAAGCCTCAGCATTGGAATTTAACTCTTCCAGAGAGTCCAGAAGTGACAAATATTTATGTTCTCTTTCCCTCTGTTCACTCTGCTCAGGTTACTAAATTGCCACACTCCATGTAGGAACTACATTGCCTATAATGAAGGCCATAAATAATTTTCAGTCCCTCCCTTCTGATAGTTTAATCAATAAAAAAATCTCCATTCAAGATGCTGGGAAAATATGAGCTTAGAATTTGTAATAACATATACAATAATCTATGAAGATAGTAAAAGGGGGCATTTAGTTAAAAATAGAGTAGGTGAGAATGTTCCATTAGAACATAATTTTGAGTATGTTCAGTCATGAAGCAAGACATGAGTTAGATAAGCTTAACTCGTAGATTTAGTCACCCTGGATAGAGATGTACCCCTTCCTCTGTTTAGTCTGTGTACATATATTTGTAAGAATGAACAGGAATGCAGAGGGAAAACTTTACATAACACAAACATGGCTAAAGAGTGTGCAATAGTGAGTTTGGAGCATTTCTCACAGTAGGCTCCATAAGGTGGACAGGAGCCACAAAAGTGCTCAATTCCACTATTATCTAAACTCCTTCACATATTTATTTCTATTATCTATCTCAATTCTAATTTTATTATTTCATCTAAAAAATAAAGTGTACACTTAACTGTCTATCCTGCTCAAAACAACAAAAAAAATACACTTATAAGTATTAAACTTTTTAAAGCATTAGAAGATAACAGGCAGAACCTCGTTCTCTAACTTCCATGTTTAGTCCACTGCTCTCTTTTGGAGTGATTTCCCCCCACTAAAATGTAACCAGGTGAAACTGTATTAACATGCCTGGAATATTGTGTCAAGAACAAAGGCCTTCCTTCTCCCCTTATTATTCACTCTAGATTATTGCCAGAAAGTGAGGAAAATGACATAGAGGGAAAATATTCAGTAAAATACTCCAGGTTAGGCTTTAAGTCACAATTTAATACTTCTAGATGTTTTCTAATCAGTATGAGAATAAAGAATGTGGATTTTTTTTCTGATTAATAAATGCAGAATTACAGGGGTACCTGGGTGGCTCAGATGGTTAAGCAGGCAACTCTTGGTTTTGGCTCAGGTCATGATCTAGAGGTTGTGGGATCCATTCACTCTCCCTCTCTCTGCCCCTTCCCCCACTCGCGCACACACACACACTCTCTCAAATAAATAAGCAATTAAATCTTTAAACAAAACAAATGCATAATTACAAAAATAACATGTAGATACACATATACTTACACCTGCTAAATACAGGTGAAGTCAGAAACAGAGCCAGTCTAAGTTACCTTTCTGAAAACAGATGATCAATATCAGAATCACATTGGGGTTTGTATTAACATACAATATCAAGCTCAAGACCTAGTGAATCAGATGTATGTGTATGTTCGCACACATAAAGTTGAATACTATATCTGTGAATCCATATGAAAGAATATAAATTTTCCTAAATATAGCAAAATCTACATACAATCTCTTCAGTGTAAACAATATAATATATTATTAGGCAGAATTTTGTTTCTCCTTCTAAATGATGGAGAAAGTCCATTACTCAGTGTGAACATATCATTAAATAATTTTATTTTATTTTTATTTTTTAATTTTATTTCATTATGTTAGTCACCATTCATTACATCATTAGTTTTTGATTTAGTGTTCCATGATTCATTGTTTACATATAACACCCAGTGCTCCATTCAATACGTGTCCTTAAATAATTTTAGAAAGGGATTCTATTAATATTTATACTTGATACAAGGATAACCAAGCAGAAACCAACTGAGTTTGCCGCTCTGGGGCAAACTAGATCTTAAATTCACCCCACAGTTAGAAGTCCAAAGACTTGGGCGCCTGGGTGGCTCAGTTGGTTAAGCGACTGCCTTCGGCTCAGGTCATGATCCTGGAGTTCCTGGATCGAGTCCCGCATCGGGCTCCCTGCTCGGCAGGGAGTCTGCTTCTCCCTCTGACCCTCCCCCCCTCTCATGTGCTTGCTCTCTCTCATTCTCTCTCTGTCAAATAAATAAATAAAATCTTTAAAAAAAAAAAAAAAGAAGTCCAAAGACTTATGGAATTCACCAAAAAAAAAACAGTTTCAAAAGCACCAGAAGCAGCAAAGTAACTGTTTTTCTGTACTTTAAGTCAAATTACATTTCTAGCCAGAGTGCTCCCACCCTACTGTCAGTAAGCCTTTTTAAATGTTTTCCCTTTTTTTCTTATTGTGGTAAAATATAGTAATATAAAATCGGTAAAATGCAGTAACATAAAATTAATCATTTTCACCATTTTTAAGTTCAGCGTATTAAGTCCATCAGTATTGTGCAACCATCACTGCCATCCATCTAACTCAACTCTTCCATTTTGCAAAACTGAAACCCTATACCCACTACAAATTAACTTTCCAATCCACCTTCCACTCAGCTTCTGTCAACGACCAGTCTATATTTTCTCTATGATTTTGACTATTCTAAATGCCTCAAATAAGTGTAATCATACCATATTATCTTTGTGATTAACTGATATTATTTAACATAATGTTCTCAAGTTTCATCCATGTGGTAACACGTCAGGATTGCCTTCTTTTTTAAGGCTGAACAATATTCCATTGTATGTATACATTTTATTTTGTTTATCCATTCACCCGTCCATGAATACTTGGCTTGATTCCATGCTTTAGCTATTGTGAATAATGCTGCTATAAACAGTGTTAGATGTGTATCTTTTTAAGACCCTGTTTTTTATTCTTTTGAGTATATACCCATAAGGGGAAATGTTGAATCATATGGTAATTTTATTTTTAATTTTTTTCTGGGAAACTCCATATTCTTTTTTATAGCAACTATTTTACATCCCCACCAACAGTGCACAAGAATCCAATTTCTCTATATTGTACCAACCCTTGTTATTATCTGGGTTTTATTATTGTTTTTTTGATAATAGCCATCCTAATGGGTCTAAGGTGGTGTCATTATAGCTTTAATTTACATTTCCCTAATGATTAGTGATGTCAAAGCATATTTTTTTTTTTAAGATTTTTATTTATTTATTGAGAGAGAGAGAATGATAGAGAGAGAGCATGAGAGGGTGGAGGGTCAGAGGGAGCAGACTCCCCACTGAGCAGGGAGCCCCATGCGGGACTCGATCCTAGGACTCCAAGATCATGACCTGAGCTGAAGGCAGTCGCTTAACCAACTGAGCCACCCAGGCGCCCCTCAAAGCATATTTTCATATGCTTATTTGTTCATTCATAAATCATCTTTCCAGATATGTCTATTTAAATCCTTTGCCCATTTTGAATTTGGTTGTTTGGTTTTTTGTTGAATTTTAGGAGTTCCTTATATATTCTGGATATTAAGTCATTAAGATATTATGATTTGCCAATATTTTCTCCCATTCTACGGGTTTCCTTTTTGCTCTGTTGATAGTGTCTTTGATACTTTTTTTTTTTTTTTTTTACTTTCTATGAAATCTAATTTTACTATTTTTTTTTTCTTTTGTTTCCTGGGTCTTTGGTATCACTACCAAATCCAATCAAAGTAAATGTTTTGCCTTATATTTTCTTCTAAGAGTTTTATAATTTTAACTTTATGTTTAGGTCTTTTATCCATTTTGAGGTATTTTGTTTTCTTTTTTAATATGATGTTAGGTAAGGGTCTAACTTCATTTTTTTGTATATGAATATCCACTTTTTCCATCGTCATATGTTGAAAAGACTGTCCTTTCCCTCACTGAATGATCTTGGCACCCTTGTTGAAAATCATTTGACTGTATTTGTGAGGGCTTATTTCTGCCTCACTATTCTGTTCTACTGATCTATAGGTCTGTCTTTATTTCTATACCATACTGTTTCATTTCTATAGTTTTGTAATATAGTTTGAAATCAGGAAGTGTGAAGCCTCAAGCTTTGTTCTTGTTTTTCAAGATTGCTTTTGTTATTCATAGCCCCTTGAGTTTTCATATGAATTTTAGTATGGAATTTTCCATTTTTTCAAAATACTTCATTGGAATTTTGGTAGGGATTGCACTAAGTCTGTAGATTGCTTTGAGTAGTATTGACATCTTAATAAAATTAAGCCTTCCAATCTCTGAATATAGAATGTGTTTTCATTTATTTATGTCTTTAATTTTTTTCAGCCATGTTTTGTAGTGTTTACAAGTTTTTCACTTTCTTAGCTAAACTAATTCCTAAGTAGTTTATAATTTTTAATGCCATTGTAAATGGAATTGTTTTCTTAATTTCCTTTTTAGATTGTTCATTATTAGCCTATAAAATTTCAGCTGATTTTTGTGTGTTGACTTTGTATCCTACCACTATTTGCTGAATTTGTTTGTTCTAGAAATTTTTGTGGAAATTTTATATAGAGTTTACTACATATAAAATCATACCATCTGCAAACATAATTTTACTTCTTCCTTTCCAATTTGGATTCCTTTTTTTTTTTTTTTTTTTTCCTGCTTAAGTATCTGGCTCGGACTTCCAGTACTATGTTGAATAGAAATGGTGAAGTAGGCATCCTTGTCTTGTTCCTGATCATAGAGGAAAGATTTCAGTCTTTCATCATTGAATACTCTATTAACTGTGGGCTTGTCACATATGGCTGCTATTATGTTGAGGTGATTTGCTTCTCCCAGTTTGTTGAGTATTTTTATCATAAATCGTGTTGAATTTTGCTGAATGCTCTTTCTGCATCAACTGAGATAATCATGTTTGTTTTCTTTTCCCTTTATTCTGTCCATGAAGCATATTACATTGATTGATATTCAAATGCTGAAACGTCCTTGCATTCTAGAGATAAATTCCAATTGGTCATGTTATATGTATAAGCATTTTTATATGCTGCTGAATTCAGTTTGCTAGTAATTTGCTGAGGATTTTTGCATCAGTGTTTATAAGGGATATTTGTAGTTTTCTTTTGGGGATGATTCTTTGGCTTTAATATCAGAGTAATACCGGCCTCATGAAATAAGTTATGAAGTGTTTCTTCCTCTTCAATTTTTTTGAAAAGTTGGAGAATTGTTAGTTCTTTTTTTAAATATTTGGTAGAATTCACCAGTGAAGTCATCAGGTTTAAGCCTTTTTTTGTTGTTGTTGGGAGGTTTCTGATTACTTATTCATTCTCTTTACTAATTACAGGTCTATTCAGATTTTTTTAAAATTTCTTTGTGATTTAATCATGGAGAGTTACTTATTTCTAGGAATTTTCCATTTAAACTAAGTTATTCAAAATATTAGTGCTATAGAGTAAATATGTATGCCCCCAACCTCCGCAACTATTCATGTGTTGAAATCTATTTCACTGTGAGATAATATTTGGAGATGGGGCCCCAAGAGGTGATTAACTCATAAAGGCAGAGCCCTTACTTAGGAAATTTGTGCCTTGTCCCTTCCACCATCTGAGGACACAGCAAAAATATGGCTGATTATGAACCAGAAAGTAATTCCTTACTGGACACTGAATTAGCTGGCACCTGATCTTAAACTTCCCACCCTCCAGACCTGTGAGAAATAAATTTCTTGTTGCTTATAAGCCACACAGTCTATAATATTTTGCCACAGCAGCCTAAGACAGTTGGCATACAGTTTTTTCAGAGTACGTTCTTACAATCCTTTTTATTTCTGAAGAATGGGTAAGAAATGTCCCCACTTTCATTTTTAATCTTAGTAATTTTAACCTTCTCTTTTTTCTTAATCATTTTGACTAAAGATTTGTCAACTGTTGATTTGTTTTTGAAACTCAACCTTTGGTTTCATTGATTTTCTATTGAAAATCAATGTTTTTCTAGTCTCTATTTCATTTATCTCTAATCTTTATTATTCCTTTCCTTTTACTAGTTCTGGGTTAGTTGTTCTTTTTCTAATTCCTTAAGTTGTAAAGGTAGGCTGTTAACTTGAAATCAACAATAAGGTACTACCATACCCCATGATTAAGGTCAATGTAAAACTCTAATGGCGCAATCCAGGCAGGACTACTAATGGCTCAGACTCTTCAAGAATGACGGTTGGGTCACATCATCACGTAAAGAAAGACAAGTAGCTGAGATGTTTACTGGTGGAAAAGGAAATACAGAATGAGAAGAAAGTAGTTAAAAATACCAAGTGGCCAGTTACAGAAGCAAAGACTGTAGTTGTCGAGAACACTTCTTTCTTCTTATTTTATTATGAGTATGTTTGTGTGTGTACAGATATTTATCATAATATCTTCATTTTCTTTTCTCTCTTATCACATATCCTATAACATAGCATGTATTGACTTTGTCATAATATTTCAGTATTATTATTTTAATTATTAGTATTTAAGATATAGGATAGCAAGAAAAAGTGTAAGCATCACTCTAGGACTTTACCTTCTCTTCTGAGGAAGAGGTTAGTGTGTTTTTGGTTGTATGCAGGATAGTTGCATCACATTAGGCAAAATTATGACCTTGTTATTGTATTTATTTGGAAATGATGTATGATTTAATAAGGTACATATGGGTGTGAAGTTGACAAGAGGTGGACTTATGGTGGTCAATTTTATATGTCAGCTTAACTGGGCCATGGGTGCCCAAATAATTGATTAAATATTATTCTGGGTGTGTCTCTGGGGATGTTTCATTTGAATATGTAGACTGAATGTAGCAGATGGCCTTTCCAAAGTGAGTGGGCCTTGTCCAATGTTTTGAAGACTTGAATATAGCAACAAGCCTGAGGGAGAATTCTCTCTCTGCCCAATTGTCTTAAAGCTAGAACATCAGTCTTCTCCTGCTTTTGGACTCAGACTTGTACTAGAACTAGCTTTTCTGTTCTCAAGACTTCAGGCTTGCCCTGGAATTATATTGTTGGTTCTCTTGGCTCTCTAGCCTGCCAAGACCTTGGGACTTCTTAGCCTCATATTTGTGTTAATCAATTTCTTATAGCAAATTTCATCCATATACATATTTTAAGGCAAAATAATTTGAACCATTTAGCAATACTTAGTAAGATAGCATTTAAATAGGGTAGTCAGGAAATATTCATCAATAGAGTGATATTTGAGCAAAAGCTTAAATGGGGGAGGGAGCAAGCCATGCAAGTTCCTGAGGAAAATGTTGTTGAGGCAGAAGAACAGGATTACAAAGTTTTAAAGTTCTTTTATATATGATTTTTCTTTGCCTTAGCCTGGGTCTCCACCCACACTCCTATCCCAAACAGACCTGGGGGGGCGGGAAGTTTGGTGGAGGAATTTTATCTGGAAATAATCCTAGAGAGCAGGAGTGGGAAGTAGGACAATTATACAGTGATGGGAAAAAATCTAATAAAGCATGAACTATGGAGCAGGTTACACTGTGGACAACTGAGGACCCTTTACAATTGGACAGGATGTATCTCAGAAGTGTCCCACTGAGGGTTGAGAAAGCTTAACTATTTTTCCATCAAATCTTATTTAATTTGGACTGACTTTTTTACAGACTAGAGAAATTCCCCAGACAGAGAAGCTAAGAGACAGGCGTTAACTGAATGTATAGGAAATATTTATAGTAGCTGAATGTGACTTATTAGATACAGGCCATGGGTTTATGGGTGGGGTTTCACAACATCCCCGATAGTCCTTCACTGCTCAA
The DNA here is from genome assembly GCF_054177405.1 of Leptonychotes weddellii. NCBI lineage: Eukaryota > Metazoa > Chordata > Mammalia > Carnivora > Phocidae > Leptonychotes > Leptonychotes weddellii. The sequence goes on from NC_138377.1 coordinate 49,355,457, forward strand.
CCTAAAAATCAGTAAGTTGAACTGTCTGTGCTTAACTCAAAGTCTTTCTTTTGCATTCATACCACTATTGCCCCATTTCAAGTATATGCTGTAAGCTAAATCAGTGATTCTTGGCTCTGTCAGACTGAAACTCCATTTTTATAACAAGTTTTTGATACTTGCTTTACTCTTCTGAACAAAATTTATTGTAACTATAAAACAATTTAAAAATACTAATGTAATATACTAACATAAAGGAAAAACAAAAGGAAATGAACTTATAATAAAATGATGCATTTTTAGTACATAAGTGTTGAAGAACAACACAGTGATGAATCATAATTAGTGACAGACTATTACAAAGATGTTGAATTGGCAACTGAAATATCATGAGCAGTGTTGCCATTGAAGACATAATTTCCAAAATTATGTACCACTTACTATACAGTTGCAAACAAAATAAAATGCATGTTTCTCATTCTATACAAACGGCTTGCTTTTCTGAAAATGTTAGTGTATATTAAAATAAGGTAAAAATATATTTTATAGTTTTCATAAATCAAAGTATCATATAGACTCAATTTCAAGTAACCTTTTTTTTAAAAGATTTATTTATTTATTAGAGAGAGAGAGAGTAGGGGGAGGGGCAGAGGGAGAGAGAAAATCCTCAAGCAGACTCCCTGCTGAGTGTGGAGCCTGATGTAGGGCTTTATCCCACGACCCTGACATCATGACCTGAGCCTAAATCAAGAGTCAGACGCTTAACCAACTGAGCTACCAATGCACCTCTCAAACTTTTTGATCACATGAATTCCCTATGGTATGTTCCAAGTTTTCTGGGACTCAGGATCGTAATCTGTGGTCTCGGATGGTCATTTTTTGCATTCAGAAGTTTCCCCACTAGCACCACCCAACCGTTTGACAATCAAATATATTACTGCAGATATCCCAAATATCCTTTCTGGGGAAATATTTCACCTGGTGAGAAGCCCTAACCTAGATTATTATAACCCTCATTAATTCTGGTTTGTCTCTTTCTACTTCTGCCTAAATTCAGTGCAGCCTCCTCTAATCCACCAAAGCTATCTTTGTAAAATGCATCTTTATAATATCATTTTATTTTTAAATATTCCAGAGAATTTCCATATTACCCACAAAATAATATCCAAGATTTTTATTATGGCATTGAACATCCTCACAAAGGTGCCTAAAATCATCAATTGAGTATTAAAAACAGATCATTCTGTTGCTACTCACCACTACCATCCTATTACTTTACTTCTTAAAATCCAGCCTATGGTAGCAGGAATTCCAAGATGGCCTCCAAGATTCAGGTCGCCTGGTGTGAATGTCTTGTACAGGCAGGCAGCATCTGTGAATAAGAAATATCAGTCCTGTGATTAGGTTATTTATCGGTTGACTTTGAGTTAATAAAGAAAATTGCCCTGGTGTTCCTGACCTAATCTGAGCACTGGAAGGGCCAGGAAGCAAGGATCTGAGAGCTGTGTCTAGCAGCCGAGAGTGATTCCTGACCAACAGCCAGCAAGAAAATAGGACTTTAAGTCTTAAAACAGGAAGCAGCTGAATTCTGCCAGGAAAGTAAGGAAGGTCAGAAGTCTATCTTTCCCTACTTGAGCCTCTAGATGTGAACACAACTGAATGATACCCGATTTCAACCTTGTGAAACCCTAAGCGTAAAACACAGCTAAAATGTGCCAGACTCTTGGTGCAGAAAATCAGAGAGACAATAAATTATTGTTGTTTTAAGTACTAAATTTGTAGTAATTTGTTTTGCAGCACTGGGAAACTAGTATTCAAACTTACTTTACTATTTCAGGAATATCCTATTCAGTGTCATAGCTCTGTCTCTCAACAACCACTATTCCCTTTCCTAAAACGTTCACCACAATCTCACAATCTCTTTCACTTTGCATCCATCCACCTGATTTGGAAGAATGATTCTTAAGGTCACATTTCCTTTGTTAAATCTCTTGAAACATTATGTTCTTGAAGCAGGAGAGCAAGGTTCTTGTCTCACGGAGTCGAAGAATGAATCTCGCAGACAAAGAGAGTGAGCAAGGCAATAGAGTTTTATTAAGCAAGGATACAAGAAAAAGCTCTCAGGAGTGAGAAGGGTCCTGACCGGGTTGCCAATGAAGGCTTTTCATCTCTGGCCTTTTATTAGGACTTTACCAGGAAACTTGACAGTGGTTAGGTGCTTAGGTCAGTGGCCTAGAACTAGACATGACACACATTGTATGAGAGTTTTTGTTTCTGTGACATCTATGACCTATAGATATGTAATGCTAGGTCTGGTTAATCTTTACAGTGAACTTTTCCTCTGAGGCCTGATCAATTTTTGTGGTTATTTTATTTTCTGTGGTTACAATGCAATTATTAGAAAAAACATTTCAACCCTAGTAGTTGGGATTGGGTGGTCTAAATTTTCCTGATCTCAGTCTTTGTTTTGTCTCAGTGTCTGCATACCTGAAATACCCTCAGAGCCTAGTCAGGGGACTCCTATCTCTCCCTGCCTATCCCTACTGATTCGCACTATTTTTCTTGTGTACATCCACAATGTATCACACTGTAATAGCTTGTTTCACATTGATGTTCTGTACTAAACCTTACTTTTTGAGGGCAAAACTGTATAATTCCCATATTTGTAATCTTAATGACTAGCACATTTGTTTATCCAACACAACTATTAATGAATTAATGAAAGAAATGAGTATTTTGAACTAGATTTTTAGTTCTAAATTTGTCTACTTATGTCTCTCAATTTAGTGTACTGCATCTTCATTATTCAATATTATAAAAATGATGGTGACTCATTTATTAAATTCACTGATCTTTTAGGTTTGTTGTTTAGGTTGTAAATTTAATGGATAGTTATATATGCATGGAAGCAGTTATATGTCTTATTTTTAGTTGGAGTTTGATATAGAAAATCTTGATTAAAGGGCCTGGAGAAAAAAAATTCAGGGCATGGAACAATGACTTGGAAGGTACTGGTGTTAAAGAGTGGTTAAAGAGTATTCTTTTCTCCTTTTGGAATCAACTGGGAGATTCCATTCTGTAGTGTTTCAGAACTATCTTAGAGTATATTGTGAAATGAGAAACTTTATTTAATCAATTGTCTTTTTAGAATGCTCAGTCCTTACTTCTGGCATAAGCACACACAAGGGAAGGATCTTTCTCTGCATCCCTTCTTCACTCGTGTGAGTGAACACCTTCCTACCTTGTTCCTAGTATTTTCCTAACTTGATCCTAGTAGTTTCATCTTCTTTCTGTTTTATGACCCCTAGCTCTATAGTTTGTTTTCTATTATACTGGGCCTTAGTTTTGTGTATATTTTTATTTGTTTAATTTCTTTATCCTAATTCACTGGCTTTTTCTTTTATCTTTCTAAACTTCTTTCTACCATGTCTTAACAAGTCCTTGTCTAAGTATACCTTTAGGATCATAAATGCTATTATAAACTACCTCATGAGCCATAAATGCATTTCCTTTTATTCATATAAATACCATGCATTATAACATTTTATAATAAAAGGTGACTTGCGACTTACCAGTATCAATATCAAGATCATTGAGCCAGCCAAGTTGAAATTGAATAATAAAACTTCAGAGTTAGAGGGACCTTAAAGATTATTTAATAATTCAGATCCTGCATTTGCATATAGATAAGGGAACAGATAAGGTCAGTAGAAGCTGAATTACTTGTGTAAGGTAACATAATTATTCTGAAGTAGAAAAAAGTACCCTCTGTCCTTTGATCTGTTCTGTAGAGCTTTTTCCAATGTCTCTCACTGCTTCTGTTGGCCTCGCACTCAGGAGAGCCTCTTAAAAGTAATCAGATATCAACAATACTAGAAAATTCTAATATAGCGATTATTATGTACCAGGGAGTATTAAAGGAGAGAAGTAATCTAGAAATACAAGTGTATGATATACATTTGCACATAGAATGTAATTGTAGCCATAGAGAATGAAATATACTAAGGAAATTGACATAGAGTTGAGCTTTGAATAACTCTAATAATAGGAAGGATAAAAATAAAAGAATAAAAATAGTACTATGAGGCACAGAAATAGTTTCCAGACAGAAAATCCAAAAAAGATAAAGGGAGGAAAGTCTTTCAACAAAGAGAAAATAAAATGAATAAGAAGTAAAAAATGTCCATTATGTTTATGTCAGATTTGCATACATGTAGGTCATTTTTGTCATTATAAAGAGTGATTTCTGTAGATTGATGGAGCCAACTGTAGATGAAAGTTATTAGGGGAGTTCTTATGAGGTGACCATAAGGAGATGGTGACAAAATCCTTGGCAAAACTTTACTCAGGCTCCTGAATCTTCTTCTTGGCACCTGGGCACTACCTTTTAAAATTCAGGTTTAGCAAGAATTCTTGCTAAGTCAGTTTAGCTGGAATGCTCCGCCTTGATATCTGATCAGGTTCCATTATCCTCCAGCTGATATCTGACCACCCTGGGCTGTCTTTAGCAAGAATGTTTTTAGGTCTATTTAGCCAAAGTTGCCCCAACCCCTGATGTTTCCTCTTAGTAATTTTCCATCTACTGACCCCCCACCCCGTTCTTTGGCTACAAATTTACACTTGCCCACACTGTCCTCAGAGTTAAGCCCAATCTCTCCCCCACACTGCGAAAATTCACGGCTGTGTTCCCTATACCTATTCCCATCATGCCTACCACCTTGAATTAAGTCTTCCTTACCATGTTTTTAACAAGTGTCTTTCACTATTTTTATTCCGTAATAATAGGTAATAAATAGGAATATTTTTCAAAGAGTTTTGCTATGAAATGTTAGGGTGGTAGACTATTCAAAGAGAAAAGTAAAGAGGTAGGAAACTTCTGTTTGATTTTCAGTTATGTAAATAGTAAAGGGAAGGTAAGATTTAAATGGGAAATTAGGAATGTGTATGAGAGATCAGGGAGACTCAATGGTTATAAATCCCCCAGAAGGTCAGAGGCCCTGCCTGGGAGCCAGCCACCAAGAAGTAGAGAACTGTGCAGGTGCACATGGGTGTGGACTGAGAAAGCTGAGGTGTTTTCTATTGTGAGGATTCTGTTTTCTCAGGGAAGCAGGGGAGGTGGAGAGAAAGAGGAAGGAAGAAAGATCAGAGTCTGGAAATTGCAAAAGAATTTTGAATTCACTGTTGAAGTGACTGGAAGAGTCAGTTATAATATATAACAAGCTTGGGACAAACCAATATGAGAATATGAGTCTCCTGATTTGAAATACAAATAATATTACAGTTTCCCTCAAATAGGTACTAAACTTAAATATAAAGTTAACATAAGTGAATGTCTTAGAAGATATCAATATGCCATTTGTTTAATATATATGATGAGGCCCTATAGGGGTAAACATTTTGTATGAGAGATGTCTTACATATGAGGAAACCCTAAAATATACATATCATTCATATTCGCTTTACCAAATGAAAGAAGATAAATCTATTTAACTATCTAGAAGATTTTTTTAAACTTGTATTTGACACGTTCAAAGAAATAGTAAAAACCTTTAAAGTTATAGAACAGCATAATTTAAAGTCCTAATTTCCATTCTAGACAGATGTTTGAGCCATACAGCTAATGGGGGGATATCCGGTTACTAAATTCAGGCTAATTGACTCATATCAATTTGTAATCCCATCAGCAGGGTATGAGAGTGCCTGTCCCATTTAATTCTTGCTGATCATATTAATATTTGTAAACTTTATTTTTTGAAAGGTGATAAAAATTAATAAGAGAGTAAAATTGATGTGTTGATTTACTTAACTTTTGTGAATTTGAATACTCTCTTGCTGTGTTTATTCTTTTCTGAATATGTATGTACTACACATCCCATTTGTCTATTGAGCTTTGATTATCTTCCAATTGATTTTCCTGAACTTTTATTAGACTATTTTTCCCTTGCCCTTTATTATATTAAAGTATTTTTCTCCAAATAGACTGGTTAATAATACTGCCCTTTAGCCAAGTTGTCAAAGAATTTGGGGTAATTTGAACCAATTTATCAGCATTGTTTATTGATAACCATGAGATTCATGAGTTGCACCTGGTCCTTGTAAGATTCCCAGAGGGCTTTGCTTTTGGCGCTGGTTACATAAAAACAATATGCCAAGTGGCCAGCAGGGTACAAAGAGTCCTGTCCTGGTTCCAGGATGTTATATGCCCATGTCAGTGATTCTTGATTTGAGAGAGAAAAACATCTGTCGAATCTTTACAGAGATAAGGCAATTGAGAATCACACCAGGTCAGTTCAAAATTCTCATTATGAGGGAGCCATTGGTTGTGATTCATGTCCTTTCATTAATACTACTGCTACTTCATGGTTTTTTTCTGCAATAAACTGCATGTTTGTAAACAATGTTCTCTTGGGTTCTGTGAATCTTGATTGGCAACTGAACTCTGTTTAACTGCCAGCGTTAGTACAGATTAATTTAAGAATTTAATTTTGATATGTCAAAATTATTTATATTTTTATTTTTTATTTCTTTCCTAGACATTAATCTGACATAACTGAAAGGGGAACTTGCTGCTCCCATACACTTACCCTTAAGGTGTTAGAGTGTTGATTGTACTTAAGGATTATACATTGGATATAAGGATATACTGTTTTCTGGTGACTAATGGTGAGAAAATAGTGCCTCTTCTAGGAATTTGTTTAGCCTAAAGTGCCTTACCTTAATTACATTGAACAGAGGTAATTATGAAAATATGCCTTTGAGTAGCTAAATTTCAGATATTAATAGTTAGATATTCCAAAAGAGATCTTATTTCTTAGAATTTATGTCATACTTTGTTAGCTGGAAGATAGAGCACAATGATACAGAGTGTCTTCTCCAAGGGTCCAGTGGCAAAAATAAATAATATGGAGCAGTTAAGAAATGTTTTATTTTTTTTTTTTTTAAAGATTTTATTTATTTGAGAGAGAGAGAATGAGAGACAGAGAGCATGAGAGGGAGGAGGGTCAGAGGGAGAAGCAGACTCCCTGCCAAGCAGGGAGCCCGATGCGGGACTCGATCCCGGGACTCCAGGATCATGACCTGAGCCGAAGGCAGTCGCTTAACCAACTGAGCCACCCAGGCGCCCAAGAAATGTTTTAAATGGCAAATGATGGTAGTAACGCTTATGTATTCAGAGCTCGCTTTTCTATGGATGCTATACAAGCATCATCTCAATTGATACTCCCCGTTAAATATGGCATAGCATTCACATATTGTAGATGAAAGAAAAATGGTTTAGAGAGGCTAAATAACTGCCACAATTTTACCCAGATAGAGAAGATAGAGCACCACCTCAAATAAGCAATTTGATTCCACAAGCTTAACTCTTAGGTATTTTTTATTTATTATGGGTTTACTATGTTTCAGGTATTCTTCTAATGTCATTGCAATTATTGAATAAATTACTTATCGGATTTTCATGATAACCCTATGAGGTAGATGGTATTATTATCTCATTTTACAAATGAGGCAACTCCACACTTTCAGAAAATGGAGAAACCGAGATTCAAATCTAGATGCCAGAGTCTCATCTCCTAAATATTAAGCTATGCTACCTCCCATAGGCTCTACTGACCAGTAAATAGTAACTCACTGTATTGAATGTTCTCTGTATACTCAGCACAGTACTAAAAGTTTTTCTGTCACATATTGAGAATGATAAAAAAAATTACTCTTTTTTATTGGAGGATTTTATGGGAGGACACAGAAACAAAATTATAGTTAATGCTCATAAATAACATGTGTGTCCCCTAGTTATTTCCTATAACTCTTGTTCTTCTAGTGATTTGATATGCTGAATGAGGCAGAGATTTATGAGCATAATTATAATACACACAAGAATGTGATAAGTGCTCAAAGATGGTTATGGAGGACAAAGGGGAAAGTGATTAATTCAATTTTGAAGGGTAGTGATGAAAATGTTACATAAACACTTTTAAGCTGTCCCTTGAAGGAGGAACAAGAGTTTTCTCTGTACTCTCTGTGAGTTACTATCTTGATCTAAGTCATAGAGACCAGAATTTATAGGTAATGATGAGCAATCTTTTGCAGTTGAACTTTGTACTGTTGAGCATTTATGTGTGAAAATAAGGGGGAAGGATTTAATAATGAGTTAAAGAAAAGAAACAAACAAATTTTAATAATTTAGGTATTTTAAATATTCTATCCAATTTATTCTGAAAACTCTGATAGGTGTTATGATTTTCATTTTACAGATGAAGAAACCGAGCCATGGTTACATTTCCTGTCCAACATGACACAATTTTAAATGATGATTCAGTCTTCAAAGATAAGCCCATCTGTTTCCAAAACACACATACTTTCATCTATCTATTAATTCCCACTCTGATTATACAGGGAAAGTTAGGTAGGTAATGATATAGATGATAGGTAGGTAGGTAGGTAGATAGATACATAGATAGATAGATACATAGATAAAGATAGAGATAGAGATATAGGTATAGATATGACCGGACATGATTCAAGACAGAGTTTTCTCAGTTAATATTAAAACAAGAAAATAAATTGATTCAAATTTTTCATTTGGAAAATTGAACACAACAAATAACTTTAAACAAATCATTGAAAAAAATTATCAATAGCATGAGCTGCACATAGCAACATTCTTTTCAAACATAAATTCACGATAGTCAATGCCAGGTTTGTTGATTAAAACATACTACCCTCTAGATACAAGGATAAAAACACGCTCCTAAATTGAATTGTGTTGTATACTTAAATTATATGTTCCAGTTGATCTATTCAACTGGTTACTATCTTATGTCTTCTTTTTAACTAATGACATAAAATTTCATGATGCTTCTTCATTGGCAGATAATCTCTTGAGAAAAAGCATGTGTGGGTAAATTAGAATGTAACATATTTTGGACTTTAAATCCTTATTATTAAGGACTTAATAATTAGTGGTTAAATATAATTAGAGATAAAGTGTTGTGCATATATTCACAAGGATGCATATCAGAAGAAATACAAATGAATATGAAGTTTTTGTTTTGTTTTGTTTTTTTTGTTTACTATTATGGCCATTGTATTGTTTGGCTGACACTGTATTGCTTCTCTTTCCATCTGAATTCGATTTTTTAAACAATTTTTATTTAAATTCAATTTAGTTAAAATATAATGTGTTATTAGTTTTGGGGTAGAATTTAGTGATTCATCAGTTGCATATAATACCCAGTGCTCATTACATCAAGTGCCCTCCTAAATGCCCATCACCCAGTTACTCCATCCCCTTCCACCTCTACTGCAGCAACCCTCAGTTTGTTTACTAGAGTTAAGAGTCTCTTATGGTTTGCCTCCTTCTCTGTTTTTATCTTATCTTATTTTTTTGAAAAACCACTACTTATACTGTATTGGCCCATGTGATTTTGAGTGATGTTCATCTCACCTACTACATTCCTCAGGCAGTCTTATAACCTAGACTTTGTCAGAGCCTCTCCTCACCCTTGCTCTAGGGTGCAAATTATTTTCTTTAATGACATCTTTCCAGGATCTTTTTTGGTATTAACTGCAGAGATACATTCTGTCTATCTGAAATTTAGGTCATGACAGAACAATGGAGCTGTAGACACATTTCTTGATGACTGCTTATAGAGATGCCTAGACAGTGAAGTCAATATCGATGAGGTTACTACCAAGAGAAAAATTATGTGTTACACTACCATAATTTGAGGCCCTGACTCTATCCATGGCTGCAACTTTTCATGGATATGAGTCAATAAATGCCTGCCTGCTGCCTTTTCTTCCTTCCTTTCTCTCTTCCTCTCTCTTTTTTTTTTTTTCAAATTTAAGCCATTCTAGAATGAGGTGCCCATCAACATTATAGAGTTCTTATGAATAAATTGACTTAAAAAATTAAGTAAATGTTACTGTTTTGCTAACATAACTAAAAGCGGTTCAATAATGGCCTGTGACTGTGGCACCTCTGGGTCTTATTTTAGGGCACAGACCTTAATGACTCTGCTTCAAAAGTCTTTTGACTCTATGTGTAACTATTTAAAATATCAATTGCCAAAAGAGAATTTTAATTACTTAGTTTGTGACACATGGGTCCTATTGCTTGATGTGGAGGTCACCTGGTTTGGGATTTAGCCATCTCCTCCCATGTGGTTTAAAGTACAGCAGTGCCAAAGGAAAGGACTACACCTCAAGAAACTGGGAAGAGATGGTCTACAGGAAACGGATTCCCAGTTAAATGTCTGAGCATATGTCATAATTGTCATAATAAACAAGAGAAGGAAATTAGGTATCATTATACAATGAAGTATTCATATTTTTAATACATAACCACAGATTGATAGCTCGGATTTAAGGGGAAAATGTATATGTTTTATCTGTGGAAAGAATTAAGGACAGATAATCTATTCAAATTATTGTAATTAGAGACATTGTGAAAAAGGAACTTGGCTAAAGGATTCTGAAAAACAAATTTGGGAAATCAGTGTTGTAGTTTCAGAGCCAGAAACTATGAAGTGATTAAGAGCATGAATGATGATATAAAACGTCTCCTTCTAGTAGTATTATGGATTAAAGACACTGAAAAACCTCCCATTGAAGCCAACTAAAATACCTAGAATAAAATATTTTAAATAGTATTTCAAATTTAATGCAGAACTGACAAAAAGTAGCAAGTCCTCAGAGGCCAAAAACAAAGTAGAAGTTGAAAGACATGAAGACAGATAAATACTAAAGCTGGTTCATGATCTAACATTATGTTTTGAACCCTGATGGAGTTTTGCTTTAAGTATTTCAAAGGACACTGGAGCTAGAAATAAAGATGAAGGCTTGCCTGAGGCAACAAAGGTCAAGGGACATCCAAGATAAACTTGGGATACCAAAGAGCTTTATCCACATAATAAATATGGATGAAAAATAAACTTTAACCTCTAAGTATATAGGTTTAACATGGAAGTAAATTTTACTGTCAAAAACCTTCAAGCAAAATATTTTAGAGGAATGACATCACCAAGATGAAGTAGGAGACCCCAGCTTCTGTCCCCCAGCAAAGATCAAAAATTAAGTAGCTATCTACAAAAAGCAATGGCACTGAGAGAGCTCAGGAATCACTTAAGAAACTTTAGCAACACAGTGGAATAAAAAACCTTAGAATAACCACTCGAAAAAGGAGGGATGCCCACATCATCCCATCCTCTAAGCCAGACTTCTCTAGCCTAGAACGAAGAAGGATCTCTCCAGCTAGAAAGAGTGCCCCTCACTAGGAAATGAAGAATGGGGTGAATGACCAGCTTCCCGGACTTTCAGGGCATAGCACAAAGAATCTGCTTCAGTTTCACCCTGCCCAAAGCCCAGCAAATCTGAGACATAGTGGAAGTGGCTAGGCACAAGAAAGAAGAGCAGTGACTGCCAATACCAGCTACGTAGAATTTAACAAACCTTGATTCCCAGTGACCTCATCAAAGGGCCCAGCAACTTTCACTACTTAAGAACCAATGGCCAGCAAAGCTGCTACTGACCCCTTGAAGATTCCTCTGGATTTTACCCCACAGGTATTTGGGTTTGCTGATGCCAGCCATCTGAGTCCCTGTCCACTCCCTCAACCATTCTGCTGCCCTCTGCTAGGTAGGATCTGTACCAGCAGCCATCTCAGCCTTCTGTGGCTGTGTGAGTGCAAGGCATCAGCCTAGACGATTGTGACTGACCCCCACCACTGGGAGTGCCCTTGGGGCTAACCCATCCAGCTATGTACTTGCATACCACTGGGCTGAGTCTCTTCACCATCTTCTGCCATACGCATGCTTGTGGTGTCATTATGCAGCCATGGTACTGCATACCAACAGCCAAGGCCTTGGTAGATGTCTTTGCACACACAGTTGGCTCAGACACTCTCTCTGTCCCTGACCCCTACCACCACATGTATGTCTGAAACCGATCCTGCCACTACACAGGCACGTACTACTGGTCCCCACAGCCAAGGCTGTACACGCCATCCTGCCCTGACCACCACCACTACCTGCCCTGGTCCCTAGCTGCTGAACCTTGCAGCACAGCTGAGGAATCCAACAGCGTTGCAGCCACTGTGGACCCTCTGCAGCATTTGCAAGGACCACACAGTTGTTAATGTTGTAGACTCCAGTGGCCTGTGCCAACAAGACTTCACATCCCCACAGGATGCAAAGCTGCTATACACTCTTGAACTTGGTGCCAGGTGCCACTAGACCTGGGGTCACAACACACTCCAGCATGCTCCCATCTGTTGGTGAGGTCTTTCCTTACTGAAGTCAGTCCCTAAAGTCTGGAAGAGGAGACTGTTTCTTCAAATGTGCAGATGCTTATGCAAGACTACAGGGATCAAAAAGAATCAGGGAAACTTAATTCCACCGAAAGAATACAGTAAACTTACAGTAACTAATACAAAGGAAATGGAGATGTAAGAATTGCACAACAAATAATTCAAAGTAGTTGTTCTAAAGATGCTCAGAGAGCTACATGAGAAAACAGATAAACAATTTAATGAAATGAAATAAGGAGAAAATAGAAGAACAAGAGAAGACCAACAAAGAGATAGGAAACAATTTAACAGAGGGACTGAAAGATCTAAAAATCAAAAACTATAGGATATTAAAAAATAAAACAAACAAAAAGAACTATAGGACATTGCTGAAATAAATTGAAGAAGACACAAATAAATGGTAAGGTATCCTATATTTATAAATTGGAAGAGTTAATATTGTTGAAATGTCCATACTACAAAGAGCCACCTATATATTTAATGCATTCCCTATCAAAATTCCAATGACATTATTCACAGAACTAGAAAAGACCATCCTAAATTTGCATAGAACCACAAAAGACCCTGAATAATCAAAGTAATTTAGAGAAAGAACAAAACTAGAAGCAACACACTTTCTGATTATAAACTATATTATAAAGCTGTATTAATAAAGATATAAATAAATCTTTATATTTTTATGGGGAATATGATGTTAAGAAACATATGGTGAGTTTAAAGAAACATATGGTGAGTTTAAAATGAGAATGCCCAGGGTGAGTGTGTGGGTGGGTGGGTAGGTAGGTAGGTAGATAGATACTGATCCAGACATAATAAAGAGAATTTGAGAGAAAACATCCAGAAGTTAATGAATAAAAATTCACTGATTAACACCAATAAATAATTAAAAGGCAATTCATACTTACATATATGATAGAAAATTGAAAAATACTAAAAACAAAACCTAAATGCTACCAGAAAAAGAAAACCAAAACAAAACACAAAGTGTAAGTGAAAGATAGGGTAACAACTGACATTTCATTAGCAACTGACATCTCATTAGCTAATGAGCGACTCTGATCTCATTAGCCAGATGATAATCACAGGGTAAAGAATATAAGAAATTGTCTTCCATGCACCTCCCATGTAAGACCAAATTGCTAATTGAAATGATTCAAACTTTTCATTTTTGTTCTTTCTCTTAGCAATACGTATAGACATGTAAGATGAAGATTTAAAAAAAAAGTTTTAAAAGACCATTTAAGGGGTCCCTGGGTGGTTCAGTCATTAAATGTCTGCCTTTGGCTCAGGTCATGATCCCAGGGTCCTGGGATGGAGCCCCACATCGGGCTCCTTGCTCAACGGGAAGCCTGCTTCTCCCTCTCCCACTCCCCCTGCTTGTGTTCCCTCTCTCGCTGTGTCTCTCTGTCAAATAAATAAATAAAATCTTTAAATTTAAAAAAAAGAAAAAAGAAAAGACCATTTAAGGCTAATTTTTATTTTTAGGTAATGTGATTTACTGATTTATGGAACTTTAGGATACTATAAATTTTAGTTCTTTCTAAAGAATGAAGAGTTTGAGAAATGGAGAAAATATATAGCCCTGGCTCTTTATACTGCTGCCTATATAAATAGGCAGGGCAAGTTATAATTTTTCAATTATTCTCTTATGTCTTTATATTATAGATATTTTATTATATCTCCTATAACTTGTTTATAATTCCACTTACAGTTGAAATGAAATAAATTACTGAGTACCTGTCATTTTCTAGGTACTGTGTAGGGAGTAGTTTTTGACATTGCAAAATAGAGATAAATAATAACCAAAAGCTTACATTTGTAAGCAAAACAAATAGTTACAACTAAAATATAGTCAGATAAGTATTTCAATAAAATATTGCATTCATTATTTATCTACCCCCCAAAGAAATAAGGTATTATTTGAAGGAATTGTGCATTGAGACCCTCTACGACTGAAGTATCAAACATATACTAAGAAATGTAACTTGAAAAAGTATGACATTTTAGAGAGATAGAATTATTTTAATATAATTAAGGTTAAGTTCCAAGTGGAAAATATGACAGGTGATGAATTTCAGTGGCCAATAGCTTCCAGATCATGAAGGACTACTCTAAAGTATAAAGGGGATATCAGTATTTATTTTGAGTAAAAAAGAGCAATATACAATGGATTTTGAAACAAAAATTATAAGATAAAAATGTTTTCTTTTACATCTATTACTCCTAAAGCAACATAAAGCAGAGTAGGAAAAAAGCTATCACTCAGAAACCTGTTGCAAAAATCCAAGGAGGAAGTTAAGGAGACACAGATTAACATTCTGTTCCTAGGTGGCCATACTTGTCCTTTTAAACCCTCCTACACTGTTGGTGGGAATGCAAGCTGGTGCAGCCACTCTGGAAAACAGTATGAAGGTTCCTCAAAAAGTTGAAAATAGAGCTACCATATGGTGCAGCAATTGCACTACTGGGTATTTACCCCAAAGATACAAATGTAGGGATCTGAAGGGGTACATGCACCCTGAGCAATGTCCACAATAGCCAAACTATGGAAAGAGCCAAGATGTCTATCAACAGATGAATGGATAAAGAAGATGTGAT
>NC_138377.1:49370840-49434186 GCF_054177405.1 Leptonychotes weddellii
GGGATGGGTTAGCCTGGTGATGGGTATTAAAGAGGGCACGTTCTGCATGGAGCACTGAGGGTTATATGCAAACAATGAATCATGGAACACTACACCAAAAACTAATGATGTAATGTATGGTGATTAACATAACATAATAATAAAAAAATAATAAAATAAAATAAAATAATTTATTTCCATGATGTAAAATTTTAGTTTCCTCACATAAGAAAAACTGTTCCACATGATTTCCTCTTTAGACTCATTACCTCTTGCTCATTCTAATACTCTCTTTTTTTCCTGTATTTTCGTTTTTTGGACTCCTTTGTTTGGTCTCATTTTTAAATCTCCATTTTTTTATATCATCTTTGTGTTTGCAATTTTATTCAATATCCTCCAATTTTATTTGTATGACACTTTAAGAAATGACCTTGCCCCTGCACTCACAGCCCATACATGGCTAAAGCTAATAAATGGCATTGGATTATTCTATTGTACATCAGGCTCTCTGGACTCCATAGAATGAGTTCACCATTCATTTCTTTGATGGTTCTCCATTGAAGGAGCATCCTACAGTTGTGAAGAAATGGGAAAATTGGGCATTATAATTGAGGCATGACTTATAATACCATAGGCATTTAGGAATTAGGGAGATGGAAATGATTCCTCATCTTCTGGCTTTGGTCCCTTGGATGATGTCAACTTCATTCTCTGAATAGAAAATGGAGAATATAGATGGAGAGAGGGGCACCTGGGTGGCAAAATCGGTTAAGCTTCCGACTCTTGGTTTTGGCTCAGGTCGTTATCTCAGGGTCATGAGATCAAGTCTTGCAGCCCAGAGTCTGCTTAAGACTCTCTCCCTCTCCCACTGTCCCTCCCCCCTCAAATAAATGCATAAATCTTTATAAAAAAAAGAATATAGATGGAGAGAGAGTGTAATATCTGCTTTAAATTTGTTAATTTCAAGATATAGAGCAGGTGATATAGAGGTCAAGGTATAATTTAGATTTCATGATAGTGATGTGGAAATATTCCAAAATATAATTGGTAGCTGAAGTCACTGAAGTGAGATTTGCTAGGAGGTATATAAGAGTAAAGAGGGATGGAAAAAAAACACAAAGGAGGAAGTAGGAAAAAATGAAGAGTAAAGATATCTTGAGAAGAGAGCAAGAAATAGGACAACATAAAAAACAAAATAGAACTGGTACCATGAATAAAACCTTAAATTAACAGTTTTTGAGAGAAAGATAGAGACATCTGTGAACTTTATGTACATATTTGCAACAAAATTCTTTCATACTCCAGCATTTACCCTTCCAGGAAGAGAAAACAAATGGGGCAGGTTAGGTGGGGGTGGGAGGAGAGAGAGAAGGGTTAAAAAGATTGGTGTTATAGAAGGAAAAGTTATGAAAATGAGAGAGTTTGTGTATACCACTCCAGAAATACCAGATCAAAAAACAGTGAAAGTGTAGTATTCCACAACCAGGATATCACAGTGTTCTTAACACCTGCCCCCAATCAAACTGATTTTTTTTTTTAAATTTTAGAAGCAAATTGATTTTATTTGGTTGAGAATAGAGACAGTGAATATCTTAAAAATAAACACTTCTCTCAAGAAGGTAGAAATATAAGGGAAAGGAATGAAAAATAACAAAATTAAAAAAGGAGGTATGTCCAAGTAGTTTATATTTGCCTATTTATTTGCTTTTTTTTTCAATTTTAAGAAGGAAGATAATGGAATAAGTTAAGTGATGAATGATATCAGTCTGTAGAGATATAGATGGAATGTTGTTACTTGTCTTAAGTGCGTGCTTTAAATATGCTCTCTAGGAATATTAAAGGAAATAAAAGTCAATAATTTTTGTTAGTATAAACTACGTGAAGTAATTAGTTTCCCTCCCACTCCATCCTCCATGAGTTAAATGGAATTAAAATAGATATAAAACTAAGTTATTTAAATTTTAAGGAAATAATTACAAAGTTGCTATGAATGGCCTGTTACAAATTAAAACAACACAGATGCTGCTAAATGTAAGAAACTGTTCTCTCTCCAGGGAGCATTTCATAAGCTTCTATTCAGAATTTTCAGCCTTAGATTCTGCTGCCTTATAATGTAGAAGGCAAGTGTGGGAAAAGAAGAAAGTTCTAGTGTTAAGTTGTTTATAGCATAAAAGTTAACTGGCTTTTGATTTGAGGCCTAGAGATTAATATGCTGCTCATAAAGACACGAGTAGCTAACTATTCTAATAAATAACAAAGGCAGTACTTCATTAATTCAAAACATACATATCTATTTAGTAGAAAAGAGTTTGGCACATATATGGGATTCAATAATATTCCTTTAATGAAATAATTTTAGCATTATGAAGATAGAGGTTTTTTTTCTATTTAATGCAAAATAATTTTAATCAGTACCTACTATAGACATGCATTTTTGGGGGTATGATAAAAGACATATTTTGAAATAGTAATCTCTTAGGATAATGGTAATGACCATTCAGATCACAAACTTCTTCCTGAAAATAAAAATCTGTTTATAGCATTAATTAAACAGAGCAGTGCATCTGAGTGCATAGTTTGGAGGATTTATATATTAATGTAAGTCAGAGCAGTTGGACTATAGATTTACTTGATTAGATAAGTCTATTCTGTCTCAGCCTATCTTGTTTTCTTTTTTGTCTGATATCATTTTTTGTCTTTTAAAAAAAAGATTTTTTTTAGAGGAATTTAAATTTCACAGCAAAATTGAAGGAAAGTTATAGAGATTCCCTATATACTTCCTACCTCTGCACATGCACAGTTTATCAGTATCCTCGAAGAGTAGTATATTTGTTATGATTGATGAACCTACAGAGACACATCATAATCATACACAGTTTACATCAGGATTCACTCTTGGTGTTGTATATTCTGTGGGCTTGGACAAATAAATAATGACTTGTATCACCATTATGATATCTTACAGAGTATTTTCACTGCTATAAAAAATCCTTTGTACTCCACCTATTCATCCCTCCATCCCAGCTTACATAACCTCTGGCAGTCACTGATCTTTTTACTATCTACTTAATTTTGGCAGAGAAGATATCCTCATCCCTGTGAAATGAACATTTAATGGTTTCATGGACTAATACAGTTCAGACCCAAGGTTGAGAATCCAAGGTTCTTACCCTTACATTATTAAAAGTAAATAGACCTATTTAAAATATAGAATTAACCCCCATACTTTAATGAAAGAAATATATAACCTAGTATATAAAATTTTATGCCAATAGAAACAGTTGTAAGCTTGGGCCAAAAGGAATAAATGCAATTCTCTTCTACAAATTTCTACCATCATTTCAATCCAACCAGATTCTTGATCTGATATGGATTTTTGAAATTCTGAATTCCCTCATAGTTGTACAGCTCTGTTTTACTTAACTGAATAATTGTGGCAACAATGATGAGAATTATATTTAGGGGAAAGCTCAGTAAAATATAAAAACTTAAGAGCAGTGGTAACTTAGCTTTTCAATTATAAAAATTTATAAAAATAAAGTATGGAAAAATAGTTATTGCAAAATAATTTTTTCAAGTAAATATGCAAAATGCTAGTCCCTATCACCACTGAGGTTTGGTGTTTGAATATGAAGATAAAACATAAGCATACATAGTTAGAAATTATGTATTGTGTACAATATACTTAGCAAGATATCCTGATATGGTTATATTTTACATAAAGTATATAGGAGTAAATGATTCCTTAATGATTTCAATTGTTTTGTAAGTTAGGTAATTTATAAACTTGATTAGTTAAAATCAAGGACAGAAAGAATCAAAATGATGCTGAAAGCAATAATCACTACAGGCATCCGGGGAAAAGAATGATCACTTAAAAAATAGGTTTATGAGATATGTGGCATGTATTTGTCATAAAGTTGAGATATTATCTCATCATTTAAAGGGTACCTACTGCCAAAAGAACATGCAAATAGTCATATACACTTTATGGAAAATTAAGTACCAAAAAAAAAAGACTTGGGACAATACTATATACATTAAAAATATATCAACTGAAACTTTTAAGTTAGAATATTTTATAGAATTAAAACTTAAAGCAAACAACACAATTTAGTTGAGGCAGCTGAACGACCCCATTTCTATTGGGAATGACCTGATATTTCACTATGGAGAAATTTGTAAAGACTAGTTTCTGATTAAAATTATTTGATTTTGGATTTTATCCTCAGTATCACTGAACTAAACACATTGCAGTTGAACAGCAATGGTTATAACTCAGAAAAGCCATTGTAGTTTCAGTTTTTCTTTTGGGTTTCTGTCAAATTCTTCCTCCTAAAAGTCATCATTTTTTTAAATTTTATTTTATTACGTTATGTTAGTCACTATACAGTACATCATTAGTTTTTGATGTAGTGTTCCATCATTCATTTTTTTCATATAACACCCAGTGCTCCATGCAATACATGCCCTCCTTAATACCCATCACCGGGTTAACCCATCCTCCCAGCCGCCTCCCCTCTAACACCTTCAGTTGGTTTCTCAGAGTCCATAGTCTCTCATGGTTCATCTCCCCCTCCGATTTCTGCCCCCTTCATTTTTCCCTTCCTTCTCCTAAAAGTCATCATTGATACACAGTTTTAAATTGATGCTTTCTGCTGGTCAAACACATATACGTGATTCCACAGTCAAATGGAACATGTCCATTTACTTTCTTCATTTATCTTCCTAGTCATTGTATACCGAAGTTGTTTCCTGGCTTTTTTTTTTTTTTTTAAATAACTTTTCAAGTCACCAAATGAATTGAATGTGGCAACTAGAAACAAAGCATTTGATAGAGTTTAATTTTATTTTAAAATATATAACCCACCAAGATTTTTCTACAAAAGGTAAAAGATTCAGTTTAGCTGTAATCAGCAGTTGCTATGCTCCAGAGATTAGATACAGTAGTTTCAGTGGAAATAACTGAATTAATTCAGTTAAAATAGAGGATAATATCAATTGCTAGCTTCTAACCTCATTGTATTTCTAGTGAAAACAATATGAGTCTTCCTTTTAAAAATTTTTGGTGGGCGCCTGGGTGGCTCAGTTGGTTAAGTGACTGCCTTCGGCTCAGGTCATGATCCTGGAGTCCCGGGATCGAGTCCCACGTCGGCTCCCTGCTCAGCAGGGAGTCTGCTTCTCTCTCTGACCCTCCCCCCTCTCATGCTCTCTATCTCATTCTCTCTCTCAAATAAATAAATAAATCTTTAAAAAAAAATTTTGGTTGAAACTTAAATCACCCTCATTAAATATGTATTATTGCCACTTAACACATTTATTAAAGAAAAAGACGCTAAAATAGGTCTAGATTTTTTGGAAGGTAGGAGTATGATGGTAGAAAAATATGTAGCATTAATATAAATACTGTGACATTTACTAAAAAAGTTGAAATATGCACTTTCCTGTATAAGACTCTGAAGGAGATTCACTTCGCCTCAAATGGGCTGATTTGCCTTTTAGCTCTGTCAGCTTTATGAATATCACATGATTTCTCTGTTTTTCATTGGTGTTTTTTCTTTAAACTGTATGCCTGCAGTTAGGAGACAGTTGTGAGAATGAGGTAAAATTCATAGTAAACTAAAGCAAAAACCAGTCTTAATATGGATTTTAACATTTAATCTTTTGAACTACCATTAAATGACAAAATAAATCCATGATACTCTACATTTATTTTAATAAACATTGGTTTTAATTAGTAAAGCTTGATTTACTTAAATCAAGAAAATGAGGGGCACCTGGGTGGCTCAGTGGTTTAAGTGTCTGACTCGATATTAGCTTCAGGTCATGATCTCAAGGTCATGAGATTGAGCCCCACATTGGGCTCTGTGCTGGGCATGGAGACTGCTAAAGATTCTTTCTGTACCTCTCCCTCTGTCCCTTCCCCCCTGACCTCAGGCTTGTGGCATGTGTGCACCTGCAAGTGCTCTCTCTCTCTAAAAAAAAAAAAAAAAAAGAAAAGAAAAAAGAAAAGATGAGTTGCATCAGGCAGTAGAGGGACCAATTAGAGGACTTCATGGTGAAAACTATCAAGTGTTTCTTGTTTTACCCTCTTTGTATATAGATATTCTTAGAATAGTAAACCACATATGGTAGGCCTTTGGCTTTGCTAGACACTTTTGTTTTAAGTTAGAATTATTTTCTGAAAACGCTTAATGTCGTGAAAGACAGATGAGGAAAAAAATGTGCTAAATTTCTCTCTTGGTAAACTTCCCTCTGCTGTTATTACATTATCCATTATGTTAAAAATCAGATTCTATGCAAATTAATTATTATAAACTTTTCTGTTATAAGTAATATTCATACACTATTAAAGAAAATCTTCCAAGCTCATGACTTTCTTATGTTTGTGATATTAGGGCTCATAAATAACATGTCCTAACCAAATGGTTACATAATTGTGTCAAACAACATCTAGAATGAGAATATTTTGTTTTTCTCCAATGTTGCTGTCCCTAAGTCGGTGTCTTAAGGAATAGTAAGGTTAAAGGTTACAGTGACATCTTTGTCTACAAATACAGAAATAAAAATGTTTTTGATAAAGAAATATATTTAAGAAGAATAATCAGTTAAGTGGATTTTTGTTGAAATGGGATGCAGTTTTGTTTAGTATCTATAATATTTTAAGCTCAAAAGTATGCATTATGCAGTAATGTATTCAACTATAACAATGAATTACAATTCCCTTGAGAATTTCCTTCTGAAATGGGCCTGGTCATTTGTGTTCTTGATATGAAGAAGGCAATTTCGTAGAATCTCTCATAAACCAAAGCTTTCTCCAAGAGTACATAGATATTTTAATGTTTTTCTCCTAGTATTATCTAGAACAAGTTTATGCAGCATTTGGTATTTTTACAAGATAAATACCTTACTTGGTGGTTCTAAAGTAGTTGTGCCTGTCTGCTTTCATAATGAAACACAGAGCATTCCCACCTTCTATATATAAAATTCTGAGAACTCCAAGAATTTCTTAAGTAGAATAGTAGTGTTGTTAATTTATTATCAATAATATAAGCATCAAACTCTATTTTCCTAACATTATCAAACTATCTATTAGGAACCA
Organism: Leptonychotes weddellii; assembly: GCF_054177405.1. Taxonomy (NCBI): domain Eukaryota; kingdom Metazoa; phylum Chordata; class Mammalia; order Carnivora; family Phocidae; genus Leptonychotes; species Leptonychotes weddellii. Next base: position 49,377,922 of record NC_138377.1, read on the forward strand.
CAGTGTTTTATTATAACCATTTATTTTTAAAGATTTATTTATTTTAGAGCGACTGCACAGGTTATGTGTGAGTTGGGGGAGGGACAGAGGGAGCAAGTATTCAAGTGGACTCCCCACTGAGCATGGAGCCCCATGCAGGGCTGGATCCTATGACCCATGAGATCATGACCTGAGCTGAAATCAAGAGTTGGATGCTTAACTGACCTAGCTACCCAGGCGCCCATTATTATAATCATTTAATTGTTTTCATAATTTGATAGATTATATCATCAACATTTGCTAAAGGTTTTATATTGTGAATTTAAATGTATAACTTTTTCAACTTATACTTTTTTATCACACATTACTTTGTAATCAATGAATTGACAAGAATTGTGCACCAAAGATTATTAAAAACAGGTTGTAGTATGTATTATATTATGCCTACCAGATGATTCCTTTTTCCTTCTAATTTCTCAATCTATATGACATAAAGTAATTTCATTTCTAATCAATAGAATGTGTAGAACCACTTCTGCCACAACTATTAGATGGTCTTTATTTGTGAAGGGGAAAATATCTACCAAAATCAATTAAGTAGGAAAAAGTTAAAAATTTAGACAAGAATAAATATAAATGAATGTAGAAAAATAAGAGAAGTAAGAAGAAAAAAGAGTACAGAGAAAGGAAAGGGAAATGAAAAGTAGGGAGTTATTGCATAAGAATTGTGGTTAGAGATAGAAGACAGATGAGGAGAAGATGTGTATAAGAAAGTAGATTTGGGAGGTGAGGGAACAGTGGGGCAAGGTTGACCAAGAGGAACCAGATCCATATGTTCAGTTTAAACACAAAGATGTGAAATAACTGCAGGCGTAGGAAATGAAGGTTAAGTATGGGAGAGTAAATCTCCTAAGACTAGTGCAGACAATTGGAGAATCTAAGAGTTCCACAATTCAACAAGAGCAACATTCATAAGCATATTAGGAGGAACTGATTTTAGAAAGGCAGTTGGTTACTAATTTGTTTAAAATTGTCCTCTAGGTGCAATCAGCAGTTAAGTATAATGCTAACAAAAGGACTTCAGAAACCTACAGTTGACTATCAAAAGGAAGCATTACCTAAACTTCCAAAATAAAGTCTCACATGTCTTTTATATTTTAATGGAGGCACTCTACATGGAGTATTAAAAATCAGCATAAAAACTGAGCTGGATCTAGATAAGCAATGAAAGTATTGTTCCGATTATGATAGTATTCATTACAAAGATACAATCTATGCTGCAGCTACATAAATATTAGCCAAATTGCCATTCTCATTTTCTCTGATTCCTAGAAGGACTGCAACTAGAATGTACCATATTTTTTATACTGAATAAATGTCTCTGATATCCCCAGGGACATTTTATTAATACCTTTCTTATTAATTAATTATTCATCCTTCCTTCCATCTTCCCAACATTTTTAAAGCATCAACTGTCTGTCAAGCATTATGATAAATACTGGTAGGCAGAAATTAACAGTATTGAGAAGTGTTTCTTGTAATTAATTTACTTACGGGTGGAAAGCACAGTTAAGAAGTGTGCCCACTATGGGGTGCCTGGGTGGCTCAATCAGTTAAGTGCCTGCCTTTGGCTCAGGTCATGATATCAGGGTCCTGAGTTTGAGCCCCGCATCTGGTTCCCTGCTTAGCAGGGAGTCTACTTCTCCCTCTCCCTCTGCCTCTCCCCCCTGCTCAAGTTAGCACTCTCTCTCTCTCTCAAATAAATAAATAAATAAATAAATAAATAAATAAATAAATCTTAAAAAAAGAAAAAGGAAAAAAAATGTGCCCACTGGAAAAAGTTAGTTTACTGGGAGTAAGAACTCAAACTAATTCACATCAAAGTTTGTTTTTGTTAAATAACTCCTTTTGGTTAGGGAAGTATTTTTAAGTTCCTTAGGGATATAGGCTGAGGGTGCATGGACATGAGATATGAGGAGATTGTAAAATGTTCACTTATCTAGTAAACAGTAAATGGGCATCTAGGCATGTAACAGATAAAAAATGAAAAAAATAAAATTGACAAATGGGAAGAAAAGAGAAGGCTGGTGCCTGTGTTGATTGATGGAGCTGAAGACCTTTTTTTTTTTTTTTAAGATTTTATTTATTTATTTGACAGAGACACAGCGAGAGAGGGAACACAAGCAGGTGGAGTGGAAGAGGGAGAAGTAGGCTTCCCGCAGAGCAGGGAGCCTGATGCGGGGCTTGATCCCAGGACCCTGGGATCATGACCTGGGCTGAAGGCAGACACTTAATGACTGAGCTCACCCAGGTGCCCCTGAAGACCTTTCTTAAGAGCTGAGAACTGAGTGCCATTTGAAAGCAATCTACTGTAGAGTGCTGTCATATGGTATCTCCTATAGTTATACTTGAAACTCCAACCAACGATATTTCTTTTCAGCAGTATTATTTATGGTGTACGTTAATGTTAATGCCACAAAATTGGGTTGGCACTAGATGCCTGCACACAGATGGACTATGATAGTCCAGAGAAAGCTAAAACTCATGGCAAGGAATAAACAGAAAATAGCAATCAAAAGGGAATTATTGACAAATAATGAGAGGACACTTAGTTTCACAGAGGACTTGTGGCAGGATCCAAACCCATCTGACCTGGAAATTCAGGTGCTCCTGCCAATCAGGCTGCATTGAGCATGTTACTATGTCTTTTTTAATCCCAACTTTCACATCTGCAGCAAACATTTTATAAAGTCACATGGCAAATACCTATCATTCTTCCTCTAGAAATGATTTTATCATACAATTCTTCCTATTTTCCTTCCCTTCAATCTCTTCAAGATATATTTAGAAATAGGATCTCATTTGACAGCTACATGGTACCATGAACATTACACAACACAATGTATCTGAGAGTTTTTCATATTAAAATATATATTTTAAGATTTATTTATTTATTTATTTATTTATTTAATTGTTTTAGAAAGAGAGAGAGAGAGCAGGGGGGTGGGGAGCAGAGTGAAAGGGACAAGCAGATTCCATGCTGAGCACAGAGCCCAGTACGGGGCTGGATTCCGCAACCCTGAAATCATGACCTGAGCTGAAATCAAGAGTCGGATGCTTAACCACCTAAGCCACCCAGGCACCCCTTTGTGAAAATATTTTTAAAAGTTTATAAAAGAAACTATTGGGATGGATATATAGCATTATACATATTCATAAAATTTACATTGATTAACTAGGCAGAACAGGGACCACATTTTACAAAAACTCTTTCCATTTATATTTTAGAAAATATAGTAGGTACAATTTCCCATTGTTATATTTTCTGAGTGGCAATTTCAAAGATGGGATTCCTATTGTGTTTTGTTTTCCCACTTGTACACAAACACTGATAAGGTAAAGTTCATTTTTCAGAATTATTGATCATATGGGACACATTAATTTTTATTTGTCCTGACACGGCAATTTTAAAGTGGTAATAATTAGGAAGACTTTTTAGAGCAGTTAATATGAATACTCTTGTAAAGTTTTTTTTTTCAGTGATGCTTGTCCCTTATACTGATATATATATATAGATATAGATATCGATATAGATATAGATGTAGATATAGATATAGATAAAAGAGGCTGTCCAACAGTATATATTCAGGAGTTGTTCAATGTACTACAGCTCTTCAACAAATGAGAATATTATGACATTAGAGAAAATATAACATCAAAATTAAAATGAAAAAATAAAATTAAGTTAAAATTGAGATTAAAATTAAATAATATTCAATGTCAAGAATAGTGAACAAGTAAACATTTGAGTAGACAAGTATAACTAAATATACTTTAGATCTATAATAGAAGGATTACAGAAATGTATAGGTAAAATACCTATCTAGTATAAATGAATGAAATAAGGCTTTCTGGGAACAATGATAGTTAAGGTGAGACTTGAAGCAATGATAGAAATTAGCCTGACAAATGTTGAGAGTGAAAGGGGGTGAGGGAAGCAGAATCATTTAAGTGTGGAAATAATATGTATGGATAGTAGATGCAAGAGGAAAGAGAGAAGGGAGGAAGGTCAGTAATGACTGAAATATATGAGACAAGGCTGGAGAGATAGACAAGAGACAGACCTTGCAGTAATTTATAAACATTAAGTATTTTGAAATTCATTTAAGGATAATAGGAATCTTTGACTCCCATTAAGTAAGAAATTGATATAGATTAGTCTTTTATTAAGGTCACAATGTTGTATAAGAAATGGATTGGAGATCATTCAACCAAAGAAAGAGACACTATTGACCTGAACTAGAGTTGAGGCATGGGGATGGAGAAATATAGATGGAAAAAAGATACAATAAGCTAAAAATCAGTCAGCCTTCCTAATTGATTTAATGGGGGAAGGACAGAGAGAGGGAAAAAAATGAAGAAATAACAAGGATGTTCAGGTCTTGGCTTGAACAACTAGGAAACTGTTAATATCATTTAATAAGATGAAAAACAAAGGGAAAGGGATAGGTGCAAGGGTAAGAGAATGATTTGATTATTGTTGGACATGCTGATTTTGAAGCATATTTTGGACCTCTAGGTGGAGATATCCAGTAGGTGAACCACAGTAGGTGAACTTCAAGCTTTGGAATGGGTGAGCTAGAATTAGGGATTTGTTGATCTCTGCAATGTTACATGTACATGGAAGTTCAAGCCCTGGGAGTAGACTTTATTGAACTGCATAGTTAAAATCAAAGGTTAATTTAAAAGTGATTACACATCTAAGAATTGCATATTGGATTGGTTGCATTTTTGGACTTTAGCAAAGGGAGAATAAGCAGATATTGCTGATCTTAGTTTCCTTGATAAAACTCAATTAGGAAACACCTAGCCATATAATGACTGCATCTTGAAGTCTGTGTTGGAAACAATGAACACTCATTGATTATTCATATGTACTTCCACATTTCTGAGCCAACTTGCAGTTGGGGCCATGTGATTGAGTTCTGGCAGGGGCTCCACTGTCCAATCCAGAAAGCACTTTCCATAATGAAAATAGCCTTTGAAAAAGATTGTAAAGAAATATAGATTAGGAGCTGTCCAACAACATTGTTATAATAAGCGTTCTCACATTTCCTCAGCATTCTCAGGCACAGGCCAATTGTGACAAAGGTTCTGAGAAGATGAATTAATGGGGAATGTATATGGTGAGAGGGAAGTACACTTATTGGCAGACACTCCCTGTACTTCCTTAGGAGTCCTGTAAGATCTGTGATGATTATTGAAATTTTTTTACATTGTTGGGCATAGACATCCTCTGGTGTTTTGGCTTTAGTTTATCAGAAACCACGATATTCCCATGAACATTAAGGTCATGCTCATATATTTCCAGGAAGTCAATGTAACATTCAAAAGCCTATGTTTAGTTCATACTGAGATCAATATATCAATGGTTATCCCCTCCTCAAATATTTTACACATCATTTTATTGAACATTTTACCAAAAGAAATACAGATTATACAAAAGAAAAACAGGATGACTATTTCAAGTGTGGCATGCTGATACATTAGTGGTCACCAATCTCTTTAGCTCCTGTCCTCATTTTTTCAGTGAGGGGGTTTGCTTCAGGGTCAGTAATGTATAGTCTCAGAGGAAACAATTCCAGATGACTATATACCCCTTATTTATTCCTTCCCAATGAGGGGTTGAGTTATCTGGTGAAATATGGAGAGCTTGACAGGCTAAGTTAACCCCATAAAGCCAAGTTAACCACTGGATGGGGGTCACTGTATTTAAAAATATAATGTATGTTTGTCCACTGATTTTTCATGATTCTCTTCCCCATTATTCTGTTGACTTGTAAAACAGGCCTCACTATTCTTCATGTGACTGGCTGGGAAAACGCTATTTAGTATGCCCAACAGTCCCCGCAGGTAATTCCAGTTGTCCTCAATTTGTTCTCAGTTCTAGATCATATCCTCCAAAACAGCGTTCAGTAAGATATGTTTCTGGGAGTTGTTGTTACCTAAACAGAAGATACAAAGCTATATTTTGATTATTTTTAATTCCACATATTTGTGGGTAAAGAACCTAGAGGCTATCATATTGAGGAGATTTTCCCAATCTTTAATCAAAGGTGCCAATCTGTAGTAGTTTAGTAATCAAGAGCGAATCCTCCTAGTTGCCAGTATTTTATCAGTCATAGTTGATCACCAATCACATAAACTAAAAAACTTTTTTTATAATAGAATAGTTATAGAGTTACAGAAATGTTGCAAAGATAATACAGAGAATTCTCAAATAACCTTCATAGTTTGCCTATTTGTTACATTAGGGTGGCGCATTTGTCACAACTAATGAAATAAGATTGATACAGTGCTATTTAAAGAAGTCCCTATTTTATTCAGATTTTACAGTTACTATTGTATTCTTTTCTGTTCCAAGATACTACCAGGATCCTGCATTATGTTTAGTATTCACGTCTCCTTTGGCTCCTCCAGGCTGTGACAGTTTCTCAAACTTTTGTTGTTTTTGATGAGCTTGATAATTTTGAGATGAACTAAGCAGGTATTTCATAAAGTATTTCTCATTTGGTATTTGTCTAATGCTTGCCTTATTAGTACATGAGTGTTACCGTTCTTGAAAAGAAGACTGTGGAGGTTAAGTATCCATCTCTTTACAACATATCAAAGGTACATGCTTTCTGTCAACATGACTTGTTACTGTTGATGTTGACCATGATCACATGGTAGTGTGAAGTACCTTTTGTCAGATTTTTGCACTGTAAAGTTACTCTATTCATACCTCCTTTCCATTCTGTACTCTTGGAAGGAAGTGCACAGACCACACTTCCTTGAGGGCAAGGTTTCTACAGAAATTATTTAGAAGGTTTATCTATTATCTCTCACTTATGTATGTATTCAAGCATTTGTTTATATCAGTATGAACGCATGGATATTTTTTATACTTTGGCTTATAATGAAGCACTACTTTTTGTGCTTCTCAAATTGTTCCAGCTTTGGCCACTGGGAACTCTTTCATCTGGCTCTTGTGTTCCTTTGACAAACCTCCATCATTTTGTTTTGTTTTGTTTTTCCCAAGCACTGTCTTACTTTCTGGCATTGCAAGATATCTCAGGCTCGTGTTGTATATTCCATGCTCTAGCCCTAGGAGGAGGCAGTTCTCTTAAGGAAAGGTGGTTTCTTTTACTGGTGACTGGTATTAGAAACTAAGATTTGAATTTGCATTGTGCAGTATTTTCGGACTATTTTCTTCACATAGCAATATGCATTTAACATCAACTCCTGTTCTGAATGGCTTAATACTTAATTTATTTTAATTGCAGAGTAGTATTCTATTGAGTGGAGGTGCCACAGTTCACGTATGAAGGACATAATGGTTGCTTCTAGTTATTGGCAATTATGAATAAAACGCCTATAAGCATTCCTGTGAAGGTTTTGGTATGACCTGTTTGCAAATAAGTTGGGCAAGTGCCTAGATATGTGTTTAAGTTCTGGATCATAAATAAAATAATGAATGAAAATATCCACATAATGACTGTACCATTTTGTAATCCCACCAGCAATGAATGAATCATCCCATTGCTCAGTATTCTATCAATTGGTATTGTCAATTTAAAAAATATAATAATCATAAAGAGCGCACCTGGGTGGTTCGTTTGGCTAAGCATCTGACTTTGGCTCAGGTCATAATCTCAGGGTCTGAGGATCAAGCCCCAAGTCAGGCTCACTGCTCAGCAGGGAATCTGCTTCTCCGTCTCTCCCTCTGCCCCTCCCCCTGCTCAGGCTTGCTCCCTCTCTCTTTCTCGCTCTCTCAAATAAATAAAATCTTTTTTTTTTTCAAATAAATAAAATCTTAAAAAAATTAATCATAAAGTGTTCTTGCACTCTAAAAAAAGTTAATTGTACTAATAGGAATGTAGTGGTATCTGATGCATTTTAAATTTGCTTTTACTTAATAACAAATTACTTGGAGCATCTTTACATCTTTTTTTGCCATCTATATATGTATTTTTGTGAGGTATTTGTTTAAACATATTGCTCATTTTTAAATTGTGTTGTTTATTTTCTAATTGTTGAGTTTTAGGAGTTCTTTGTATATTTAGATTCAAGTCCTTTTTCAGATATGTGTTTTGCAAATATTTTCTCCCAATCCGTGAATTTTTTTTCCGTTCTCTTAACAATGCCTTTTACTATTAGTAATAATAAGTAATTTTAATAAAGTCCAACTTATTTTTTCCTTTCGTAGATCATGCTTTCAATATCGTATCTAAAAATCTCATCACCAAAATCAAGGCCAAGACCCTGAGGGCTGTGAGTATCTAAGATACTCCTTTTGAGGGGCTTACATGCAGACTCACTTATTCTGGGACCCAAAACAAAGGCAGCAATTTGAGAAGTGACTGGACTGTATGTGAAGGAAATTTATTTGCTTATCTTAAACTATCTTCTAGAGGGACGGGGACTAGTTGGGACTTTTTTAGGGGATGGAGCCACTGGCAAATGCCATTTTTGCCTTCTCCTTCTACCTTGCTAGCACAGGCAAGATAGAGGCCTCACTCCTACTCTGGGCAATTAGACCCACCTTATTCTATCCCTCTGGATGCACTTGTCTTTCCCAGTTTTCTAGCAGTCATGTGCCCTTACAACCTCAGTTTGCTGAACTCTCGAAGAAAAACCTTTGATTTTTAGCTTGTATAGCTTTTAATTTTTCTAAGAATGGGAGTGATGAGATCAAGCTCTGTGCATGTTGGAGCTCAAACTGAACCAGTGTAATTCTGTTTTTGCTCCACATCTCTATATATGCCACTCTGTGGTGGTTCGGTTGGCCACCGTTAAGAAAAAATATAACCCTGGAATAAGTCATTATAGACTTTTTAGAAAATGGTCATCACTTGGGATTATGGACTTCGAGATTGACACTGTGTAATGATTATAGATCTGTATTGTCAAGAGAAATTTTAAAATATATCAGTATCTATGCTCCACCCAAAGAAATTCTAATTTAATGGGTTTGGGATGGGGCCCAAACATGAGTGTTTTTTGATATCTCCCCAGGTTATGGTAATGTGCTAACCAGGGTTGTGAACCACTGCCATCAAGGAATTTAAAAGATAGATAAAATTTATGATATGGCTTTGAAGATTTCCCAGTAAGGAAGAAAAGAGAGATTTTGATATTCTCAATTTGAGAGTTGGAATATTTTAGCTATGAAGCATTTGAAGCTATATATTTAGGGAAAAGAATATTTAGGTATGGCATTCAAGAATAAGTAAAGTTACTAATTATGTCATGCAGGGTAACGTTGCTGTTTATACCATCTTCTAAGGTTTGTTGCTTCACTCACAACCCTTACTGTCCTCCTTTTGGTAACAGAGAAAACTGGTAACAGTTCAAACGTTTAAAACTGACCCAAGGGCAAATATTCCATATGCATATGTAAAGTTACTCTATAATAGGACTTCAATCAATTGTTCTCTCTTAGATTTGTAACAAAAACCATGTAGAAAAAGGACTAGCCAAAGTATATAAATACAATATATAATCTTTTAGGGACCATGATGTACCATTTACCAACGAAGTTTTATAGGTGCAGATGATAGGAGTAGCCATTTTGAACTAGCTGATCGATCATCGGCAGATCTCTAGACTGAAGGACCTCTGATGAGGCCCCTAGAGTCACTTGAATTCAACATTAACTTGCAGCTACAATTGCATGAATCATATGTTCACTTAAATTTTCATTAAATTAAGATCACATATCTGTGACATTTTATATTTACCCTGAAAAATAAAAAAGCCCTTACTTGAGTTAGTTTGAGGAGTCTCTATTTCTTACGCTCAAATATGGCTGAATAAATTATTTAAGGAACATTTAGTCAAATGGAGCACAGGGTTTATAGTCACTTTAACCTGTGTTTAAATCTCATTCTCAGCACTAAGTCTCACATTTAATTAAAAAAAAATATATTGTGGTGCCACTAGGGATAATTGTAAATCCATGCCCCCCCTTTTTGAGAATTGTTGCTGGAGCTCTTAAAACTGGAGCCACATTTTGGGAACCCTCATCATATTTGTGATATGAGCAAAGATATAAAGTAGATGTGATGAAGATCCTAAACAGGAAAAAAATGATTCTTGAAGTAAATTTCATTAGGTAAACCTAGAAAGAATCATATTCCTTCCTATTAATTTTAAGGTGCAGACTGGGAAGACTTATTTAGTTTAATAAAGGTGTCTATGCCAGGAGAAGATATGAAGTTGACCATTCAAAGAACTGTGGAAAGTGCAAAGACAATTTGTAACCAACCATAAAAAGGTGGTATCAGGGAGAATTAACTGAAGGAAAGAACTTTGTCAGAGGAGCTTGGGTTTTATATATATGAGACAGTAAGAGTAATACTTTGGGCATGGTTACAGTAACTAGGAAAACAGAAAGCTTCTTTCTACCCCAAGAACTTCAGCATGTGAGTATGAACATGCTCATTTCCACATTAATGCTACATTACGTAGCAGTGGAAGTACTATCTTTGAAGAAAGTCAAATTTCAGTTAAGGATAAGCACTGGAAGGAACTTGATTACTATGGAATGAGAGTTATAAATAATACAGAAATCTAGGAGAGATGTTTCAAGTAGATTTTTTAATAACAAATATTTCAATGGGCTCCAAGATGAGCCCAAATATTGCACAGAAGTCTTGCTTAAGTGAGAGGTCTCAGTAAATTCTTTAGTTTATAAACATATTAAGCCATTTGGTTTCTGTCAGGAGGGAGTTACCCTGACTATTTGAGACATTTTGCTCTATCCCTTATTAGATTTTAATTGTGATATAATTCACATATCATAATAGTCACTTTTAAAATATAAATTACTGTAGTTTTTTTTTTAAAGATTTTATTAAATTACTGTAGTTTTAAGTATATTCATAAAATTGTACAGTCATCACCAATATCTAATTACTGAAAAATTTTATCACCCTTAAAATAAATCTTATATCAATTAGCAAGTTACTCTCCTTTCCTCCTTTCTTCCAGCCCCTGGCAACCACTAATCTGTCTGTCTCTATGGATTTGTCTGTTCCAGATATTTAAGTGGTATCATTTAATATTTGCCCCTTTGCATCTGGCTTGTTCCAAGGTTCATACATGTTCTATGTATCAGCACAGCATTTCTTTCTCTGGCTGGATATTCTATTGTATGATATAGTATACATTATATTAGTTTCCTAAGACTGTTATAATTAAGTACTGGATTTAAAACAAAGGAGATGTATTCTCTCACAGTTCTGGAGGTTAGATATCTGAATTCAATGTATCAGCAAGGTCATGGTCCTTCTGAGACCCTGTGTAGACTTTTTCCTTGCCCCTTGCCCTAGCTTCTGTTGTCTATAGATCCTTGATTTCGTTTGGCTTACAGGGAAAGCTTGCAATCTTGGCCTCTGTCATCATTCGGCCTTCTCCTTATGTGCCTCTATTTTTACAGTGTTTTTCTCTTCTTATAAGGACACCTATTATATTGCATCAAGACCTCAAAATGGCCTCATATCTACTTGGACAAATCTGCAAAGGCCCTCTTTCAAAATAAAGTCACATTCACAGGTAACTGGGGTTGAGATTTCAACATATCTTTATGGGAACACAATTCAACTTATAACATAGAGATATCCACATTTTGTTAATCTATTCATCAGTTGAATACTAGGATTGTTTAAACCCTTTGGCTATTACAAATAATGCTGCTGTGAACATTCACATCCAAAGTTTTCCACGGTCATATGTTTTAATGTCGTATATACCTAGTATATCTACCTTGAAGTGGAATTTTTGGGTCAACTGTAGTAACAGTAGTATGGTAACTACATTATGTTATTCAGCAATTTCCAAACTCTTTTCCAAAGTGACTATAAATTTTTTACATTTCCACTAGTAACATACAAGTGTTCTGATTTCTGCACATCTTCATGGACACTAGTTATTGTCTTTTTGATCATAGCCGTCAGTGGGTGTGAATTGGCATCTCATTGTTTTGATTTTCATTTCTCTAATCATATGATGTTGAGCATCTTTTCATATGCTAATTGGCCATTTTCCTTTGGAGAAATGTCTATTCAAACCATTCTCCCATTTTTAAATTGCATTGTCTTTTCTCAGGTTTTATTTTACTCAACAGGTTGAGTGAGTTATTTTGTTACTGAGTATGTTAAAGAACTGGAGAGATCTTACTACAAAGCTTCACTAACACATGTGCGTCTTCATGGGTATCTTTGAAATTATTAGTGAAGCTTCCTAGTGGGTCATATCTGTAATATGGGAAGAAAGAACTTTGCACAATACATATGTCTTTCCAAGTCCTTCCTTCCCACATTAGTCATTCGGGTTAATAGATATGGTCTCTAATGAGGTCTTTCATCATTCACATATAAAAAGGAACATTTAGGTAATGAAACATTTTCATATTATGCTCTAAGTTATCACTTATTTTACACTATATTTTCTAAGGATTCAGCTCCATAAACCCATAGATCATAAGCAATCTTGAATTAGAAATCTACTAAGATAATTTCTTTTATGTGGACTTTCTTTTAATTCTAATTTCATTAGTCTGTTTTCTATGACAACCACTTACCAGCATGTTTGCAAGGTGATAAGACTGGGTCACCTGCTTCCTTTCTTTTTAAAGGAGTGTCCCTGTCCCCCAGCCCAGAAAATTGGAAAATAGCTAGATCTCAAGTTAGCTCTCAAAGTTCCTTCCTTCCTAATGAATAGCAATCATTGGTTCACATTTGTTGGATGAGTGGACTCAAGCTTTCAGTCTTAAAATCATGCATGTGTGTCAGGATGGTTGCAGCATAGGTATAGGTAGGTCTATTGTTTCTTTTTCCACTCTCACAAGTGTGAGTATCCTACCTAATAAGTATGTTTATTCTTCCCATTAAATATTTCCTGAAATGAGCTGATCAAGATCTAAACTACTGTATCTCAAAGGGTGTTCTCTAGAGTAGCTGAATCAGCATCACCTGGACACTTGCTAGAAATGCAAAATCTCATACCCCATTCCAGACCTACTGAATCAGAAACTCTGTGGTTTCACCCAATTATCTGTGTTCTACAAGCCTTCCATATGTTCTAATGAATGCTCTATTTTGAGAATCACTACCGTAGACTGTGAGGCAAGTATTGATAATCTCATCATAATCGATATTATAGTTAGACCCAGGTACTAATTTTAAATGATTCCTTAGGCTTTTAGTAATTTTGAGGATAAAAGGCCTTCAGCCAGTCTGCCTTTTGGAGATTTTAACACTTCTCTATTTAAAAAAAAGCAATTATTTTTGTTAAAAATAAATCTGTATTTTTATACTTTATAAATATGAATTTAGTCTTTACCTTGATATTTTGTTAATTGCCTTTTCTGAGACTATCTTTACTCAGTCTTAAGACTCAAAAGAACATCCTTTATTTCAGTGCATTGCAATGAAAATCTCCTTAGTCTTTACTTCTTTCAAATAAGGAATATAATGAGAATTCCTATTGCATGTCTACTCCCATATTCTGCTTAAGTGTAGTCAATATACCTGTGGTGATTTTATCCCTGTTCTTATCAATTTCCCTCTATTGCTATGGTTTCCATCTGCTTCTAGGAAAGTGGGAAATGTTTCTTCTATTTGCACATTATTTTTAATTTGAAATCTGTGTTTTAAACCATCTTCTAATCTCCCATCTTTCAATGTTTAAACAAGTCAAGAGTGTATTGTCTCTTTGATAAAACTATTTTTTTCTTAGAACATAAAATTCTAAAATATTTTAAACTTTAATGCAGCAGAAATTCAATCTTAAGCATAAATTGAATCACACAAATATTTTAAAATATTTGGAGCAGTTTGGGGGTGATACTTAAAGATATGCATTTATTAGGGGCACCTGGGGAGCTCAGCTGGTTACGTGCCAGACTCTTGGTTTCAGCTTAGGTCATGATCTCATGAATTGTGGGATAGAGACACCTCCCTCCCCGATGGGCTCTGCACTCAACGGGTAGTCTGCTTGAAGATTCTCTCCCTCTGTCCCTCCCCCAACTCACACACATGCTCGCTCGCTCGCTCACTCTCTCTCTCTCACAAATAAATAAATCTTTAAAAAAAAGATATGTAGGGGGGTGGGAGGATGGGGTAGCCTGGTGATGGGTATTGAGGAGGGCACGTTCTGCATGGAGCACTGGGTGTTATGCACAAACAATGAATCATGGAACACTACATCTAAAACTAATGATGTAATGTATGGGGATTAACATAAGAATAAATAAATAAATAAAAAGGTGAAAAAAAAAGATATGTATTCATTAGATCCTACTGTATTTGGCTTATAAGAAAAGCAGAAACTTTACATATCATATATGAATACTTACATATAGAGAGATATACCAGGGTCAAAGATTACTAGAGAGATTTAAATATTTTTATTAGTGATTTTCATTAATTATGTTTGAAGAGATTTATTATAAAGAATTGGCTTATGCAGTTATGGAAGCTGAGAAGTCCCACAGTCTGCCCTCTGCAAACTGGAAACCTAGGGAACACAATGGTGTAGATTACAAATCTAGATGTGAATGTCTCAGAATGAAGAGCACAGGGGCAGCAGAAGATGCATGTCCCAGCTCAATAATCAAGCAAGATGAAAAAAGGGGTGAGTTCCTCCTTTGTCTACTTTTTGTTTTATTTAAGCACTTAATGGATTAGATGCTGCCCACTCACATTGGGGAGGACATTCTACTGAATCGACCAATTTACCTATCTCATCGTGAAACACCTATACTGACACATCCAGGAATGATATTTAACCTGGGTAATTGTTGGCCGGTCAAGTTGACACATAAAGTTAACCATCCCAACATTGCTGTATAAGAAATTACGTCTATGTAGCTTTGTAAAATAGGTATTTTGATTAACTCTAATGTGTTTATTAAGGTATCCATTCCTCATTTGTAAAAATGATAAAAATGTACACTCTACAAAGCAATAAACAAGGAAGGAAAAGTAGAATACATTAAAAGCACTAATTAACAATAAGATCTTGGGTATTGAATTTAAATTGCTCATAACAACTCACTTTCCTTTATAAACAATAGGTCACCATTGTAAAACTGTATACCTATAAATACTAATTTCAATCCAATAATAAAGTATTTTATTGTATATTTACCTACTTTAGAAAAAAAATTATGGTATTTAAATCTGTTTTTTTACTCTTTACATTTATAGAAAAGCAAGTTCCCTTCTGCAATGAACATTTAAATTCTGTTTAATTGTTGAGAGTATCTTTTCAGTTAACATCACTTAAAGTCAAAGCTGAAAGATAAATTACTACTTCATACAAAGCTCAACAGATATGTAGAATATCAGGTATAAAGTTATGATGTTGGCATTTTTGCTTTAAATTCATTTAAAAACCTGTAAAAACTTTCTTTCAGCATTTCCATTAAGTTATTGTATTTATCCAACTGGAATAATAAATGTGATTGTCAATTAAACTATTGAAATGTTTTCCTTATTTTTTTTGCTCTCTTATATTTAGCATTACACTTATTTTTTTAAAGTCAGGTTCAATTTGTATTTTATATTAGCATCATAGCAAAATCTACACAGATACAAGATGTCTTTGATTTTTATAAAAGCAAGGATTAGTGCCTATTATATTCTTGTGCTTAGTCTCATTCTTTCATATGACAGCTTCACTCCCATTTAATGCTATTTTTTTAATCCAAATAAGATCTTTTCATTTGATTTAGCACTTTAGCTTCTAAAGTCATTTTGCTTAATGGGTCTGGTTTTGACTTTTTAGTTATTTTATTCATAAATGTACCACAATGTTCATCATTGTATGAGGCTTACGATGCATCCAACCACAGATCACTGAAAATAAGGTGCCAGAGTCAAACAGCAGGCACCTTATTAGCACTTTTTTCCAGACCAATAATCATGTCACTATTTGAAATTTAGCAAATTGCTGTGATATCATCCACTTCCAGCCCTTTTTTAAAGGACCCTGTCAGATTATTGTGCTGTTGAGTTGACACTAACCATGATAATGTTGCTAAATATGAATTTTGGAAGTACACAGCTTTTGGTTCACATTGTTGGAAAGGAAAGAGTATTTCCCCGCCACAGTGCAATAGAGTGCTGTCTTTATTTCTTAATTGTAATTTTTATTTGATGATAGGTGTCCCTTAGCTGGTTATCTTCTTTAGATAGCTATCAAGCCTAAATAATATTGGGATGTATAGTATGTTTTTGAAGGTTCACAAAGTCATTTTTTAAATTTTCATTCATGTTTTTGACCCCAAGTGAATATGTGTATCTATGTCTGAAATTCAATTTTGCTTAAGAAATTAAAAAGAGATGTTACTGTATATATATATATATATATATATATATATATATAGTGAGTATAGTAATGGACATAGTCTATAAAGATGAAATTACTCTCTCTAATATTTGAAGATTATTATTTTTTTTTAAAGATTTTATTTATTCATTTGACAGAGAGAGGCACAGCGAGAGAGGGAACACAAGCAGGGGGAGTGGGAGAGGGAGAAGCAGGCCTCCCGCTGAGCAGGGAACCCGATGTGGGGCTCGACCCCAGGACCCTGAGATCATGACCTGAGCTGAAGGCAGACACTTAATGACTGAGCCACCCAGGCACCCCCATATTTGAAGATTATTAACAGGTAAGAAAATTGGGGTATTATTTTTTATACCACAAGATAAACTTTGAGTTCCCTTAGTTTTCAGTAGTTTAGATGACAAATTTGTATAAATATGATTATTTCATAAAGAAAGCATGCCTATAATCTGTTTAACAGCTTTCTGAAAAGCAATACAAATTATCTACAAAATTAAGCACTGCACTTCTACAATTTCAACTCCATAGGGGAAAATTGTAATTCTTAGAAGTTCTCTTTTCTTATGGAGTATACACAATGTACTTAAGCACCTATATAATTTATAAAACATATTTTTAATCCTTACTGTTTATTTAATGTTTACTATGCACCAGCATTGTTTTTAAGCACTTTATATGCATTATTGCTATTGTGTATAAAAATCATATGAGGTAAATATTGTCATTTAAGAAGTAATGTAAGAGTTGGGTGCTTGCTGTGTGTCAGAAACATGAAACATTATGTTTTAAAATCATCACCAAAAGTTGAGTTTAAAATAGTGGATGTTAATAGAATTATGGTGAAGTCATTCCAACTTAAAATCACTCCCCAAATCCTCAAAATATTCCTTCTTGGTATATCATTTAAAGACTTGATGACTGATTCATACTAAATCGAAAAAATAAATACCATTTCAAATTTATAATAAACATAGAAGATATTTGGCAAGTTTCCTCAGTTATGACTGCTTGTTAATTAATATCACACATGGATATTGCTACTCATTCCACTGAACTTGGAGATCATATCCTTCAGATTGGACTTTCTAAACTTGTACCACCTACTCTGCACAGGGCGTCCTGTTTCCTGAGCTGTTCTTTGACTAGAGATTAACTAAGAAGAGAGATCACTTCTACTATTGGTAACTTGGACAGTGGGAAAATATAAAAGTTTCCAAAATTCAAGGCCTTTGTGACTGTGCTCTGTTAATCAGATTATTAAAACGTTTTCTGATGAAGTCCCTAGAATTACTTGCTTATCCCCATTACCTGTATAAACTTTTTCATTGACAGTGGTTGACAACTATTATTAATCTGAACAATGCTAAATAACTTACACTAAACAAAATCCAACTTTTATGGGTCGTACTGGTAAAAACTTCAGGGTGAAACAAAAGGGGTCATGTCCCTCCTGGTGAAATTCTAGAGAAGCTGTACACTCTGGGTTGGCAATCATGGAGACCTCAAGACTGTTGTAGCGAAGAATCCATGGCACTGTTTTAAAGACCATCTGAGGGACAGCTCAGTCTGTCAGCATTCTCTAATTGCTCCCCAAATTTACAGAGAGACTAGTGAAAAAACTGCCACTGTAGGTTTAAAAGAGAGCTGATTTTATAAACAAATTTTATATTACTATGTCACATACTTAAAATAAATACGCAATTAGAATTAAACAAGCTTAGTTTGCTTTAGTGTGCTAGTATTAGTTTGGGGAGACCAGTATTAGTCTGGTAGGGCTATCATAACTAAATGCCACTGGTGGCTTAAACAACAGAAATTTATTTTCTCAGTTCTGAAAGCTAGACTCCAAGATCAAGGTGTAGGAAGGTTTGGTTTCTCCAAAGGCCTCTCTCCTTGGCTTGCAGACAGACACCTTTCACCGTGTCCTCACATGGTCTTCTCTCTGTACGCATGCACCCCAGTGTCCACATTGCTGCTGCTTATAAGGACTTTACTCAGGTTGGATTAAGGCTCACTCTAACAGCCTCCCTCTAATTTAATCACTTCTTTAAAAATCCTATCTCCAAATAGTCTGAGGTAACCAGGGTTAGGGCTTCAACGTATGAAGGGGGACAGAATTTGGAGGATGCACAATCCAACCCATAACAGGATCCACATGCAGTATAAACAGTAACAGATGAATCACCTAATCACAATGCAGGAGGTGAGGAGTAAAATCACTAACAGTTTGGAAAAAAGTAACAATGGAAAATGGTATTTTGATTATATACTCTAAGCTAAAGAATACAAAGTACTGTACACAAATACTGAACTCTAGTTTGAAACTTGTGTTTATTTGGAGGTATGTGTTGGAAATTCCAAAATTATTTTATGTACTTTCAAAGATTGAGCAAATAAGGAAACATACTGAAAGTAATGAGAGCCAAGTTTTTCAACCTCAGAGAAAGGGGTTACTAAGTACCCAAGAAGGCTAGAATAAATAAAGAAGATTTGGATTGTAATTTAAAGTACAGTTTAAACTTGTGGAGAGAGAGATTTGCATAGGGATAGATACAGCTGTGCTTGCATGCATAAATGCATGTATTTCTTAACTCTAGCATCATTACCGTTCTTTTTTAAGATTTTTATTTATTCATTTTAGAGGGAAAGAGGGAGAGCAGAGGGTGGGGCAGAGGAAGAGGGAGAGAGAGAACCTCAAGCCGACTCTGCACTCAGCATGGAGCCTGATGTGGGGCTCAATCTCACAACCCTGAGATCATGACCTGAGACAAAATCAACAGTTGGTCACTTAACCAACTGATCACCCAGGTGCCCCATGCATCGTTACCTTTGTGCCTTGAAAATAAGAATTCCATGTTTTTGAAAGTGAAGGAAGTGTATTCACCATTAAAGAAAGAGGATGGGCAAAAGCTGAACAAGAAAGTGGTTAGCATAAGAGGAATTAGTGTAGGATTATAATAAGTATGTACCTGGAAATTTACCTTGAACCAGATCTTGGAAGTCATAAACATCAATCCAATAGGTTTGAAGTCTCTCTGGTATATATCCAGAAAAATAATATTTGTAAATAAAAAAACAGTAAGTGAAAAGTTGCCTTAATTTTCAAAATGGATTTTATTGTGCAAAATAACATCAAAGATCCAATGCAATTTCAAAAGCAAGGAAAATATAATGATTACAAAGTTATATCTACTAATTGTTATTGATTTAGAAGGAGTATAAATCTCAGTTTGGAAAGATAAGTATGCCAGTGATAAAACTTCTTTTCAATTGGTAAATCCTTTCAATACTTCTCATTGGCCCAAATTAAATTTCAATACATTTGGAAACTAAATGCAAATGCCACTCCTCTTTTTCTTTAGGTAACATCTATATTCTAAGGAGGCTATACAGTGCCAAATTTTCTAAGATGGGGATAGGGTTAGGCATCTGGAGTTTAGCTTTTGGTGCACCAATGTTAATTCAGTATTGTTCTTTATGCATATGACACTTCAGAAAGACCAAAGCAAGTTCCTACCCATACTTGTTATGAAAATCTGTGATACAGATTGGGACACAAAACCTAAGAACCCTCTGGACCCAAATCAGTTCACAATCACAGCAAACCCACTATCAGCAAGTGATCAAATAGGCCACAGCTCTACCAGTTCTCAGAATTCTCTGTTCCTTTTCTAATTTCCTGTCAAGTGCTGTGTGTGAATTACTAACCATTTTTGAGAGACTGGATTGGTGTGGCCATTTACTTATGAAGAGAGGGGATTAGATGGTCTTGAAGGATTAGTAGCTGAATCAGGCAGAAATCATTTAATAAAAAATGAACTGAGTCTAGTAGAGTAGACTTCCAGAAAAAATTGTCTAAGAGCCAGTAGCCAAATTTAGAGGAAAAAAAGGTTAGGATAAGTAGCAGATCTTTGAGGGACTAAAATAAGTACTGAACTACAGGTAGAGAGTCAATGGTTCTTGGATGAAGAGAAGATAAGGTGTTTCAGAGAAGTATTTGGAGGTAACTTTACAGCCTGACATGAGTGTAGTAGATTGATCTCTTTCATCATTTTTATCCCAGCTGACACTTCTGTGATCACATCCTCCCCATGTGTTTTTCCAACTTGTCATAACCCTTCAATATAAAGGCCCATGTGTTTATATTATTGTTACAGAAATTCAGGTCAGAAACATTTTTCATTTCACTTCGTTAATATGCATGAATCTGAAAATAGCTGTTGTTTAACTGATGGTGATAATGTGAACTGACATTAATCAATAGAGGTTATGGCTCTTATGTCTGGGTGTAAGCAGTCTGACACTTGTGAGTTATCTGGCATGAAACAATTATTTTCTCAGAGGCTCTTATTATTGCTGATCAGGTATGAACTCTGCCCAAGCTAAACACACCCTAGTGCTGTTTATTCTTCCAGCTGATGTTCTGGCTGTTAACATAATGAGAAAAAACATGACTATATACAATTATTTAAAACTTTGTTACCGATTCTTTTCACTTTTTAGAATTTTTTAACCATCTTTAGTTTTCTTAAATGCTTACTAATAGAAATTTTATTTCTGTACATGAGCTGCAATACCCAGCATGTATTCACATCTCACTGAAGAATACCTAACAAATTCCAGTATCTGCACAAAGTGATTCACCAAGATGCCTCCTTATTTTTCCCCTGTTAGCACTTTTCTTAGCTTCTACATTGTTTATGTTTGTAGAAATGTATCTGATACCTAAACTTTCTGGTACATGCACCAGAGAGGCTTTGTTTGTCTCATTCTTGTTTTGAAAATATGTTATTAAATAAGCTGATGGTTCAACTGCAACAGTAAGAGTTTTCTGTGCTCTAAGCCTTTTGAAATGAGCCATCAGCATTTTATAGAGTTGAAACATTCATAACTTTTGAAGTATGATTTGATAAGAGACATATTGAAACGCTGTAAGTTAAGGCAGCTTCCAATAGTGCAAAATTGATGCCAAGGGAGTATATTACGCACAAGGAGAATCTGACTTGATCTCATATTTAAGGTCAATAGATGAAGCTTTAAGGGAATTTGAGGCAGAAAACCGAATAAATAATTACATAGGTTGGCAAAGCCTTGCTTCCTGATCCTTAAGTGTTGAAGTTGGGAACTAGTGACAAAAGTGCACTGTAGGTGGAGAACTGCTGACAGAGAGACAATCCTTCATCATTAATACCAAGGTTAAATAAAGATTAAGCTCAGAGCAGCAACAAGAGCCCTGGAGACTTTTGGTAGGCAAGATGCCCAGATGTTCTTCCTATCGTTTCAGCCTGGCATATGAGCAGAGATGAGGAAGGTCAAGTGGGAAGGTGGCCGATTATAGAGAAGATGATGGCATGGTCATCAGTTATTCTTGGAGAGTCTGAGAATAGAACAGCTACTGCCAGGTAGTTAATTAATGATTTCTTCTACATACTTACAGATTTCTTAAATTTTATTCTTAGACTCCTGTGATCACAATAGTTCTCCTTTATTCACTCTAACCACATATAATAATTTCAGTTATATTCAAACCAAAACACTGCAGTTTAAAAAAAAACTAGATAAAAAGTTTATTTCATGATTTCAATGGTATATATAATTTGGCAGTATGGGTGCTTTTGCGTTTTATTCATACAATCTAAGAATATAATGAATAGTGAATATCCTGAATGGTCTTCTTTGATCAATAAAGCAATTTTTTTTGCGAAAATTTTTCTTTATGAACAGTTTTTTGTAAGAGTTTTTATTTTTCCACATAAAAGATTAATTTTGCCTAAAGATTCATGATCCAGACAGGTCTGCTTTCTGGCCTTGTTCCAGTCCCTGATGATTTTAGATTCAGTACTGATCAGAAAAAGAGTAATAGTAGGGTGCCTGGGTGGCTGAGTTGGTTAGGTGACTGCCTTTGGCTCAGGTCATGATCCTGGAGTCCCGGGATCGAGTCCCGCATCGGGCTCCCTGCTCGGCAGGGAGTCTGCTTCTCCCTCTGACCCTCCTCCCTCTCATGCTCTCTGTCTCTCATTCTCTCTCTCAAAAATAAATAAATAAATAAAATCTTAAAAAAAAAAAGATTGTTTAGAAAAAGAGTAATAGTAGAGTAGGAAGTAATATGGGTGCTTTATTATAAACTTGTGTAATATTAGTCTTTGTTCTTTCTTACTTAAATCACCCTCAGAAGTCATCATAAACCTGACTGAAAACCAAATGGGTAATTAGTCCTATACTGCTTTTGTTTTTGAATCTCCAGATTCATGAGCAATTTCTTCAAAATTTCATACTCAGGGGCGCCTGGGTGGCTCAGTCGTTAAGCGTCTGCCTTCGGCTCAGGTCAGGATCCCAGGGTCCTGGGATCGAGGCCCGCATCGGGCTCCCTGCTCGGCGGGGAGCCTGCTTCTCCCTCTCCCACTCCCCCTGCTTGTGTTCTCTCTCTCGCTGTGTCTCTCTCTGTCAAATAAATAAATAAAATCTTTAAAAAAAAAATTCATCTCAGGCTGTCCAGAAAAACAAAAACAAAAAAGAAAAACACTTCCAAATCCAACATTTTTTGAAGAGTTTCTGGAATTTTACAAAAAAAAACTTTAATTAAAAATTATTATGGGTTATAGCTATAGATACTAACTATTGCTTCTTCAATTGTACGTTTTTATAAATGATCCTTCCCCACCCATAGTTGCTCCTAAGAAGTGGTCCTGGGGGACAATATTTCAACAAGTGATCTTGCCTTTTTGCCTACACTCTGTATAACCAGAGATGAATACCAAATGTGTTGACTTCGTCAAATGCTCTTTTGTGAGAACAAGGGTTTGGTTCACTTAAAAAAAAAGTTAGGTAGCAGCAAGGATCTCAGTCAAAATTCACGTGTCATTGAGATGATGAATGGAGCCGTGGCAATTTAAAACTATGCACAAGCTGAGGTTCGATTGTAGTGGAAAGTAAAAGCTGGTCCATATGTTATAGAAGAGCAAATTTGCAGAGATGCTCATGTGGCTCCAGTATTTTTTGGACTCCTTCCAAATACTTCCACCTAAGTACCAACTTCCCGGACATCTCTCAAATTTCCAGACTTCTAAGGTGCCTCCTTCCCTCAGTAGTAATATGTACTACTCCACTGGGTGCAATAATAAAAGTTTCTATCTCATGTGCTGGGGAAAACCCTGTGAAAATTTTGGTGATTTCAAGATCTTGGAGGGATTATATTTTTCTTATGTGCTTTTGCTCCATTTATGCTGAGTTTTTTTTTTTTTTAAGATTTTATTTATTTATTTATTTGAGACAGAGAGAATGTGAGAGAGAGAGCCAATGAGAGAGGGGAGGGTCAGAGGGAGAAGCAGGCTCCCCGCCGAGCAGGGAGCCCGATGCGGGACTCGATCCCGGGACTCCAGGATCATGACCTGAGCCGAAGGCAGTCGCCCAACCAACTGAGCCACCCAGGCGCCCTATGCTGAGTTTTTTTATTTCATCTAACCTCAGGCTCTTTCCACCTCTGTTTTTGTTTGTTTGTTTGTTTTTTGTTTTGTTGTTTTTGTTGTTGTTGTTGTTAACACATGTTGCTACAAGCATGAAATGAAGCTGCTTCTTATTTAATTTAGCCAAAGGAATCTAACAAAGGCAGTATGAATATCTGTATAGTTAAGCAAAAGACAGTGGTTTTTAATTAGGTCCTGTACCCTATTCTGTGAGAATAAGCATTGACAAAAACCTGTCCATATTAGTTTGGTTGATCTCTCCCTGACTTCATTACTTTTATACATTACTTATTTCAGCTTGGGTTACATTATTTTGTTTGTATCCAAAATGAATGAATCTCTCAATTGTAATCACAAGTAGATTTCATATAGTTCTCTAATAATTACTTTATAATTGTATGTCTTAGAAATTCTAGAAAAATTATGCTTAAAACTAGTAGGATACTTCAGAAAGCACTTGTCTTAAAATTGTTGGCCTTATGCAAAAGTAGGGGTCTAATTTTTCAGATTAAACTGGTGTACTTCAGCTTTTAAAAAGACATAGTATTTTTTTTAATGCCATCATTTTGGAAGGCTACCAGTATTTTATTTTGAAAACTTTATTTGAAGTGACACATTTTATACACCAATAGTCACATCTCATTTTCAAAGAAACTAAGTAGCTATAGCTTAGCTCTAGCCCTAAGTGACATGGAGAGGTAAGTCATTGAGTTGAAATCCTTTGAGTCAGCTCTCTGTGATGTCAAGAACCATGTTCATGGATCTTGAGGCAGGGGATAGTTCCTTTTTTTTTTTTTTTTTAACTTAGCTTGCACTTGGCAATATTTGACACATAAAGCTGTAGGCAAGAATGTTGGACTTGGCAGAATATGCCATTAAAAAAATGTGAACTCAAACGAAAACTTGCTTTCAAAATTAACACTAATTGCTGACAATAATGCCACTTTTCGTTTTCAGACAACTTGTTCTCCGTTCATTCAGATGCACATGTATTTTGTAGCTATAGTTAATGAATTTTATTTTGCTCCCAACTTCTCAGAACTTAAATTATCAGAGTAAGTGTCCAGCATGGATCCTTTAAATACAGAGATGGTATTAAAGCCTAAATTTTAAGGTTGTGCTTTTCATATAAAAAAGCAGGAAGGGCAGAGGGAGAGGGAGAGAGAATCTTAAGCAGATTCCCCACTGAGTGTGGAGTCCCACGCAGGGCTTGATCTCAGGACCCTCAGATCACGACCTGAGCTGAAACCAAGAGTCAGATGCTGAACCCACTGACTGTGCCACCTTAATCTCCCCTATTTTGAATATTCCCCAGGTTTCTTATCTTTCACTTTACCCCCAATTCACTGAACTCACTTGGTTAAAGAACTTTTTATCAGGATATATTTGACTCTATAGACATTTCCAAAAACCAAATTTCCCAAATCATATACTTACAATCCCCCCCGTTAAACAGTAAACATATAGTTAATGGGCCTATAAATAAAAAATAGGATATAATTTTAAGAGATTAAAGGATTCTAAATAGAGTTAATGGTAGGCATTTTAGAGTGACTTTAGTATTACTAACTATAAACTTTTATATCTACATATCTAAAAATTAATGAGATAAAAATGTGGAACAATCAATTATTTGAATGAGTCTCCTAATGAAACTTAGTAGCCATAGAACACAGATGATTTCATCCAGGTGGCACAGTGTTCCTTCCTTTCTGACCGGTCGAGAGTACCAGTAAGGGATAATCTATGCCTGCCATGGGGTTTTTCTTAAAGAAAAATGACTGGTAGCTGTCTTTTACAAATATCATACTCTGAAAATTACTCTATAGAAATCTAAGGCCAATATTATTCCATGCCTGTTTCATTTAATTAATAGATTGTAGCTGATGAAAATGTCATTTGCCAAATTAAATCCTGACATTCCCCTCCCCTCTTTCTTTTAATATATGTTCAAGACATCATTACATTCTATAAGGTTATTTTCATTGATCTGAACATTTATTCCAGTGATAACCCATTTTGCCTATGGGTATGCTTAGATCTGTTGGAAATAATTTTGTGACATATAGCTAAGTTAATGCCATTCCCTTTATATTTTGAGTTTAAAGAAATATGTCCCTGGGGCGCCTGGGTGGCTCAGTTGGTTAAGCGACTGCCTTCGGCTCAGGTCATGATCCTGGAGTCCCTGGATCAAGTCCCACATCGGGCTCCCTGCTCGGCAGGGAGCCTGCTTCTGCCTCTGACCCTCCCCCCTCTCATGTGCTCTCTCTTTCTCATTCTCTCTGTCTCAAATAAATAAATAAAATCTTTAAAAAAAAAAAGAAATATGTCCCTTAATACTATCCAAATCAACATTTACTCAAAGTGATGTTCACTTCAGTGACCTCATCTCTAGCTAAAACTTCATGGAGGTGTCTAAGATCTGTATTTTTCCCAAAATTGTAGTCATATTGATTCAACTGTCCATGTGCATATACTCTTATTATATGATTAATGTTTTTCAGCTTTTACTAATGTTTCATCTGTTATTTGTGAGTAATTTTAATACTTGGTAGGTTCCTTCATAATTTTTATTATTTGAAAATAATAGCATATGCTCTACTTATTGAGGCCATCGTTGTGAAATATCTCTGGGTACGTTAAGGACGTTCCATCTTCAAGGTATATCATACTATTATCTTCCTAAGAACCAATATTTTCTTGGCATTCTTTACTCCCTTTTTTTTTTTTCCTTAATCTTTTGGACTATTTGCCAAAGAGAAACACTATTTTTTTTCAATTCCCAAGAAGCTCTATTCAGTGATAACAGGTAAAGAATAACAAAACTATGTTGAGATATTAATGCTGGGCCTTGGTTTATTTACAAGGAGAATATTGAGGCCCACTTTCCAACCACGCTGTGTGAGTTATTGGCTTGACAACGGAACATAATTTTTAAAAAGTCATACCATGTATCTATACTTTTTTCCTTGAATAATTTAAATGAATACAAGACATGCCATATTTGTAGTATTTACTTAGTATCTGATTTCTAATTCTATATATGAACATACACACAGAAAATAGAAAATCACACCTTAAGACGTAAGTTCCTTATTCATAATTTATTGCAAATTGAAGCTACTTCTGTGAATCATAATTTTTTTCAGGAGCTTTATTGATATCTCAGTCATTCCTGCTTTAAATATTAAGTATTTTTTAACCATTGTGATGCATTATTCATTAATTTCTCTTACTTTTTACTCTAAAATTTACTCTCAAATGATTCTAAACATCATCTCTATTTTTAATGTGATCTTTATAACCCTATTTGTTATTAAATTTTACCCAGTTTGATTTTTGGAAAAGCTGTGTTTCTATGATTCCTATTGTATCAAAATTAAGTTTTCAATAGACTTTTAATATATGTTTTGCTATAGAATAAGCAAGATTTAAGTCTATTTTTTCTGAATGTAATATTGATGAAATTTCTTTTGAATTACACATATCAAAATATGAGATATTTTAAAGTATTTTTACTGTCGTTTCTTAATTTAAAAAGGATGATCGGAAGTAATACTGTGTTATAAGCTATTTGGAATAAAAGTCTGTTAAAGAATTCAGGCACAGCTTTTTGTTGTTGTTTTGTTTTGTTTTGTTTCTTTTAAGGCTCCCTGATGGTTTTTGCAGAATGATCTTGTAATTGGGCAAATGTCAATGAGGTAGCAAACTTTAAATCTACACAGTGGATATGATTTCACAGGCATATCAAACTGTAGCATTAATTTGATTCTCAAGGCCTATTGCAGAATCACCTATGTTTCATTTCTCAATAAACTTAACAGGCCTAATTGGCTCAAGAAGTCTTCCCATGGAGAGAAAGCTAAGAACTGAAACAAATCAACATGAAAGCCTTTTTGTTTGTTTGTTTTTTATCAAGAACTATGTACTCCTTAGAATGCATGAAACTCAATATATCAAGTTGAATATAAAAGGAAATATTGGACTCTCTAATGAGATAACTTCTTAGAACACTTGAATACTGGTTAATTAAAAAAAAAAAAATCTTCCCTAAATGCCCAAAGTCTTTTTCTTTTGTTATACAGCAGGCTCCCCAATCTATTCTTGACAACAAACTGTCCATCAAGAACACGTTTTCAGGCTCTTTACTACTACTTCTTCCAAAATGGTATTTAGATCTTCAACATAGCATGTAAATAGCAAAGACCTTTTCCACTAAATATAGTATAAAGTTTTCAATATTGGAATCTCTATTGCATTCTGTATCTATTCCTATTAAAATGACCTTCTTTCTCCTATAGTGCTCTTCTGTTTGATGCTTAGAAAGGCTGATGTTTCCCCTTAATGAATAATATCTGATCCATGAAAATGCTAACCATGATAAGAATTAGAGTAATAATGTATATTCAGTTTAAATTCCTTGGCTGGGAAATTCACAGTTCAAGGTTTAAAATAATTAAGTAAATGTTGAAATCTTTTATAAATAATTTACTTATCACTAAAATAAAATGCAAAATAAAACTAAAATGTAGATAATTTTTGCTATATATGTTATAGTTATAGAGGTAATTTCCCATTAGTCACCTTGAGATGACTCTGTAGGGTACTTATGATGGCTTGGTTCCCTCACATGTCTGAATGACCACAACTGTCTATGTTCCTTTTCTGAAATTACTTTATCTTTCCTTTAAAAAGAACGTGAAATATGATCTGAATATATTATGAACACTTTGTTTGTATTTATTTATACCAGATCATTCAAGCCTTGTTTCACGTTCTGTCTTCAGGCTTTGCTTATATATCTTTTGAGAGTATAATCCTTAAGGCCAAATTTATATTAGTTACTCTCATTATATGACTCACTCATCCACTCTTAGGTTTTAGCCAAAAGAAATGAAATCATATGTCCAGGGGTGCCTGGGTGGCTCAGTTGGTTAACTGTTTGCCTTCTGCTCTGGTCATGATCCCAGGGTCCTGGGATTGAGCCCCGTGATGGGCTCCCTGCTCTGCGGGGAGTCTGCTTCTCCCTCTGCCCCTCCCCCTGCTTATGCTCTCTCTCTCTCTCAAATAAATAAATATAATCTTAAAAAAATATGTCCATATAAGACATGCACAGAAATTTTGGCATCTTTATTTGTAATAGCCTAACACCGGATTAACCCAGAATCTTTATCAAATGATGAAAGATACACCACAAATCAAACCTAGATGTCCATGGGTAGCATGTTTGCATTATCACCTATCTTATTTTCTTCATATCATTTATCACTCTCTGAAATTAACTTATTTTGTAATTTTTTATTATTTTGTAATTTTTTTAGTTCCCTGAGAGAATATTTGCTTCTTAGAATTTGTACCTTGTTGCATTTTTATTAAGTACTCTGAACAGTACTTGGCATACGGTAGTTTTGCAAAAATTATTTTTGAGTGCATGTACAAAGGCTTTATAGCTATAATTTTGTTTGATGATTAGTTTCTTGTTTTTCTTATAATGGAGTAGAATTGTGTTTCTAAGCAGCTACATTTCCTGGAAAGGGTATTTTCTCAAAAGTAACACCATATTTTCAAGTAAGTTAAATTAATCTCAGGGTAAATTCAGTGCCTTAACAAACCTCATTACTAGATTTGCTGAAGTTGGCTCTTCTAAGCATTACCTTCATTAATATTCTCTTCTCATTTTTCACCCATTACTATATTAGTAACTGCCAAAAGCTGAAGTTTTCAAGAAAACACTGTGCTGTTGAAGACTGAATATGTAATGAAGAAAATATAAAAAATTTAGCAAATTACATAGCAACAAATCTGTTTCTTGACAAGAATTAGTTCCAGCTTAAACACATGCTTTTGTGCACCATGTAAAAATCACAGCACTTGTAAATATAATCATGTTTATATGGGGGGTTACAGAAATGTACTTTGTGACTATCTTTACATGAAATTTTGGAAATTATCAATACTATTTTTATCATGTCATTTGACAACATTTTGAGTTCAAGGAAAATGTTATAGTATAGATTTAAACACAAGGCATAAGGTCAGTAGATCTATTTCATCATTTTCTTGGGATAATCCAACATCAGTTAAACCCACAGCAGTGTATGAAATTTTATTTTGCAATTTTATTTTAATTTTCTGTCAGTAGTATCTGTAAACCTGTAAACTTTATGATAGAGACTAATAATGTATTTTTAAATTTCTTTAAATATGAAGGAAATATGCCCTAACAGCATTTACGCTAATATCCATTTTCTCATTGTCTTTATACTTCTTCATGAATGACTCTCAAAAGGACACAGTTTTGATCTCTTTAGTACCACCTTAGATAAATATTCTTTTATATGAGTTTAAAATAATGTATTTTAGGGGCGCCTGGGTGGCTCAGTCATTAAGTGTCTGCCTTCGGCTCAGGTCATGTTCCCAGTGTCCTGGAATCAAGCCCCACATCAGGCTCCCTGCTCCACAGGAAGACTGCTTCTCCCTCTCCCACTCCCCCTGCTTGTGTTCCCTCTCTCGCTGTGTCTCTCTCTGTCAAATAAATAAATAAATAAATAAATAAAATAATGTATTTTAGTAATTCTTTCATATTTGCTATAAAAATACCAGGTTTTCACAAGGTAAAATAAAATAATTGAATGGTGTTTTATATTTTATTTCATATCTCTTAATTTGTTTTATATTTTGTTTCATATCTCTTAATTTGTGTACATTCCTTTTAGAATTTGATTACATTATTATTGTTTGTTTAGAGTCAAATCCAACAAATTCTTGGAAAACTATTCTATTTCTAATAGATTTTTTTCCTGTTTCCCAGACTGAGTGATCTCATTTTTTAATAAACACAATGCCATGGTCTCATATAATAATTGGCAAGTAAGAAAACATGATGATGTACTTCTCCTTACAATGTTTTACTAAAGATTAAGAAATTATCACCACTACAGAAGTTTAGCTTAAAAATCCATTTATTTTTATAGTTCTTAATGAGTTACATAGAATTAATATCAACCCAAGTGATGTGTCATCTCAAAATCAAAGTCTTACAGCATGGTTGATTTTGAACATACATAACAATTTGTAGTTAAAAACCCCCTTGTACAATTCTTCTGCAATCTATGGAAGGTATTTTCCTCTACCATAAATCAGTTCCTCTTTCCTGTAATTCTATTCTAGGTCCAGACATTAGTTTTACAGTTCTGTATGAACTGAACTCCCAAATGTATGCTTAGAAGTTAAGCTTTCAAAACACATTTTAGGAATCCAAGTATAGCTTTGTTTCTCAAATGTGAGTTAGAATCACCTTAGGGACTTTTTTTTTTTTAAGATTTTATTTATTTATTTGACAGAGAGAGACACAGCGAGAGAGGGAATACAAGCAGGGGGAGTGGGAGAGGGAGAAGCAGGCTTCCCACCGAGCAGGGAGCCTGATGCGGGACTCGATCCCAGGACCCTGGGATCATGACCTGAGCCGAAGGCAGACGCTTAACGACTGAGCCACCCAGGCGCCCCTACCTTAGGGACTTTTGAAAAACACTGATTCTGAGGCACTTTTCCAGACCATTTAAGTCAAAATCTGGAAGGGTGTCTCAGGCATTAGTAGTTTTTACATTCTTCAGGTGATTCTAATGAGATCCCAGCCTTGAGAATTACTGACACTGAATAACAAACATTAACATATATTGGTAAAGTATAGGTGTCTTGATAAAAATGCAGACTTTGGTTCAGTAGGTTAGGGTTGGTTGGTCCATGAACAATACTTTATGTAGCAAGGAAATAGAACAGAGATTGTTGCTGGGCAAGAAAAGGGTAGCTCCTGATCTTTATGTAATCAGGAAAAACAGCAAAAGGCAGGAAGAACCAAGTGAAAGCAAACAGAAGCTAGCAGAAACAGGGACAGTCTTTAAAGAAAATTGATGAATGTCAGTCTCTGTATTTACTGACTTTATTTAATGAATATCTACAGTATGTGGAAATTGTTATTCTAGTTAGCCTCTGCTAGGTTTTTTTGTGTGCAAAAAGCTCCTGAAAAACAGATTCTGTTCTAAAGGACTTTTGCTCATGCCCATCGCATACATTTCTTTCTTTCAATCAGAATACAAAGCTAAACAAAACAAAACAAAAACAACAATAGGGAAAAAACCATTGTTTACCTTTACACTGATTTACTTGGTTGTTCACACTCACTGCTTTCTTAGCCCAGCTTTTCTCTGGTGTCAGAGCAGAGCCATCTCCAGCAGGGCAGCTGGTGAGTACTGCTTGGATAGCTCTCAAGAGAATGCAGCAGGTGAGGAGACTGAATAGTGAATGGTTAGCCGGCAAAAGGAATGGGCAGTTCTTGGCTCAGGTTCAGAAATTACTTGAATGTAGGCACTTCTTCCATCAACATGGCTTGGTGGAAATGGTTGCCACCTGCCTCTATTCCCAGGGGCTAATTTTCCTGCTGCTGAGTCAGCTTATAGTTCAAGAGGCTGTTAATGTCTGCAATACTAAGAATTTGGAGGCATGCCCTTGCTGCCCAGATGGTGGCTTCTGGACATCAGGTACAGTACATTTAGATTGGCAGAGTCCCGTGCTTAGCAGTCAGGGATCCATATACTTCTGCTGCTGATACTGTTTGGTGACAGGTGCCCCAGACATAATGAGATCAGCACATCCCATGAACACGTGAATAGGTTTGTGCATAGAAATGTCAAATTGGATTTAGTTTTAAATGAAATAACATATTCCTGTTCAGGAAAAATACAACCATTGCCTATGATAAAAAGCGGAATTGCTAAAATGTGTGAAGACAAAATGTCAAAATTATAATAAAAGGTTACACAATTTACTTCGTATTATTGTTTTATATATGCACACATACACTTACATAGCTTCAGGAATATAGGGATATAATGTTACATAAATATGAAGTTATATTTGATCTGTGAATTTATATTTATATATTTATAATATATAACAAATATACTATGTTATATCATTATTTTGCAATATCTACATTATCTAACTAGCACAAATCACCTATTATGGTTTTACAAATATTCATTTTCATTAAGCTTGTGAGTAAATACTGTATCTGCTTCACCTATAAATAAGACAGAATTCTTTGCAACTATTGAAGAGAAAATATTTAGGACAAGAAGATGGATTAGTTAACACAAATGTATACAAGTTCATGTAAGAGATAATTAGGACCTTAAGCATCTTGTCTCTGAGATAAAGAAGAATGATCAATTATGGATATTGTAAAAATAAAGAAAACATAGAAATGCATGGGCAGAGACCAATATAAAAGTTCTTGAGCAAGAGACTTTATCTCACAAATTTCTGGTCATTATTACCCAGCACCCTAACCCCCCCCAACCCGCCCCCCCCACCCAGCACTCATAGATAACTTCGTCATTGGTAAAGTATTTCTAAAGTACAAGGAGACACAGGGCACCTGGGTGGCTCAGTCGTTTAAGCATCTGCCTTCGGCTGAGGTCATGATCCCAGGGTCCTGGGATCGAGCCCCACATCGGACTCCTTGCTCGGCGGGAGGCCTGCTTCTCCCTTTCCCACTCCCCCTGCTTGTGTTCCCTCTCTCGCTGTGTCTCTCTCTGTCAAATAAATAAATAAATAAATCTTTAAAAAAAATTTTAAAAATACAAGGAGACAAAAATGGTGTTCTTAACAGGACTCACTGATGTGTAAGCTTGTCCATTGTGAGAGTCACCTGCCTTTTGGCACTCACTTTATCCATGTATACACAAAAGACAAGGCCCTGCCATTAACTGTTTTGAATTTGGGACAAAGTAGAGAAAACAATTATTGAAGAACTGGAGACTTTGCCAGAAACTAATTGCACCAACATGTGCTTAACAATTGGAAACACAAAAAATTTTTTTAGTCTTGCTCCAAAATATCCATTGCAACAATAGAAACAATTAGAATAAAGTCAAACTCACCTTGGATAATGTGATTTTTAGCAGCCAGTAAAACATGTGTTCACTATAGCTTCTTTCATTCCTTTTCATTCCTTTTCAGCTCCTAGTTAAGGAGCACTAAATAAAGAAATCAATAAAATGATGCAATTATAGGATTTGGCAGATTTTTTTATCCTGGTCTTTAGGGAGAATTTTAAGATTATGAATGGAAACTTAAAATGAGGAGGATAGGAAAAGAGAAGAATTAAAACAAAGAAACACAACAAAATTAAATATACAGGGATAGATGATAGATAGATACAGATATACAAATATAGAAGGGAAAATGCTCAGGGAAAAAGAACTTTTCCCCCAATTTATTTCCAAACGCTTCATGAGTTTAAGAAACATTATCTTTGTGGAACTCAAGTTGCACTTAAATTTATACTTTAGGAAACTTACAAATATTCTGGCTGATAAAGTTTCTTATCAGTGATTAGACTACAAGAAAATTCATAGGAAATCCAAGTGGAGATCAGATATGTGAGAAGGTATGAAAATTTGTGAGCTTGGTGCTTAGTGGAGAGTAAAATCTTGGCATAGCCCAACAATAACAAAACCTGAGTAACTTTAATAAATTCCCCATCACCTCAAATGCTGTACTTTACTTTCCAAAAGAGAAATGGTCAGAAACATAAAAGGTATATATTTGGACAAATGGACTATTTTACCAAGTATTTATAGCATGATTTACTGGCTCGGTGGTTCTAAAACATATTATGATACAGAAAACATGTGAAATGTTAGTATAGAAATAATTTTCATTTGAGAATTATAGTATATACCTTGTATGGCACAAGAGATTTCAAAGTACTTGTGATTTTAGCTAACTTTTATATTTAAATCTCCAATGTAACTTTTCACTGAAATTTAAAATTTATCTTTTAACAGATCGAGTAAGCAATAAAAAAATCATCCAACTTCCTATAAAAATTATTTAAATTTTTTTTTATTTTTTAAATTTTTTTTTTAAAGATTTTATTTATTTGACAGAGAGAGAGACAGTGAGAGCAGGAACACAAGCAGGGGGAGTGGGAGAGGGAGAAGCAGGCTTCCCGCCAAGCAGGGAGCCTGATGTGGGGCTTGATCCTAGGACTCTGGGATCATGACCTGAGCCGAAGGCAGACACTTAACGACTGAGCCACCCAGGCGCCCCAATTATTTAAATTTTAAAATAGCATAATGATTATTTTAGGAAGCAATATTGCTGAAGGCATTTTAATATTATTAATTATATGTTAATATATTTGCTAATTTTTAACTTACATGTTCTCCAGGTGAATGGGTGTTAATCCTTTCTATAATCAAAACTGTTCTAGATAGCACACAGAACTACCAAATATAAGTTCTATTTTCAGCCACTGTGAAATCTGGGCAAAGCCACATTTTGTAACAAAACTGTATGCTATTGTGAATACCATTCTATTTGGAAAGGTAAATTTTTAGAATTGGAGAAGCAATTGAAATGGTGATAGTAAGGTTTTTAAACAAGGTTGGAAAAATAAGAAAGAGGAGGATGCTCAGAGTTAAATAGAAATGTATTTTAAAAAGCCAGTTGAATATTTACTCCTTAATAGGCACATTACCCAACAGGTATAAATTGACTTTCCATGGATCCCCACCAAAGATAATTTTATGTTGATCAAGTTGAACATTCCATTCCTTCTTCAAAGATTTCCTTTATTTCAAGCCTAGATTTTCACTTGCCTCCTAAAGTCTCTGCTTATATTGTCCTCACCTCAACTTGAATATGGTTACATGTAAATCTGAATCTTATTTTACAAAATTTCTGTTTTCTGGAAGATTTACATCTACTTCACCATGAAGCATTATTTTCCTAGTATTTCTAAATTTCATTCAATTCTGAGACAAGTTGTCTTTGGTCATTTTATGATGGACCCCTCCACAATGGTCAGCAAAACTCATGAAGTTATCTCAGACTATTCTTCGTCCATTTTCGTCCTTGATCTATGAGATCTCTTCTAGGGCTACATATTTTTGATTTAACCGTTACCAGAACATGGTGTAGCACAGAGTATGCTTAGTAGTTATAATTTGCTGTAAACAATGTATGTAGAGAAATCCATCCTATCACCAACTATATCTAATTTTAGTTAAACTTTGTGATTGGCTATAAATATTCTTTAAAATGTTCTTTAATATCCTCGGTGCTTCAAAGAGCACTATAGGGAATATATATGCTATAATTTGATATGTTTAAGATAAAATTTCATTTTATACATGAGACCAATGAACAAATAAAAATTAATGATAACTGGATACTTTTCTACTAATAGCTTATCTAAATTTCTCTGGATTTATATCCCATTTGTATCATTTTTACATGTTTACAAAATATTTTTATAAGGTTAAAGAAGTTAAAACAAATTATACAATTTCTTCCTAAAGAGAACAAAGGTTTTTATTTTTGTTGTTCTTTTTTTACATTTTGCATCTTCTCTAAGGATTATAAATGTAACATCGATGATACCAAAAGTTTTTAGTAAGCTTACCTGTAATTCTAAAAAAACACCTTAAACTTAACATATTTATTGATGCCCAGACAGTCTGTTACAAATATTCTACCAGAGGGAATAAACAATGCTATAAGTATTATAAACTACTAATTTTACTAACAAGGAAAGATGGTTTAGTAATGGATGTTTAGATAATCAGACATTCATACCAGAAGAAAATGACTGATATGAAACTGTAATTGCAGGATTTTTTTGGAGATTTTCCAGAAATATTTTCATCCGAATAAAGCTGAAATAATTATTTAAATAATAGATTAATAATTTACCTAGCCAACATTATATCAGGGCCTTCACTACTTAGAATGATTCCAGTTGCTATTCTGTGAATTGCAAAACTTCCCATTCCTTTCTAATTCTGTCAGTCGTGGAGGGACTTAGGCTCTAAGGCTTATTTCGGATCTCTGCTCTTCTACATATTTGGTTTATAGATCATCTCCTCTTCCTGCTTATGCTATACATGTTTTGCCTACCATTTTTTTGCCAGAAAATTGGTACTCAGCCTCTTTAGTTGATTTCAACTAATGAAACAAGCAAGCATACACACTAATAAACAGAATATACATCAGGTCTTTGTGTTCTTTATCATAGGTTATTCAGGAGAAAGTGATCCTACTACTTCAGTGGTTTATAACAACAAAATCATTTCTAATTCATGCTGAATGCCCATCTTGGGTCAGCTGCCGTTCTTTTACATGTCTTTTTTTTTTTCCCCTGGATACAAGCTGTCAGAATTGCTCCTACCTATTGTTCCTAAAGAACATTTCAAATGGCAGAAGGGAATAGATGTGAATGAAGCACACCCTGGTTTGTATAACTTCTAGTCAGAAATGATGCATCATTTTGCTCATATTGCATTGTCCAAAATAAACCGAGTCACATGACCATACCTGAGTTCAATATAATTGGAAAATATTATCTTCCTCTGTGGAGGGATGCAGAACAGTTGAGAATAAGTAATCCATGATTCACAGAAGCTAGGGAGTCAGTGAGAAGATTATAGGTCAGCATGCAAATAATTTAACTGCATACCCTACTCCACATTATATTTCAAACTCCCTTCCTCTTACTGGCTGATTTCTCTTTCTCTTTCCACCCATATACCCTTTTCATTTTATCACTTCTAGATTTTACTCAAGAAAAGCTAGTGTTTTCTCCCTTAGATACTCAGTAAAATATGTTGTAACCCATTTAGTGTGAGTAGATCTGCGTATTTTCTGGGAACTGTTAAAAATTTGCATATTTAGGAAAAAATTACAAAACATAGTTGTAAGGGAACTTTATTACAGTCCAAAGGGAGAAATGCAAAATATAGCCAAACATCTATTTATCTATATTTTAACTCCATAAAATTGATATTTTAAAAATGATTATAAAAAAATCTGTGTAATATATACCCAAATTATGTTGGCCATTTTTAAATGTTTAAGATGTTTAGCATTTTAAGAAATCCTTGATATCAATATCAGATATACTTAAAATCTGAAAGGATAATGTTTTATGTAAACTGGTTTGTTTTCACTATTTAATAATTGAGTAATGCTGGATTTACTTGGTCTTAGGGCTTACATTTTTCATGGCTAGGTAAACGTGCAAAATAATATGTATTATTTGGCATAAGCTGCTTGGAAAGCTATGTTGCTAATAAAAAATAATTTTAAAGTAATAATAACACTTTCCTATTTACACTTTGCTAATACCTGTTGTTTACAGTAAAATGAAAAGGTAGAATTAAAAAATCAGTCCCAGAAATCTGTTCTTTCCTGAACTATCTGCATCCTTGAAATGCTGAGCCAGATTAACATTAATCTTTGATGTGAGTACATGATCAAAGATCCTCTAGCAAGAGGGCAAGAACTCATATCTCTGTCTCTCTGTCTCTACTTCCACCATTATCTTTATATCTAATTTTTAATCTTCATGTTAAATCCATATTCATATCTATATCTGTATATAACTTTTTAAAGTTGAAGAAAGAAATCAAAATCAGAATTCAGTTGTGGCAAATAAAAACTCAAAAGTAATGGGCAAATATTTTTACACTTCAAGCCATGTCAAATTGGGGGTAGAAAAAGCATCTGTAGATAATTGATTGACAATTTCTGTTTAAATTTTTATTACAAGCCCAGCTTCTTCTGTTTACTTGTTTCTCAATGCAGGGTTTTAGGGCGCCTGGGTGGCTCAGTTGGTTAGGTGACTGCCTTCGGCTCAGGTCATGATCCTGGAGTCCTGGGATCGAGTCCC
Source organism: Leptonychotes weddellii (assembly GCF_054177405.1). NCBI lineage: Eukaryota > Metazoa > Chordata > Mammalia > Carnivora > Phocidae > Leptonychotes > Leptonychotes weddellii. Next base: position 49,416,496 of record NC_138377.1, read on the forward strand.
GCATCAGGCTCCCTGCTCAGCAGGGAGTCTGCTTCTCCCTCTGACCCTCTTCCCTCTCGTGCTCTCTGTCTCTCATTATCTCTCTCTCAAATAAATAAATAAAATCTTTAAAAAAAAATAAATAAATGCAGGGTTTTATTTATGCTGCACAACACTATATGATGATGCAAAAGTGGAATGCCTGGGGAAAATCAACTGTCAAACTGAATTCAGACATTATAGTTACTGTGATGTCAAAAAAAAAAAAAAATCAGTACTGTCACACCCAAACACTTGTAAGCTTCAGAAACATGTTTTTGCTGTTTTTTCTTTTCTTCTTCTTAGGTTTTAACAGTTTTAAAATACTGAAGTACATAATGCCCTCTCAGAGTCATACTAGTTTTGTGTGGGGGAGCGTGGGGGAGAAGTTAAAACCATTGGGTTTTCTGCACTGTATGTTTACTAGTATCTATGGGCCAGTAATGGAAGAAAATCACAAAGAACAAAGATTTTATATTGCCCTCAACATTTGTCCTGCTGAGCATTTTTCCTCCCCAGTACAAAACACAGAAAGATGAACTCCCAGACTCCCCAAAACATTTTGCAGATTTACTGTTGCTTTAAACAATATTTTAAGAAGAAAGCACTGAAAGTTCTAGAAATGATCTAGATGAATAAGCAAAATACACACAAATTAAAAACAATAAAAGCCTAATCATGGGGTCCATGGGTGGCTCAGTCAGTTAAGCATTGGATTCTTGGTTTCAGCTCACATCATGATCTCATGGGTCATGAGATAGACGGGCCTGTGGTTCCATGCTCAGCAGGGAGTCTGCTTGAGGATTCTCTCCCTCTGCCCCTCCCCCACCCCACTCTCATGCTCACTCTCTCTCTAAATATATCTTTAAGAAGTCTAATCATATTTTTTTTTTTTTTAAGATTTTATTTATTTATTTGAGACAGAGAGAATGAGAGACAGAGAGCATGAGAGGGAAGAGGGTCAGAGGGAGAAGCAGACTCCCCGCCAAGCAGGGAGCCCGATGCGGGACTCGATCCCGGGACTCCAGGATCATGACCTGAGCCGAAGGCAGTCGCTTAACCAACTGAGCCACCCAGGCGCCCAGAAGTCTAATCATATTAAAACCTAACTTTATCCATAAGTTTTGACAGGATGATTTTTCTGCTTTCTATTTGTTTTCAATGTGGTTGCTCTGTGAAGAAGCAAACTAGACTTACATCTTATAATGTCAGATTTTTTATATATGTATTTATATTTATGTTAAGCATCTGAGATTGTATATATGTAGGTATATGTTACACATTTGTGTGTGATATTTATAGGTATGTTAGGTATTCCACCAATTCTCTCCTTTTCATATAATTTCTTTACTATCACTCTTATCTTCCAAATGACCTAATAATAATGTCCCTCATGTGTGTATCTCAAATATGTTTAAATGTTCATTTATCCATAAGTGAAAATGATGTAGACCTATATACAGGAACTCTTATTTTCCTTTATCCGTTAAAAATACCCACTTGTAGTTGAATGTTTTCCTTTATCCGTTAAAAATACCCACTTGTAGTTGAATGTACTTGAAATGAATCTCGTGTGATTTGAAATTTTGAGAGATACCAAGGGGAGAAAGGAAAATGGGTCTTCTTTTCAGATTGTACAAATGTGGGAACTTGAAAACTCTTAGAACTCAAACATTAGCAATGGAGTCTTTCTCTTTATTACAGGTGACATTTTGATTGCTTTTCTTTGGTCCTAGGCTTGATCTCATTCCTACATCCAATCAGAGTATATCATTCCTCTTTTTAGATCCCTTTCAGGTATAGGGAAGTACATGACTCCAAAGTCAGTCAGCTCATTGCTCCAGTTATGCCCTCAATTGAGGAGTAATTATGGGAAAACTAAACTTTTTACTTTTTAATCCCTTTTAATTTTAGGATTCTTATTGAACCGGGAAGACATTGGTTAGGGGGTAGTTGCTGTAGCATTTGTAATGGAATTTTCCTGGAGGAACCAGAAACATGTATGAATCATAATCTTCCACTGACCTCATCCCTGTCATACTCAATAAAATTTTGATAATGTTACAGAATAAACACATAATAGCGAGAGGAAAGAAAAATAACATTTCCCTTTTAAAGTTGGGGCCATGCCAGTGCTCGAACAAATGACTGCCTATGTCTGATTATAAATTTCACCAATCTTCAGCCACTTGCACAGTATTAGAAACCAAGTAATGGCCAGCATGTTAGGAAGCCTTTTATGGTAAAATTCCATATATGTTTGTTTCAAATATGTCCCTCATGTGTATATCTCAAATATGTTTAAATGTTCATTTATCCATAAGACTAGTTATTGCAGTAAATGGGACTTTCCTTAATTGTTCTTATCATTGGTTTCCTTACTACACATTGCAGGGTTCACTCATTGATTTTTTTTATTCCAATCCCCTTCTGGGCTTTATTCAAATATTCGCTCAATGTATTCTTCTCCTTTAATTCTCTCTAGGTGCTCATACCCTTCCCATTACCTACAATGAGTGGGAGAATACCCTTCTTTCCTATCCCAACTTTTAAAATAAGTTTAGTAAAATACCTTAAAAAAGACAAAAAAGAGGCATAATCATTTCATTGTTAACTCTGTTTAAATATGGACATAGTGTAGAGAAGTATTTTAATTGATACTGAATTAAAAAGAATGATGTGAGATTGAAACAACTAATCTTAAAGCCTGAACATTTCTACTATTCTTCCATGCCTCGACTTTATTCATGGAGTCATTCTTAAGTTTACATTTATACAGCAAGCTTTACTATTTTAACTGCAAAACATTATTTTCCCTTAAGCAAATATCCTAGCTCTAAGACTAGCACTAAGGAACATTGTTTTCTCATTTTCCTGTTTATTCCTTGCTTTAAGAATTATGTTTTCATTAGGACTTTTATTTCCCATATTTTTCAGTGAAAATGATGTAGACCTATATACAAGAACTCTTATTTTCCTTTATCCATTAAAAATACCCACTTGTAGTTGAATGTACTTGAAATTCACAACATAACTGAGGATTATTTTCATCATGTTTCAGTATATGACCAGGAACACATTTCACAGTGGGATAAATAAGAATACAGTTTTGCTCCCAAGTGCTATGCCCTGTCCATATGTTGTGAGATAATATTAATATGTTAAGGCTATCAGTGGGATTTAACATAAAGATATCTGTATCTTGCCCTGCCCACAACAAAACTTTTTGCACATTGGCATGTTCATTGCAAATTCATATTTTAGTCTTGCTTGTCATCTAATACAATGGAACAGTGAAAAAAAAATGCTTCTCTTAGACTCTCTAGAAAAGCAAGCATCTGCATAGTTTCTCCCAGCAGAGGCATCATGAGAGAGCTTGAGGAAGAAAATTTGAAACATGTGGTGGTAGTTGTTTTCTACCAAAAATCAAAACAAAAACAACCTGACCAATTATTTTCCTGAGACCTTTATATGTAAGGAATAAGAACTACAGAAAAACAAAGTGCTTCAATGACAGATACACCAGTGCTAAACGCTGAATTGGGTCAGACAATGTGGGTCACAGTCTAAGTGAGACCATATACTCTTCATTAGCCAAATTTAAACCATAACACTAGCTGGGATAGTAACTGAAACCACTGATGAGCAAGTCGTAAGGTCAGTAGACAGGAAGGATGAGGAAGAGCAAAAGGAAGAAAGAGTAGAGAACATCTATGGATAAATAAATATGTGAACTTTTAACATGCACTGGCCCCACCACATGTTCAAGGGGCCATGATTTAGGATTTTCTCCTCTGTTCAGAAAAACTTGGAGGGGGATGGGGAGAAAAAAAACAGACTTCCTCTTTTGCAGTAATAGATTAAGTTGTAATGTTCTTTCTGGGGATCTTTAGTTTTAAAAGAGGACTGGTAAAGTATAAAAAGACTCTCATTGAAAATGTCTTTAAAAATGAGAAGACGTGCTAGCAGATAGTTCTCAGCACAGAGTGCACATCATCATCATAAGTTACACCATCACTGAAAGCTTGGCAACTTCTGATCTAATCAGTTTAAGGTACATGTGTTTTTAAAACCTAAATAGCTTGCATTTTGAGTTTTTTTGTGTAGTAATTATCATCAATTATGGAGTTATTGTTTTCCAAAAGATCACACTCAAATAACTAAGTGTGCAATCTAGCACAATTTGGAGAGATTTAAACAAGGCCACTTATGAGAGGACTTCAATTATGTAAACATTTGGAAGCATAATGCTAGTGATAGTTTCTAGGGAATGCCTAAAAATGAAATACAACCAATATTTCTTAGAAATCTGAATTATTTTCAATTAGAAGAAGCAAGTGGGGCGCCTGGGTGGCTCAGTTGGTTAAGCGACTGCCTTCGGCTCAGGTCATGATCCCGGAGTCCCGGGATCGAGTCCCACATCGGGCTCCCTGCTCGGCAGGGAGTCTGCTTCTCCCTCTAATCCTACCCCCTCTGGCACTCTCTCACTCTCTCTCTCTCAAAGAAATAAATAAAATCTTTAAAAAAAAAATAGAAGAAGCAAGTGGTTTAAATTAGTAACCATCAAGAATATTTAAAAAAATGTTTAAAAACAGTTTCTCATTTAGCTTATCCCATTTGATATTTTAAAATAGCAGTAACTAGCGGGGTGCCTGCGTGGCTCAGTTGTTAAGCGTCTGCCTTCAGCTCAGGTCATGATCCCAGGGTCCTGGGATTGAGCCCCGCATCGGGCTCCCTGCTCAGCGGGAAGCCTGCTTCTCCCTCTCCCACTCCCCCTGCTTGTGTTCCCTCTCTCGCTGTGTCTCTCTCTATCAAATAAATAAATAAAATATTTTTAAAAAATAGCAGTAACTATTGAAGATGTACATGCCCTTTCCACGATGGATATTCCAGAGAACTAATCATTTAGTCAGGTGTCATTTGCACACTTAAATTTCCTTTTTAAGCATTTTTGTCTGAGTTACTCTGAATAGCCTAATCAGACTTCATGTGGGCAGATTGTATTACCATTTAGATTAAACCTCTGTATACTTACACAGCTGTAGACCACAAGTTAAAAAAAAGGGGGGGATGCATAAATTCAGATGTAAATACAAATGCTCACATATATTCATAGGCAAAATGTTGATTCTTTCCAGAAGCACTGAGGAAGGAGATATCTGAAATAATTCTAGACGTTCATCTCTGGTTTTTACCAACCTTTAAAAGGTAGTAAAACTAATTGATGTGACAAAAGTGGAAACATCTCTTTCGTAAGGAGACATTATAATAACCAGCTCATATGTGAGAAAAGGAGAGTTCAGACTTGTAGTGCACATATGGAGGGTAGCATATTGGATTTTAATGTTTACTATTTTTGATCTTCTAGAAAGATTTGAGCTGCATTGCCTCTGGTAAGCATCACATTGACAACTGTGCCTCCAAGTTGTTGAAACCAGGCCAAGAAACATTGTAAATTATTAGCCACCCTATTTCCAACCAAATTATTATATAATTTAAATAGAGCTTTCTTAATGTTATCCACGTTTTACCTTGGCAAGTAGTAAATGACTATAAAATGTACACAATATTTTTTGCAAGGACAGAATGAGATGATGAATATCAAGAGACTTTTACCAATGACTTTCACATGGGAGTAATCCCTCAATGAATGTTATTTTCCCTTCTTCCTGTCATGTTACACAGAAGGTAGAAATACATAGAATTTATTTTGTTTTGGATAATATGTTCCTTTGGAATGCCAGTGGAAGCGATTAATCCTTCCATACATAGATAACTTACTCATTAGTATGTCACCTAGACAGTGTAGACAAACTTGTCTTGTATTTTCAGTGCTATATTGCCAAGGATGAATTTAACAGTACAAACTACTAAAAATAAAAATACAATTTCTTCCTATAAACAACTATTTAATTCCTATAAACAACTGTTTAGGGTAGAGATTTTAAATTATTGAAGAGAAATCTAGCAAATCACTGGCAATCAAGGTTAAATAGAATCAGATTCATTACCAACAGATAAGAGGCAAGGATATTTACCTCTAATAATATTGGTGACAGAAATAAGAACTTAAATTTTGATTCTGTACTATGAGAAGACTTAGATAGTATGACATGGAAAGTATAACCATTCTTCACATTCTAAAAAGAAAGCCCGACACAACTTGGGTGTGTTTAGTAAAGCAGTTAACATTAAGCACCCCAAACCTGGTAACAAAGTCAAGGGTACAGTAATCTTGAATCTTGTAATAAATGATTATGAGAATTAAAACAAGAAGGAACTTAGCATCAACAAAAATCTCAGCAACTGGAATGGAGTTAGGGTAAGTTCCTGTATTTATCAGACAAAGTTTGGCAAAGAAAATGGTCCAGAGAGATAGAATACCAATAGTATTTAATAGAATCCTGTATTTTAAGACAAAAAAAAAAAAAAAAAGAAAGCACAAACATTTTTTTTTAAGTTTTTATTTAAAAAGGGGGGGGTGCCTGGGTGGCTCAGTAGTTAAGTGTCTGCCTTCTGCTCAGGTCATGATCCCAGGGTCCTGGGATAGAGCCCCACATCGGGCTCCCTGTTCAGAGGAGAGCCTGCTTCTCCCTCTCCCTCTGCCATTCCCCCTTGCTTGTGCTCTCTCTCTCTCTTTGTCAAATAAATAAAATCTTTAAAAAATAAAAAAAAAATTATTTTAATTCCAGTTAGTTAACATACAGTATTAGTTTCAGGTGTACAATATAGTGATTCAACACTTCCATACATCACCCTGTGCTCATCATGACAGGTACACCCCTTAATCCCCATCACCTATTTATCCCATCCCACCCTCTCTGTTAACCATTAGTTTGTTCTCTCTAGTTAAAAGTCTCTTTCTTGATTTCTTTCTGTTTTTTCCCCCTTTGCTCATTTCCTTTGTTCTTAAATTACACATATGAGTGAAATCATATGGTATTTGTTTTCTGACTTATTTCGCTTAGCATTACACACCTTAGCTCCATCCACGCCTTTGCAAATGACAAGATTTCATTCTTTTTTATGTCTGAGTAATATTCCAGTGTGTGTGTGTGTGTGTGTGTGTGTGTGTGTGTGTCACCTCTTCTTTATCCATTCATCAATAAATGGACACTTGGGCTTTTTCCATAATCTGGCTATTGTAAATAATGCTGCTATAAACGTCAGGGTGCATGTATCCATTTGAATTACTGTTTTTATATTCTTTGGGTAAATAACCAGTAGTGCTGTTGCTGGATCATAGGGTAATTGTACTTTTAACTTTTTGGGGAACCTCCATACTGTCTTCCGCAGTGGCTGTACCAGTTTGCATTCCCACCAGCAATGCATGGGGGTTCCCCTTACTCAACATCCTCGTCAACACTTGTTGTTTCCTGTGTTGATTTTAGCTATTTTGACAGGTGTGAGGTGATATTTCATTGTAGTTTTGATTTACATTTCCCTGCTGGTAAGTGATGATGATCATCTTTTCATGTCTGTTGGCCATCTGGATGTCTTCTTTGGAGAAATGTCTGTTCATGTCTTCTGCCCATTTTTAAATTGTATTATTTGCTTTTGGGGCATTGAGTTGTATAAGATGTTTATATATTTTGGGTTCTAACCCTTTATCAGATATGTCATTTGCAAATATCTTCTCCCATTCTGTAGGTTGCCTTTTAGTTTTGTTGATTGTTTCCTTCACTGTGCAGAAGCTTTTTATTTTGACATAGTCCCAATAGTTTATTTTTGCTTTTGTTTCCCTTGTCTCAGGAGACCTATTTAGAAAGATGTAGTTAAAGCCAGTGTTAAAAAAGTTACTGCCTATGTTCTCCTCTAGGAGTCTGATGGTTTCAGGTCTCAGATTTAGGTCTTTGATCAATTTTGAATTCATTTTTGTGTATGGTATAAGAAAGTAGTCCAATTTCATTCTTCATGTTGCTGTTCAGTTTTCCCAACACCATTTGTTGAAGACTGTCCCTTACCTATTGGATAATTTATCCTTCTTCTCAAAGATTAATTGTCTATGTAGTTGTGGGTTTATTTCTGGCTTTTCTATTCTGTTCTATTGATCTATGTGTCTATTTTTGCGCCAGTACCATACTGTTTTGATCACTACAGCTTTGTAATATAACTTGAAGTCTGGAATTGTGATGTCTCCAGATTTGTTTTTCAATTTCAAGGTTGCTTGGGCTGTTTGGGGTCTTTAGTGCTTCCATACAAATTTGAGGATTGTTTGTTCTAGTTCTGTGAAAAATGCTATTGGTATTTGATAGGGATTGCATTAAATGTGTAGATTGCTTTGGGTACTACAGACATTTTAATATTTGAAATCCATGAGTATGGAATGTTTTTCCATATTTTGTGTGGTCTCCAATTGTTTTCATCTGTGTATTTATTTATTGAGAGCATGAGCTGGGCGAGGAGCAGAGGAAGAGGGACAAGTCGACTCCTCACTAAACATGGAGCCCAAGGCGGGGCTCAATCCCATGACCTGAGCCAAAATCAGCTGCTTAACCCACTGAGCAACCCAGGTGTCCATCTTGCATCAGTGTTTTATAGTTTTCAGAGTACAGGTCAGAAAGCACAAAATTTGAAAATTGTTTAAAATTTGTAACTAATTAGTATTAAAGAGTTCTTGATGGTGAATTTCCATTTTTTGGGCTAAAGCTTTTTACAGGTCTTTTATCTAAAGAAATTACTTGATTCTATATAGTCCATTATGGATGGGTCTTCAGATAGATTTCAATTGGTTCAAGTTAGGGAGAAAATAGAATGTGATGGCAGAATACCTGAAGGAAACTGACATGTTCTTACTAAGTCTGCAACTGCAAATGCATTGAATTCCATTTTTTTTTTTTTGAGTAGCAGTGCCTCTTAACATTGCATTTATTATTTGTGCAGCTAATGAATATCTAAGTAACAATTGCCTGAGTTATAAACTCCTATTATCCATTTTATAATATGTATTTCATATAGAATTTGTACTATACATTTATAGTTCAAAGAATAATAAAAAGATGACCAATGCAACAAACAAAATTTTGAAAAATAAGTAATTAAAAAAACAGGATAAATTAAACATCAGAGTTTTGAAACCCATTAAGAAAAAAAAATGGAAGACACAAAGAATCCTAAATAAACCAAACCTCAGAAAATGTGGAGAGATCCCAGACACAAAGTAACTCTGTGCCAAGCCACCACATTTTTCTCAGGTGGTGTGGACAAAAAATAAAAACTAAAGCAGTCTGAGCCAAGTAGGATCTCTGACAAGTCCTTCAAAACCTGCAAGGTGGGAAGGTTGTGAAGGAAAACATGTGAGACATTCATGGTCTTGATAAAGTATAGAACAGCTGGCTTGCTAAAGTTGGGGAGAAACAGCAGAGCTGAACAAGGTATTTCAAGGCACAGACAATGGACATGGCAACTGAGGAGCAGAGAAACCCCATAGCATCCTCAACACTTGGTAACCAGTCTTCAGATCAGGGAGAGATCAGTCACAGTTCAGAAGTTGCCAGTTCAGCTATAAAGCAGAACACTGGAATTAGAGAAGAGCTCCAATTCCAGGACCTATTCACTGGGTACAGATTCCATGTTCAAAAAACTGAATCCAGTGGTGAGCTATATAAAACTAAAGCATAAACAAAATCTGTATTTAGTTTATCTACAGATCCTTTGGATTCAGCTCCCACTATAGTGATCTAAGAGGAAAGAATGCATACTCTTTTGTGGAAGTAAATATTATTGACACTGTTCTCTACTGTTATTTTTATACTAAATGCCCATTTTAAAATCAAAGATTACAAGACACCCAAAATAAGGCAAGAAAATGTATACCACAGTTCAGAGAAGAGTCAATAGCAGGACACTTAAAGATGGGCCAAATTTAGATATGATCAAACAGGGATTTTACACTAACCACAGTAAAATGGACAACAGAGATAAGAAAATGCAAAGACAAGTCTCATACTTGCAATATATGTTTCTTTCAAAAATCTAGTATCACATACATAAGGAACCCCTGTAAACCCATAAGAAAAGAAATGGCACATATTTTATACATCTCAAAAGAGGATATTAACGTATGGTGTGATGTGCAAAGCAACAGTGCTACCAGGTAAATGTAAGTTAAAATTAAAATGAGAAGCAGTTATAAACTAATCAAAAAGCCTAAAATTTAAAGAAATATAGGCAATACCAACTTTTTACAAGGATGTAGATTACCTGGGCCTTTCATATATTGTTAGTGGGAGTATAAACCTGTCGTTCATTTTGGAAAACTGCTTAATGTAGTATTACATCTCAATTCCTTTGACTCAAGAATTTATTCCTAGTTTTACCCAAGAGAAATAAAAATATTTGTTCACAAAAGAATTGTAGTCCTTCACAATTCAAAAGGAGTGGATTGATAAATCATGGTATGTTTGTATGATGGAATATTAACCAGCAATAAAAAAGAATAAATACCTGCCACAAAAGAAGCTGGACACATATGGTTATATAATTTACAACTCCATTTATATTAAGTCAAGACTAAACTAATCTATAATGATTGAGATCAGAAAGTGGTTGCTAATCAGAGTAGATACTGGGAACTGGTAGACCCAGGCAAACATTCTGCAGTGATGACAGTATCTTATACTTTTATTGTTGTAATAATTACACATGTGTATATCATGATCAGAACATATTGAACATTTAAAATCTACAGAGCTTATTTTCTATTAGTTATACTTCAATTAAATTAAGAAATCATTTTCTACCCTGAAGTTAGGAAAATTTTCTTCCATAATAATAGCTAAATTCTCTATAACTTTTCTCTCAAATTTAAGTTTTTGATATCCCTAGAATTGATCTAGTTTCATTTTTTAAGCTATAGATAACTACCTGTCCTAATATTATTTATCAAAAAGCCTAACTCTACCCATTGTACAGTGGCACTTCTTTCTTGTAAGGTATTTATGTGTATGGGTCTGTTTCTGGACTTTTTATTATATGCCACTGTTTTGTCTATTCTTACATCATTTTCAAGTGGTCTTAATTACTATAGTTCTATCATGGTTCTTGAAAATTTATAAAACTCTCAACCGGCAATTAGTACTTTTCCCCTAATCACCATCCTCTACCAGCCCATACAGTGGCTATTTCTAAACATCACTACACATTCCTCAAAGCCCTTGCTCTGGTCATGTTCCCCATCACACTCAGCTAAATACCTTAAGTCCTACCTAATAGAGAACATAATGGCTCCCAGGCCTTCCACCTCCAAATTTATCAGCATCATCAATCATCCTTATAGCCTTCCTTCCCATTTTAGTAGAGGAGATGTTACTGCTATAGACAGCCATAACTGCAATTGTTGTCTGAATCTCATCTCCTCCCATTTTCTCCAGTACATTATACCATCTGTGTAATTCTCTTTTTCACCTATTACCTTATATTGCATATATTTCACCTCACTTTTAATTAGGATTAGTGTTTTTTCCCCTATTTTTAAAAGGAATATATTTTAAAAATAAAAACTAGGGAAATCATTTCAAAAACATTTTTTGTATTTGTTGTGTGTATTACATCTCACAAAGTTCACACTGTACACTAATCTTGTTCATACATTTTTTATTAGTATAGATCATGAATTTGTCTCATGTCAGCAAATATTCTTTTAATACATGAGTACTTCAATAAATAATTTAAGCATAGGGATGTACATATATCCCTCCTTGTTATATAACATTTTCAAAATAATGCAAGTGCTTATGTTTTTGTTTTAAATGGACATGAAAATAATGAAAAGTGACTCCTTTCCTATTCTACAGTATTTGGGGAATATCTTTGATATAATCCCCTTCCTATCAACACAAATAGAGAATTATATGCCCTCTGCTGAGCAGTTCTGTTTTAATTAAATTATCTCTCTCGATGATTTTATATGTTAAATGTTTTACTTTTACAAAATGCTAGTATTTTCTTTTTTAAGATTTATTTATTTGTTTTAGAGAGAAAGCGCAAGTGCAGGGGTAAGGGGTGGAGGGAGAGGGAGAGAGAATGTTAAGCAGACTCCATGCTGAGTGCCCAATGTGGGACTCAATCCCAAGACCCTGAAATCACGACCTGAGTCAAAACCAAGAGTTGGACGCTTAACCAATTGCATCACCCAGGCACCCCATATTTTCTAATGTTTACATAATATTCCCAAGCTATACTTTTTTTCATTTCTCATGCTCTACCATGTCCATTCTCTCTTTGATTCATTTTCTCTCTACTGCTAATGCTTCAGAAAATTATAATTTTGATTTTTTAAAAAGATTTTATTTTTCAGTAATCTCTTCACCCAACATGGGGCTCAAACTCACAACCCCAAGATCAAGAGTCACATGCTCTACCAACTGAGCCAGGCAGGCACCCCTATAATTGTGATTTCTATTCTCAGTGGATGTACATTTTCTGAAGTACCAATCACTGATTCCTCACAAATCTTTGTAGTAATTTCAGTCCACTTTTTATGTTCAAATCTTATGTGTCTGGTAACAGATTAGAAGTTGTCCAATCCTGTAGGCATATGAAAATCAGTATTTCTAAACAAGAATGAATCCATTTTCTCTAAACCTGAATACGATATTTCATTTTTACTGAAGTCTGTTCTTCCTCTGGGTATTATTCACATTTAGTAAATGTTAATCTTATTGATCTAGTTACTTAAACCAAAAATGACAGTTATTCTTGAATCTATTCTCTTATGTACAATAAGGAACAAAGTACAGCATATTTTACTTTCTTAGTGCAATTAAAATTTATCCCCTCTGATATCTTCTTACTCTTACTGTCTTATGATCCTGCTCACTTACCTTTAAACTTAATTACTTAATGAGCATTCTAGCTGGTCTCTTGGAAGCCCTCCAGTCCTTGCCCCCTAATTTTTCAAACTGTACACTGCTGTCCTAGTGATCTTTCTAAAATGTGGAGTTGGTTCTGTTACTTCTGTGCACAGAATTATTTCCCTTTAAGATGAAGTTGATTTCACATGCAAAAAATGACCTTCTGTGCCAGTTAGAATAGTAAATATATCCCCCCAAGATCATTCTCTGGCTCTTCAATCAAACACTAATCTAAGTACTGCTATGAAGAGACTAGGTTATCATTCAGCTGATCTTAAAATAGGGAGATTATCCTGGATTATCATGGTGGCCCCAATCTAATCACATGAATCTTTAAAGGAAAAAGAGAAGACAGAAGAGAGATGCAGATGAAAGGAGGTAGAAGGGGGAAATTAGAGAGATTCAAAGCTTGAGAGGAACTGAACCTTCCATTGCTGATGGGTGTGACATGGAAAATTCGAGAAGGAATGTAGGCAGTATAGAGGAACAAAGTGACAGACAACAAAGAAATGGTACCTCAGTCTCAGAATCATGAGAAACTGGATTCTGCCGACCAGAATGAGCTTAGAAGCAGATTCTTGCCAGAGCCTCTTGATAAGAGCCCAAAAGGTCAACACCTTGGTATGGGTCTTGTAAAACCCAGAGCAGAGAAACCAGTCAAGTCAACTCAAACTTCTGATAGGTAGTCTCTCTTGAATGCTCCACTTATATTCTCTCTTACACTGATTTATTTCCATCAAAACACTTAAGACATCCTCTGGTAATTATCAACTTGTCTGTCTTCCTGTATTTGAATATAAGCTCTTTGAAGACATAGGCTATAAATCATATCTGTGAATTACCTAGGACTAGCACAAAACACAACACAATATTTATGCACAAGAAAAATTTATTGAATGCATGCCAGAACGATGGGTTTGCAGTTTGCAATGAATTCTTAAGAATGATTTATTAACTAGCACATATATCAATGAAAGGTCACTATCCTTTCTATAAAATTATTTTGTCAATAAAGATTAACCTATAGAGTGTTTTACTATACCCTAACACTTTATCTTTTTCAGATACCTTATTTTATTTATTTTCATTTTTTAATGATTTTATTTATTTATTAGGGAGAGAGAGAGAATGCAAGCATGAGCGTGGGGAGGGGCAGAGGGAGAGGGAAAAGCAGACTCCATGCTGCAGGGGGGGGTTCAATCCCAGGATCCCAAAATCATGACCTCACTTGAAGTCACATGCTTAACTGACTGAGCTACCCAGGCACCCCCAGATAGCTTATTTTAAACTAATTGTCTATAATAACAATGATAATACATTTCTTCTATTTTATTAAAAGACATATTGTTTACTTGAAACTATGACTTTTTTAAGGGAAATCTTGCCACTCTCTATATTTGCGTGTTCTCATTCCTGGTAGAGAGATACTTATGTGCATTTCTTTTTCCACAGAGAGATAATTAATTGCACTCCCCTTTAAGGAACAATATTGAAAGATTATTACCTACCTTAATTTTTCTCCACATCCCTAACCTGCTCCTCCTCAGGTTAGAGAAATGCTTGTACCTGTAGTGCACCTGAAATACATTGACCTCTGGGGTTCAGACTCTTCTTCCATTTCATTCACTAAGATCTGCCTTCCTAAAACAGCATTTGTTATTATTTCCATTCTTGCAGAATGGAAATAATATGTGACTGCCCTGCTTTGTCCTAAGACCTAAGGAAAATTGCATTTTCCTAACTGCTCTATTTGTGACAGTTGTAGTAGTAGACGTTCATTTATCAAGGGTTTGGGAGGACTAGAAGGTCCATGTTGGTCTTAGGACAAAGCAGGGCAGTCACATATTTTGTGCCATTTTGCCCTCCACCAAGGCATCTTGTTCAGAGGCCACTAAGGGCTGAAATACAGCCCAGGCTTGACTTTCCAAATCCTGTGCCTTGTAGGGCAAAGACCAGAGGGATACCTTATGTTCATTTATAAGAAGATATATTTTAGGCATCCCTATGTCTAATCTACCATTCTGGACTCCTTTATCTATATTCATTTGGTTCAGAACCAATAGTTAAGAGATCTCACTAATTAGCTGATTTAAAATCACACACCAGGGGCACCTGGGTGGCTCAGTTAGTTAAGCGTCTGCCTTTGGCTCAGGTCATGATCTCAGGGTCCTGGGATCCAGCCCTGCATGGATCCCTGCATCAGGCTCCCTGCTCAGCAGGGAGTCTGCTTCTCCTTCTCCCTCTGCCACTCCCCCTACTTGTGCTCTCTCTCCCTCTCTCTCCAATAAATAAATAAATAAAATCTTAAAAAAAATAAATAAAATAAAATCACACACCAGACAATAAAGCTAAAGGAAACTTAATTTTCAGTACCATGTCATGATCCAAGAGGTTATGATTTTATCTAAATAATTTGTCACACTCCGAAAATAAATTTTTGTGTGTTAAATCTTTAACATGTATATTTGGCCATACTACTTACTGATTAAAGTTTAAGGATCTCTATGTTATGCATATGCTAAACATACCCATACATGGATAAAGAGTCTCATGTGCTCTATTTAATGTTATACAGTCCTAAAAGGAAGAACATAGGCTATTATTTTACAAATAACTTTTGCCTCTTCTTACAAAGGTAATAGTTTCAGCTTAATGAGTTATAGCTCTATTTGAAAGCTATTTATGTTTTTGTACAAAAAAAGGCAAAACCTTGCAAATTAGTCTGATTAATAATGATGGTAACTTAAAATTTATATTAAAATTTCATTGTAATGAAACGCTCATGCTTTTGGATGGTACTTCTACTCATCAATCTTTTAAAGTACTCAATTCCCTTTGCAAAATGTTGTTTGGATAAGCAAAAACAGCGAAGTGAGGGTGAATGCCAGATGTTTAATTAGCACCACTTCATCTAGTCCACTTCAAACAGCATAATGTTCTCATAGAGGAAGGGATTTTCTGTCAGTATTTCATTTAAAATATACAGTAAATACTTTCAAATGACTGAATGACTCTGCATTGCAAATTGGTTAATAAATACAATTAACAGGAAAAGAATATGCCTATTTCCAAGTTAGTTTTACAAAATCATGACAGGTCAAGAAACTAGTTTGGGATATTGTAGGATAAATAAACACCATGTAAACTGGACCACATTCACATATTTATTTGTCTACAAAACTGGTTATTCTGTTGTCTTTCTCTATATAAGTTCAGAATGTAACTTACTTGTGAATACAAAGCAAGGCACACAAATTTCCTAATTAATCTCTTCTAATCTGTCCTTTTTTGAATTTTAATTCTATTAGCCATGGCAGTTGGGATAATTACTCTTCAGTTTCCTACTATATAATATCAACATAATACTAGAGATTTGCAGCCCAGGGTGTTGGGGGAGTTAACTAAGATAAGCCATGTAAAATGTTTAGCCTAGAGTTGGGTATGTTGTAAGTGACAAATGTTAACTCTTATTATCATGATTGTTTCTGAAAGCAGCAGTTAGATATTCTTAATCATCTTATTTTGTAAACTCCGATTTCCCGCTAAATAACATGTGAGAAATATCAAAATGATGGTCCAATCTTCCTTTTACCCTTGACAGCGATAATTGATGCATTTGTAAGATAGCACACATACATAATTATTTTTGAAAATCAAATAAATTTTCCTCCTCTACCTAGACTACTCTATTCCTTAAGAAAAGATTAAAAGTTCATTGAATGCCTGTATTAACATTATATTTAATTATGCTTTTTTAAAAAACAGATTATGTTACCTTTCTTTAAGACTTGCCATAAGGTATTTAAGATGTTGGTATTTAGTATAGTAATATTTTTGTGGCAAATCTGTCATTTCCACAGATCATTTAGCCACATTAAGCTTTAGAACTAATGCCAGAAAAAAAATTAAGATTTTTAGATAATTTCAATATGTTTGAACATCTAGTTTGACTTAAATACTATAAATGCAAATAAGTAACAAAATCACAGGCACTCATTAGAGTTATACTGCTCTTTTTTTTAAGTTTTAATTTTAATTCCAATTAGTTAACATACAGTGTTATATTAGTTTCAGGGGTACATTATAGTGATTCAACATTTCCATACAATACCAGGTTCTCCTCACAGCAAGTGCACTCCTTAATCCCCAACTCCTATTTAACCCATCCCTCCACCTCCCTCCCCTCTGGTAACCACCAGTTTGTTCTCTATAGTTAAGAATCTGTTTCTTGGTTTTCTTCTCTCTCTCTTATAGGATGCAAATATTTTAGACCAAAATATGCCTGAGAGAACACCAGACTATCTGAACAAAAAGTAAATCGTGGGGCGCCTGGTGGCTCAATCTGTTAAACCTCTAACTCTTGATTTTGGCTCAGGTCATGATCTCAGGATCCTGAGATCCAGACTGCATTGGGCTCCTCACTGGGTGTGGAGTCTGCTTAAGATTCTCCCTCTCCCTCCCTCTGCCCCTGACACCCCCCATCCACTCTCTTAAAAAAAAAAAAAAAAGGAAATCAGTTAGGTGTAGTAGCATTCTGCCTACAAAAACAATGAACTCCTTATTTCATTCATTTTTTTCTAACATTTTTACATTGATAATGTTGAATGTTTTTTTCCTAATATATGTTGGGAGATAAAGTGAAATAAAAAGGTGTTGGATGCCTAGAATGTGTCCTGCACTATATTCAGCACTATATACTTTTATTTATTTTTTAATTTTTTTATTGTTATGTTAATCCCCATACATTACATCATTCGTTTTAGATGTAGTGTTCCATGATTCATTGTTTGTGCATAACGACCAGTGCTCCATGCAGAAC
>NC_138377.1:49434286-49442971 GCF_054177405.1 Leptonychotes weddellii
CAACCCTCAGTTTGTTTCCTGAGATTAAGAATTCCTCATATCAGTGAGGTCATATGATACATGTCTTTCTCTGTTTGACTTATTTCGCTCAGCATAATACCCTCCAGTTCCATCCACGTCGTTGCAAATGGCAAGATGTCATTCCTTTTGATGGCTGCATAATATTCCATTGCACGTATATACCAGATCTTCTTTATCCATTCATCTGTTGATGGACATCTTGGCTCTTTCCACCGTTTGGCTATTGTGGACACTGCTGATATAAACATTGGAGTGCACGTACCCTTTCGGATCCCTACTTTTGTATCTTTGGGGTATATCAGCACTATATACTTTTGTATCTTTGGGGTATATCAGCACTATATACTTTTAAAATCATTCATTTTTCACATCAGTGTTAGATATTATACACGTATCTATCTCATATAGTACTCTCAACAATTGGGTGAGTTGCTTTCTTAACTCTATAAAGAAAAATCTGAATCCTGCCATTTAAAAACATATCCAAAGTAGCAAAAGTGGAAAGTAGCTAGGAAAAAGCCTCAATACAAACATGACTCCCTGATGACAAAAGTTGCTCTCTCCTTTCAATAAAACATTCCTTCCTCCAATTTAACTTCAGTGCTCAGAAAGAGATTAACAATCTACTTTATTAGATATTATCAAAAACGTAAGTCTTCTATGATGTATACTGAATGTTTCTCCTTTTATGTAGCCGTTCTCTTATTGTACAGTTATACCATGAGATTGGTCAAAATGTGCCAGGGTGGATTCAGCCTTGGAAAGTGACAAGTTTGTAAATAACTACAAACAGATGTCAAATGGGCAAAATGAAAACAAGATGGTTAAGTGGGTAAATTCAAGGTTAATTAGCTATAATCATTCCTTCTAATCATATGATAATGAATAGGAATATAGTATTTTTATATTCATTTGACAATTTGATCTTTATAATTTCCATGTGAAAATTTGTATTTTTCGTGTGTATACCTAGTTCTATTTGCCATTCTCCCATGCATAAGATATTGTCTAACTTCAGTTCAGTTGGGATAATGCAGTATTATTTGTGCCCTTTATGTCTTTATATCTAAAAAGACAGGTACATATTTTATAGACTTATAATTAGATCCTGTTATAATTATGCTTTATGGAGGTATGTATGAATACTGATTATTTTATATATTTGTCCAGCCTGACTATGAATAGATGAAGGGCAGATGACGCCTGTTAGAGTGTTGGTCACAAAGTAGGCACTAAAAATGGCTTTGATAAAAGAAAGAAAAAGCTAAGGGAAGAAAAAAAAAACAATGAAATAAAATTCATATACTTATGATTTGATGGTTAAAAGAAGTTCTAAATAAAAAATCTAGTAGTATTTACATATAAAATAGGTGCTTTCCCAACACTATTAATAATTTCTGTAAGCATATTTAAAATTCTTTCTGGAACACAGAACACTTAGAATATGCATAAATATACCAAATTATTGAGGTAATATGTGATAAGTAATTTTAGAAAGAATACAAAGTAAATACATTGTCAGTTTGGGCATATAAATCATATCTCTAACATTGAAAATTAAAGCATGAAAAGGAAAACCACAAGCTAGAATTTTTGAGTGATTCTCTTTTTTTTAAACCACAATATAACACAGTTATTATTATAAGGCTTTTAATTACAAAGCAAATTTTTTTATTTCTCGTGGCTCTATAATTAGTAGTGAAATTGCTGGATATTTTGCTAAGTATGTTTTTTTTTTTAAATTATGTTTTGTTAATCACCATACATTACATCATTAGTTTTTGATGTAGTGTTACATGATTCATTGTTTGTGCATAACAACCAGTGCTCCATGCAGTACATGCCCTCTTTAATACCCATCACCAGGCTAACCCATTCCCCCCCCCCAAAACCCTCAATTTGTTTCTCAGAGTCCATAGTCTCTCATGATTCGTTTCCCCCTCCAGTATCCCCCCTTTCATTTTTCCCTTCCTACTATCTTTTTTTTTTAACATATACTGTATTATTTGTTTCAACAAATAATTTGTTTCAACTGTGATTCAACAGTCTTACACAGTTCACAGCGATTTATTTAAGTTCATTAGATCATTATTTGAGAATTTATGATAATTAAAAAATGAAAGAAATTTCTACAAAATTGTCTTAAAGTCTCACACCTGCCACCAAATCCACAATTTTAATCCAAAGCTGTCATTAATGAAATGACAGTGAGTTTTGTAAACTTGATGGTGATTTTAATTGTATGCAAAAACACAGAATGTAAGAAACTATCAATGCTTTCTAAAGAGCATTTAATCTTATCCAAGTTTATTAAAGGCAGCAATATATTTCCATTTTTATCATGTGGGAAAGAGAAAAAAGAAGAAGATTTAGTTTTCATTGCTTCTTATTTTCCCATCGGGGAAAAAAGGAATGATAGTTCAAGTTACATTCACTGTAAACATATCATTGATATTCTAGGAATTAAAAAAATGTTATCCAAATATAGTATGGTGCAGAAATATATATGTGGGGGGGGTCATTTATATATACATACATACATCATACATATATATGGAATTTTATATTTTGCATATTTTACATTTTATATATATTTAATTTTATATAAAGAATTTTGATAGGTAGTAAAATTTTGAAAATTATTGTGAATAAATGTAGTTCAGAGTCAAATGTAAGAATTAATTTTATACTGTGAAATTATGTTTTATCAATATTGGCATGTTTCTCAAGTAATTAGTTTCTAGTTAAAAAGAGGGAGTGAAGTAATGGCAAGAGGGCCAATACAAAGGATTAATAGAATTCCCATCCTGAGGGCACACTGTGTCTTTTCAGATTTAGTTGTCTTGCACATTTAGGGGTTCTACTCTCCAGAAAAATGTTTCTACAAAAAAAAAAAAGACATATATTCAATCAAAGTATCAATTGACCTTAGATTTTATATCTTAGCTAATTTTTGTCTATTTATTATTAGCATTACTCTTATAATATTACAATTCAGGGGCACCTGGGTGGTTAAGTGTCTGCCTAGAGCTCAGGTCATGATCCCATGGTCCTGGGGTTGAGCCCCATGTGGGTCTTCCTGCTCAGCGGGAAGCCTGCTTCTCCCTCTCCCTCTGTTGCTCTCTGGCTCTCTCCCCCCAGTATAATAAATAAATTAATTAGTAAATTAATTAATTAACTAATTAAAAATATATAACAATTCATATTGTTTGTACAAGCATCTAGGATTAAAATGTAGTTTTGGAAATATCACTTTTCTGAATTATAAATCTAGTATTTTTATATTAATTGACATTTTCAAGTTGCTCTAATTTGCTAAAATAACATCATTGGGGTAGTAATCTAGTTTTATTATAGCTTTCAATTTATTTGAAGTAATCTTTTAAGAATAACATATATTCCAAAATTAGAAGGATAGGGGCGCCTGGGTGGTAGTTGGTTAACCTTTCGACTCTTGGTGTCTGCTCAAGTCGTGATCTCAGGGTGGTGAGATCGAACCCCACATCAGGCTCTGTGCTCAGCACAGAGTCTGCTTAATACTCTCTTTCCCTCTACCTCTGCCCTTATGCCTGTTCTCTCCCTCTCTCTCTCTCACCAATCAATCAATCAATCTTTAAGAGTAAAGTTCAGTTGAATTATTCATTTGTGTAGTTTTCACATTTTTCCCCCAAAGTCCACCTTTTCCTACTCCAAAAGCAATGTTTAGTTTGTAATTATTCAGAATAAGATTATTTTCTATCTTGATGTATTGTCTATATCCCAATGCTATTGTCACAGTTCCAATATATAATTTTCATTTCATATAGTATCAGTACTTGAAATAGCAAATTTGCTATATTAGAATAGAGACATGAACACCAAAGGTAATCTCAGGCACACACAATTAAAATGAAAAATATATAGCAATAATTGTATTTAACAGAAAAGAACATAGTATTGATGTCAGTCCATTGTGTCATCATTTGAAGTTAATTGCTTGCACTTTTCCACCAAAATATTTGAAATCCTATTTTGTGAGGATTTCTATTGGCTGTAAGAACATGCAAGCAAATGTGGAAAATAGTTCATAATAGCTCCTTTCAGATTTCTCAGAATTCCAGAATAAAAATACTGTATTATCGTTACTTTATCATTTTTTATTATTTCTTTCTATTAGATTTTTTAATATAAGACATGGATCTATAAAAGATATTCTATTTCATATCAATAAATATGCTGCAGAGAATTCCCACTAATCCTGGAATTCCAGAAAATATTCACGTATGCTAGGCATTTCTGATCTAAACACTCCATATAATCTTTGCTACAGCTTGATACTATAAGTTTTTGTTGTTATCCTCAGTGTGCAGATGAGGGAATTCAAGTACAAGAAGGTTACATCACTTGTCGGTATCACAGCTAATAAACGAGAGGAATGAGTTTCAATCTCAGTTTAGGGCATGATTTTACACTTTACCATACTCTATTTCTTTAGTTCTCATTCTTTCATATACATGCATAGAAAGGAATAAATACAGATTTTATGGAGGCCTGAAGGTGATATAATTTTTTGGGTCCACATTAAGAAAAGGAATATAAAATTACCGATAATATAGTAGTTATGAAAATGAATATTTAGTTAAAATGATAAAAGAAATCACAACAAACATATTAAAGTTGAAAATACCAAAAAATCTCAGAATTCACAATAATAAAACAATATGTTCATTAATTAATGGCTTGATATCTACCTTCCTAGGATGTTTCACTTTACAATTTTTGATCATCTTTTTATATAGATAATAAAAAGTAATTCAATTCTCCCACTGACATTGTTGATTGAAAAAAATATTGTTGATAGTTTGTATTCATAAAGCAGCCTACTTTACACATAGACACTTATTTTGTAGTAGTACTTCAGATTTTTTGCTTTCTGGCAAAGAAATTTGATAAATTTGATAGTATATTATTCTTTCCCCCCTTTCTCCAGTGCAGTCAGAAGCAACAAACCAAATTTTTAAACTCCTTATTTTGATGGAAATATTCTAAGATAGCAAATATTGATGATCCAGACCTTGCTTTTAGTTGATACTCAATTGCAGGTATCAAAAGTTATTTTATTTTTTAAAGATTTTATTTATTCATTTGAGAAAGAGAGAGAGTGGGGTGTAGACTGAGAGTGAGAGAGAGAGCATGAGCTGGGAGGTGGGGGGTAAAGGGCAGAGGGAGAAGCAGACTCCCTGCTGGACAGGTTTGCCTCCTGGTTTGCCTCTCTCTCTCTCTCTCTCTCTTTTTCATATGTTCATCTATTTTGTTTCCTAAATTTCACATATGAATAAAATCATATGGTATTTGTCTTTCTCTGACTGACTTTTTTCACTTAACATAATACTTTCTAGCTCCATCCACGTTGGCACAAATGGTAAGATTTCATTCTTTTAGTGGCTGAGTAATATTCCATTATACACACACACACACACACATACACACACACACACCACCTCTTCTTAATCCATTCATCAGTCAGTGGGCATTTGGGCTCTTTTCATAATTTAGCTATTGATGATAATGCTACTATAAACATTGGGGTGCATGTGCCCATTCAAATCAGTGCTTTTGTATTCTTTTGGTGAATTCCTAGTAGTGAAATTGCTAGATCATAGGGTAGTTCTATTTGGCACTTTTTCAGTAGCCTCCATACTGTTTTCCAGAGTGGCTGCACCAGTTTGCATTCCCACCAACAGTTTAAGAGGGTTCCCCTTTCTCAACATCCTCACCAACGCCTGTTGTTTTCTATGTTGTTCATTTTAGCCATTCTGACAGGTGTGAGGTGGTATGTCACTGGAGTTTTGATTTGTATTTCCCTGATGATGAGTAATGTTTAGCATCTTTTTATGTGTCTCTTAGCCATCTGGATGTCTTCTTTGGAAAATGTCTATTCATGTCTCCTGCCCATTTCTTAACTGGATTATTTATTTTTGGGGTGTTGGGTTTGATAAGTTCTTTATAGATTTTGAATACTATCCCTTTATCAGATATGTCACTTGCAAATATCTTCTCCCATTCTGTAGGTTACCTTTTAGTACTGTTGGTGGTTTCCTTCACTGTGTAGAAGATTTTTATTTTGATGAAGTCCCAATGGTTCATTTTTGCTTTCACTTCCCTTGCCTCAGGAGGCATATCTAGAAAGAAATTGCTATGGCCGATGTCAAAGAGGTTACTGCCTGTGTTCTCTTCTAGGATTTTGATGATTTCCCATCTCACATTTGTCTTTCATCCAATTTGAATTTATCTCTGTGTATGGTGTAAGAAAGTGGTCCAGCTTCATTCTTCTGCATGTGGCTATCCAATTTTCCCAAACCATTTTTTGAAGAGACTGTCTTTTTCCCATTAGACATTCTTTCCTGCTTTGTCAAAGATTAATTGAGCATATAGTTGTGGATTCCTTTCTGGGTTTTCTATTCTGTTTCATTGATCTATATGACTGTTTCTGTGCCAATACCATACTGTTTTGATCACTATGGCTTGATAATAAAACTTAAAAGTCCAGAATTATGAGGCCTCCAGCTTTGCTTTTCTTTTTCAAGATGCTTTGGCTATTTGAGGTATTTTGTGGTTTTGTACAAATTTTAGGTTTGTTTGTTTTAGCTCTGTGAAAAATGCTGGTGGTAGGGGCACCTGGGTGGCTCAGTCGTTAAGCGTCTGCCTTTGGCTCAAGTCATGATCCCAGCGTCCTGGGATCGAGCCCCATGTTGGGCTCCCTGCTCCGCAGGAAGCCTGCTTCTCCTTCTCCCACTCCCCCTGCTTGTGTTCCCTCTCTTGCTGTATCTCTCTGTCAAATGAATAAATAAAATCTTAAAAAAAAAAAAAAAAGAAAATTGCTGGTGGTATTTTGATGGGGATTGCATTAACTGTGTAGATTGCTTTGGCTTGTATGGACATTTAATAATATTTGTTCTTCCAATCCATGACCATGGAATATCTTCCCATATCTTTGTGTGATCTTCAATTTCTTTCACCAGTGTTTTATAGTTTTCACAGCATTTCACTTCTTTGTTTAGGTTTATTCCTAGGTACAGACAAAGATCTTAACACAAATATTTACGATTGTTATATCTTCTTGTTGGATTGTCCTCTTTATGATTATATAATACGCTTTTTTTTGTCTCATGTTACAGTCTTTGTCTTAAAGTCTAGTTTGTCCAATATAAGTATTGCTACTCTGGCCTTTTTTAAGATTTTTATTTATTTATTTATTTGAGAGAGAGAGAGAGAGAGCACAAGCCAGGGAGAGAGGCAGAGGCAGAGGGAGAGGGAGAATCTAGCTCCCCACTGAGCAGGGAGTCCAACTCGGGGCTCGATCCAATTCCAGGACCCTAGGATCATGACCTGAGTGGAAGGCAGATGCTTAACCAACTGAGCCACCCAGGCACCCCTGCTACTCTGGCTTTCATTTGACATCCATTTGTGTAATAAATGGTTTCCCATTCCCCTCACTTTCAATCTGCAGGTGTCCTTAGGTCTACAACGAGTCTCTTGTAGGTAGCATATAGATGGCTCTCATTCCTTTAATCCATTTTGACACCTCTTTTGATTGGAGAGTTTAATCTATTTACATTCAAAGTAATTATTGATAGATATGTATTTATTGCCATTTAACTACTTGCTTTGTCATTGTTTCTATTTTCTCTGATCCTTTGTTGTCTTTGCCACTTTTGGTCTCTCCTTTGTATTCAGATCCCTTTTACTATTTCTTGTAGGGATGGTTTAATGGTCATGAGTTCCTTTAGTGTTTGTTTGTCTGGGAAACTCTTTATTTCTCCTTCTATTCTGAGTGATAGCCTTGCTGGATATTGTATTTTTTACTTCAAATTTTTCCCATTCAGCATACTGAATATATCATGCAACTCCCTTCTGGCTTGCCAATTTTCTGTTAAAATCTCCTGCTAGCCTTACAGGTCTTCCCTTGTAAATTACTGACTTTTGTGTTTCTGTTTAAGACTTTTCTCTTTATCACTGTATTTTATAAATATAATTACAATAATTACAAGTTTTTAGCTATTGTTTCTTCAGATAAATTTTCTGTCCTCTTCTCTCTCTCTTCTTCTGAAACTCTTATAATACTAATATTATTATGAGTTTTAACTAGGTGTGTTCCAGTCTGCTTGTGAAATGAGACCTGACACCAACTCCACCAGAACTGAGGACATGCAGAACTCTCTGGTCAGAAGACATGGTGTGGGCAGGGTTTGTGCTGGTCTTCTGGGGGAGGGGCCTGCCATGCCTGGGACAGAGGCAGACTTAACCAAGAAGGGCAGTCCTGCCAGAGTGCAGGGGGTGTGGGGCTTGGTGTAAGCAAGTTAGGCAGCCAGTGTCCAAGCTGTGCTCTTTCCCACAGGTGGCTCTGTTTATCCTGAGGGGTTGGGCATATTAAATATAGTCTAATCATGTCCTTTGATACATAGGTAGTATAGAGAAGAAGAGAATGGACTGTGAAGACTGTTTTTTTTTTTTTTTTTTACGATTTTATTTATTTATTTGACAGAGAGAGACACAGTGAGAGAGGGAACACAAGCAGGAGGAGTGGGAGAGGGAGAAGCAGGCTTCCTACAGAGCAGGGAGCTCGATGTGGGGCTCAATCCCAGGACCCTGAGATCATGACCTGAGCTGAAGGCAGACACTTAA
>NC_138377.1:49443471-49477226 GCF_054177405.1 Leptonychotes weddellii
GCCATAGTTTCTTATTCCAGATGTTGCTCTTTAACTTGTATAATTGTTATCTGCATAGTTATTTTTTTTTTAAAGATTTTATTTATTTATTTGAGAGAGAGAATGAGAGAGAGAGAGCAGGAGAGGGAGGAGGGTCAGAGGGAGAAGCAGACTCCCCGCTGAGCAGGGAGCCCGATGCGGGACTCGATCCCGGGATTCCAGGATCATGACCTGAGCCAAAGGCAGTCGCCCAACCAACTGAGCCACCCAGGCGCCCTGCATAGTTATTTTAACACACCCTCTTTAATGTAAGCTGCTTGAAGGTAGAGACTCTATTTCACCTCTGTAAGATCCCCCACAGACACCCAATTCTTTCCAATATCCCTCTTTCCATAGTACACATACACTATGTTTATCATACTCTAGTGTTTATAGATTTCATCAAACAATGTTAAACCAGTACATGGATGTATAAATCATTTCAATGGTAATTACCCAAAGTATATCATGTTTCATGTGAATTTTGTCTTTTAGATTTATCTTTGAGAAAATAAAGACTTACTGTAAACTACTAAAATTGATTTGGTAGATATAAAACTACAAGAATAAGTCTTGCTTCATATAAGTTTAATGGAAGTAAATGAAATCTAAAAGCTCTGCTTTGAATTTTTAGAAATGTTATTTTATATCCTATCTTTTTTCTTATTTTTAGCACATCACAGAACTCTAAATTAAATTTAACTATGGCTTTTTAGATGTAGTTTTTCTCTTAGATAAATAAACTAGTATAATTCACTGACTTCAATCAAAAATACCTGCATTTCACACTTCCAAAATTACTAGTTGCCAAATTATTCCATGGTTAATTAAAATATCATTGGTATGAGGCAGTCATGAATATCTAGAAAAGGCTTTTTTGTTTTTGTTTTTGTTTTTAAGAGCATTTTCTTACTGGGTCATAACTTTATAATATTTTTCAGAAATGTTTGTGTCTGTGCCTGAGCTGAGTGTAGGATAGATTTTCTGTAAGCTTGAATGGTAATCATGAGAATCCTTTTCTTCCACTAAATTCATTAGAAGGAAGATTTAGTCATTACGGTTTTGTATTTGTAAATCAAACCTATAGTAGATCATGGTTTTGTTTTACTTTTAATATAACATAGACTATTTATATTAAGCATAAATGCCTCATGCAATCCACAGAAACTGGCAAAATATTTTAATGATTCAAAAATATTTATAATTAGTATGTAAACTAGTGAGTTAAAAGTGACACTATGCTGAGATTCTGAAAACCCAGTTTCTAATTCTTCCACTATGTTAATGTGTAGTTCTTTTTTAATAGTGACTACTTCAAAGATTATTCTGTATATAAAATAATACAAGCTAAGTGTGTAATTGTTATGTGTTCAATAAACACTAGTTTTCAATAGAATTTTTTTGTTAATATTATTGGTATTTTACCTCTCTAGTTTTCATATTCCTTACCAGTAACTTGAGAGTTTGTACTGATTAGTGTTATTTTTTGTCTTGAAATTCTATTCTACTATGATCTATATAAATCTTAGCTTATTAGTTGTTGAAGGGATAATGAAAGAGAAATCTCTGGGTCTTTTTTTTTTTCTGGCTGACAGCACAGGTCACTTTTTCCTATTTCTAAATATTCTCATGTTTCACAGGATAACATTTTATAACATATGGTTTTATGAATATTTTACCAGAATGAAATTTAAATTTATGAAATCCCAGTGATTAGTAGTTAGTCAGGAAATAACATTTAGTTTAAGAGACAGTTTTACTCTGCTGTTCTAGAAAACTTTATTACAATTTAAAATTCCTGGTCTCAAAAAATAAAATAATAAAAAAATGTCTGGTCTTATTTGCTTAATATGAAAATGATGGCGAATATGCAGGAGAGTTGAGATTGCTACTTGTTTCACTTCTACCTATTAAAGTAAAAATCCTCCTTGGGGCACCTGGGTGGCTCAGTCGTTAAGCATCTGCCTTTGGCTCAGGTCATGATCCCAGGGCCCTGGGATCGAGCCCCGCATCGGGCTCCCTGCTCAGCGGGAAGCCTGCTTCTCCCTCTCCCTCTCCCCCTGCTTGTGTTCCCTCTCTCGCTGTGTCTCTCTCTGTCAAGTAAATAAATAAAATCTTAAAAAAAATAAAAATAAAAAATAAAGTAAAAATCCTCTAAAACAGGAATGCATTAAACAACTACTCCAGAAGTTACTATATTCAAGATGTTATGAATGATATTTCATAAGACAAATTTAAGAATATTATAGTGAACCTAAAGAAAAGTGATAGGGATTAGGCATGTAACTGGAGAGGTTTTCCAACCCAGATGGGAAATGTTTTTTCTCTCAGAAAATTGATAAAGGGGAAGGGAATAAATAAAGCAACCTAAGAAAGGTGATACAAATTGCGTACCCCATCACACAGAAAAATCAATAAGGATTTATTTATATAAATCTATAAGCAGTGATATGCTGAATGCACTCTAGGAAGACATCAAGTATAGCAAATACTTTAAGAAAGACAATAAAATTAAATTAGATTTTATCTTTTAAGCTAAAGATTAGGAATTAGGACCCATATGAAAAACACAACTATTTAATGACATAAGTAGTATAGTAGAAAGTCTGGGAATCAAGACAATGAGCTTATTACTCTAGGGTAAGTAACTTATCCTCTTTGATCTTTAGTATTATAAAATTTATAAAATTGGACAAGAAGTCTTAAAATGCCTCTGAACCATAAAACATTGGTTCTTTGGAGACAGAGACCAAATTGAAATTAACATCCCTGCATCCTCTTCAGTACTTTTCATTACACCCCTCTAAAATTAGAATATAATCAAATTTTATTATCAGTATCAAGTAATTTTAAATAATGTACTTATAATCTCTTTGTATGATCTATGGGCAAAAGTAACTATTTTTTGTGTTCATATATTCATTAATGTGTCTTCATTTTTAATAGTGCAAGTATATTTAGGGCATATACTAAAAATAAAATAAAATAAGGGTAAGTTTAAACTAATACATTCTGAAGAAATATAGCTATGATTTCTCTCTCACATCAAATATGTATGGGAAGTGTCATGGGGGAAACAGGAGAAACAGGGAATATTTCAATCCTAGGGAATTGTAGAATGTGGGATAGAATATCTGTTTAAGGTTCTGAAGTGAAAATGTACCTGGCAGTTACTCTGCCAACTTTAGAAGCTTTGTACTGTCTGGCATGGCTACAACCCTTTTGTGAGGGATTCCTTATGAATGGATAATGTAATCTGTACCAAATTATTTTACTACAACTTAATGATTAGACTAGCAAACATTGTTGGACCTCAAAACAGCCACCTCTTACTCTGACCAGCAGCCTATATAATCATCCTGCAGTTGAGTTACCTTGTAGGAGAGTTACTAGCTCAATTAATGAAATATTTTGGTAGGAGAATTTAACATATACTTGCATTTTGAGGTTCTCACATCATGAGGTTGGCTGTTTACATTCAGAACACTGAGAATCAAAAAAAATTCCATCTTTGTGAATATTCTGGATATCAAGGGACTTCCTAAGGTAGGGTTCACGTAGGCTTTCATATAGACACAGAGAAAGAGTAACATTAAAGCAAAAAGCAAAATGATGAACCAGAGAATATATAAAATGATAATGTGCAACAAGCAAATTTATCAGGAAACGTTGACATTTAGTCAAGTAACATGGGTGAGAAAGAAGAAGTAGTAAGGAAAATAGAACTAAAAAGCCGGGATGGATTATTCTCAAAAGTAATCTTAACATATGGTTTTTCTCTCCCACGTAGACATTCTTCCCCTACTGGGGCTCCTGCAAAGCCTGTGCCTGCCAGTCTTATCTAACAGTTTTGGACTGAATTATTTGGGGAGTAAGACTGAAGGAAAACTTAGATACTATTTGAAGTTTTTATTCCTCTGAACCTTTGCTTAACTAACTTGCTTGCTGAAGACTTTCTTCTGTCTTTTCTTTCACTCTTCTAAATCCCACGTATCCTTTGACAGCAAGTACCAATGACAGGGTCAAAAGAAGTCTCATTAGAAACTTTAGTAGAAACTTAAAATTCCTTATATTTGTCTGATTTAATTGTATAAAGTTTGGTTAATATACTAGAAGGTAAAATATTTTTATAATTATGGGACCTAAATATTTTCACCTATTGCAATTGGTTAAATTCTATCTGCATATATGTGATACATTAAATAATTTAAAAAAATACACTCTTTTGTCTCCATAGGCAGAGTGTGTGCATCTCCATATGCATCTCCCCAACCTTGAATTTGGTCTAAATCACATGAGGTTAATTTGGACAATGGGATGTTAGTAGGTATAATGCAAATAGATGCTCAAAATGTGTGTCTGAAGTCAGTATGTACACCTTTTAGAAACTATGACTTCTTAGATCACTTGTCATTGCAAAGAAAAGTTTCTTCCAGTTAGCTTCCATGTTGCGTCTCCAACAAAAACTCATAGTAGACCAGAACATAAGTGGCAACCAAAAGTAAGCAAGAAAGCCAATTTACAGCTGACCCCAGACACATGAAAAAGAAAATTGGATTGTTAGATGCCACTGAGATTTGGTAATTGTTTATTAAGCAGTCATTAATAAGTAACATTCCTTGTGCTAAGCAAATAAGGAGCCTTGAGATAATCAGTCCTATAGAGAAAAATAAAATAGTGATAAAGGTTAGGAATGAAGATGGTAAGGTAGAATTAAAATTTTAAGTAAGGGAATCAGTAATGGTTTGATATTGATGGTGATATTGGAGGATATTGTGGAAATGAGTCATGTACATATCTGTGGAGATACAATTCCAAATCAAAAGATGAGTTAGTGCAAATGTCCTGAAGCTAGAATGTGCCAACCATTTAAGGAATAGCAAAGAGCTTAGTAGGGCAGGGAGACAGACTCTAATGGCCTTAGATTCACTCTGAAGTACATTGGAAATCCCTGGAGGATTTTGAAAATACATTAATGAAGTAAAATATGAGATTTACGACTTAAAAGAATTACTCTATTAGCTTTGCAGAGAATTGGCTGAAGGATGGAAAGCTAGAACTTCAGCAACCAGGCTGGTTAGGAGGCTATTGCAATAATTCAGAAGAGAGTTAAAGATACCTTAAACCAAAAAAAAAAAAAAAAGATAGCTTAAACCAGTGTAGGACGGGTATTCCAGGTCAGAGTTCTTCAGTTTCTGGACATTGTCAAGGTACAGCTGAGAGTATCTTCTGATTAATTTTGATGTGAAGTATAAGAAAATTGGAAGGGTTGATCATTCTAAATTGGCCAGAAAAAATGTAAAGTGAAGTTACCACTCACCAAGGCAGGAAAGACAGCGTAGAGACCAGTGACAACAGAAGTCACACATTTAAAAAACATTTAACCTAGTATAAGTTGAAGGGATATGTATGTGACAGATATTGAGTGGAGAATTTTCCTGATGCCCTGCAAAATAGCACTAAAGTCCGTAGTCGTAAGCAATGAATACTCAATGCCACATACTTTTTAGAAGTCCACTCATCAATAGAGCCAGACACTATCTCCGAGGCTTACAAAACCAGACTAAACCATGTCTTTCACAGTGAACTCCTTTTCTCCTCACTCTCCTACTCCACCCCACTCCCCACTAGGGTATGTAATCAAAACACTACGGAGGGGAAGTATAGAGAGAAAGTGCTAGATTACCACTGATGAGAAATAAAATGGTTTTACTTACCCTGCTTATTTGGGAAAGAAGTGAAATTCTTTCCTCACCAAGCAGAGTAAGAATTTATAGGTAGAGACTCACCTTAGAGACATAGAAATTGGAGGTTTCTGCAAGGTAAGAGACTGGTATCTCATTTTCTCACTGGAAGATAAGTGAGCATTGAATCTCAGAATCTTCCTTATGCTACTCTAAGGGAGCACTTTGGGTAACCTGACACATGTTCCTGGACTCGGTGTTTAGTGCCTTTTTTTTAAGGCAGTGTAGCTTGAGATAGAAGCCTAAAGCAGAGGAACAAGAAGCATCTCTGGGAAGAAGGCAGTGAGAACTACTTAGTGGTCCTTCGGCTCCATTTTTGGGCATAGAGGTTGGAGATGGCTCATGGGAATGCTCAAGGGTCGGCTGCACCAGTGTAAGTGGCACACAACCCAGAGATGGTTTATAATGGACAACTCCTGAAGCCATATTTAGACAGAACTGCTCCATTATAAGGACTCCCCACAGAGAGAAGGAACAGAGTAAAGCTAAACATTGTTCCTAGAAATTCATGGACATTGTGGGCTGAAGCCACTAGTAGGAGACATAAGCAACACAAGCAGGAGTGAAAACATAGATACCTTGTTACCAAAGCAAAATGAACAGATTGTAAATGAAGTTACTTGCCTCTTCTATTGCTCATCTCAACCTCAATCCCAGAGTGGTAAGAATCTTCAAAAGAGAGAGGAAGACTGTATCTCAGAATGAGACCATGATACCCACCCTCTTCCTATGCTGTGCACTGGGGTAGGAAGAAGAGAAGTGAAAGAGTGGCCAATGCTCTCTTTCTACTTCAGCTACTGTAAGAAACCAACCTGGGTATGCCTGAGTGGGGTGGACTTCATAGGATTAAATCAACAGTGAGACTGGGGTTTTAAACATATTTTTTTTTATATTTAATGTGAGGGAGTGACTAATAACCTGTGAGATCATCCAGATATATTTTTGTAGATCAGGAAATAGAGATTTAATGATCATAGTTGAAAGTAACAATGGGAGAAAAAATTTCTAGACTTTACTCTACTTAGGTCAGAACTTCGTAAATCATACAATATATATATATATTTCTGCCATTTTGAATAACATTTTTTTCTAATAATCCCCTTCTTACATCCTTCCTTGCTGTAATATAGTTGTAAGAGCAAACATAAAAATTGTGTCTCTTAGCCCTTCAAAAGATATCTGTGGCAGTATAAAATTGAGTGCTTTCCTAAAATATGAATATAAAATGTACATTTAATGAGAAATGTCCTCTCTTCTGAATTTATACAAATTTTGATTGACTCAGGGGACAAAAGAGTCCATTTCTTATTGAAAGAAAATATTTATTTCAAATATCCCACCTTAAGGGGAATGAGGAATCTATACATGGCAAAAGCCAAGTTTACTACAGTGTTTAAAAGTATGTCAGGTGATTCTCCACATGTCTAAGATATGTAACTTAAAAATGAAAATCATGCATAGATTTTAGATGATTTTCAATTGTGGAAGCATCCTGCATGGTGTGAGCTTGATGTCAACTCTTAATTAGAAATGCAGTTATTTTCTTTTCCTCTACAGCTCTACTTTTCTTTTCCTCTGTTCTTTGAACTTTCCCCCCCTACATTCTCAATGCCTTCATGTTTTTCTCTTTAGACTTTTTTTAGAAATCTTTAGCCAGTAGATGTCATATCTCATATTGAACTATTAGTAACGTCCCAAGACAATGGAAAACAGTAATCTCTGCACAGCTCTTCCCTACTTTTGGAAGTTCATGTTATGCCACTTCACACTTGCAAAAGGCTTACATTAGCACCTTTTTTTTCTTTTTTTTTTTTTTTGCTAACCAAAGAAATCCAAAGAGGAGTTTGCTTTTATGAAAAAAAGAGGAAATGAAAAATAGAGGTCAGTGTTTGTTTTGTGGTGAGCCGTTCTGGAGGCACTCCCAAGCTCTCTCTCTAGGAACTACACTCAGTATCTCGGCATCAAGCTGCCATAGCTTTGAACTGTGTCTATGAGCACTTGTGCTTTATCTCAATTTATTTTGTGGATCCATTAGTAAGATGTGTCCTAAAGTATCAGAAAAGCCTAAGAGAGGTTATTTTTGGGGATCTGAGAATGTTCAAAATTTTCCCATATAAATTAGTGGTAACTGCTTCTTTGCTTTACACCATTTTTGCTTATGGAAGTTTTCATAGGAGTGCTCTACTCTCTGATAGTGAAGGAAACCTGTTACCAGCAAGCTAACATAAAACTGAAAAGGGAGGGGTGCCTGGGTGTCTCAGTTGTTTTAGTGTCCAACTCTTGATTTTGGCTCAGGTCATGATCTCAGGATCCTGAGATTGAGGCCCACATGGAGCCCCTCAGCTGGCTCTGTGCTGAGTGTGGAGGCTGCTTAAGAGTCCCTCTCTCAGGGGCGCCTGGGTGATTCAGTCGTTAAGCAACTGCCTTCGGCTCAGGTGATGATCCCAGGGTCCTGGGATCGAGTCCCACATCGGGCTCCCTCCTCGGCGGGAAGCCTGCTTCTCCCTCTCCCCCTCCCGGTGCTTGTGTTCCTGCTCTCGCTATCTCTGTCTCTGTCAAATAAATAAATAAGATCTTTAAAAAAAAAAGAGTCTCTCTCTCCCTCTGCCCCTTCTCCCACTCTCACTCTCTCTCTTTCAAAAAAAAAAAAAACTGAAAAGGGAAAGATATGAAATAAAAGCAATCAACAATTTTATGTTGTTTTTTTTTTTTTTTGGCAATCAACAATTTTATAGTTTAGGCCTCACCAACCTCAGTCATTACTGAGTCCTTATTGTGATTTGTTCTATGATAATCATATGATTTTAACTATTGATATTACCTATCAATCTTTAATATACTGAAGAGACTTCATCTTTTATTTTAAATACACAATACATTTGTCTCATCTTTTTCTCTTGTATTTCTCTTGTATCTTGTCATTTTATTTAGAAAATTTTACCCTTAGGGGCACCTGGGTGGCTCAGTCATTAAACGTCTGCCTTCAGCTCAGGTCATGATCCCAGGGTCCTGAGATCGAGCCCCCGCATCGGGCTCCCTGCTCCGCGGGGAAGCCTGCTTCTCCCTCTCCCACTCCCCCTGCTTGTGTTCCCTCTCTCGCTGTCTCTCTCTCTGTCAAATAAATAAATAAAATCTTTAAAAAAAAAAAAAGAAAATTTTACCCTTAAATATTTATAAACAAACTGGCGGGATATACCTTGATCAACCACTGTTCAATACAGTTAGAGACAGAATTTTCAAAATGTACTATGCTGCAAAATGACACTGAAGAGCAAAGCATATAACTCTGTGGGAGGCTAAAGATTCCTCTCTTTTCATGAGCCTGTGGCCAACAAGTATGCAAACAGATTCCATTCATTTGGAAATATCAGGAGGCCTCTCTATGCCCAGATAACTTTTGTGGTTAAAGCCAACTAGCTGAATACTTCAGAAATTCTGAACAGAATTTGAGTTTGCACTTCAAATAGCACAAAAGAAAAAAATCAATAAAAACTTATTCAAACATAATTTGTTAGGTGTAGTTAAATAAGCATTTTCCCCCCAGATCAGTTTTAGTGATTGTGCTGGAATAGCAGTTTTAATCTAGAACTAAAGATGACCCTTCCAAAGGTATAATTTTTTATGCCAGGTTTTCACCTGGTAGAAGTTCTACTCACAAATCAACTGAGATTATTGCCAAATCTGTCTGAAAAGAAGCATTATGTAGCAATGATGTTATCAGTCTCTGATTTCCTTGGTCCTATTCAGAAATAGCTATGAATTTGTGCAACATGCTACATTTACATTGCCCAAGCTGTCAGTGAACCATTGCCCAAAAGATTTGCTGTTGTTGGTGGTGGTAGTGTTGTTACTGTTGTTGCTATTGTTTTTCCCATCCCCTCCACTGGTGGTTTGAAAATTAGTGAGCATTCCTCATTCATCCACTTACTTGTTCAACTAATATTAGTTGAGCCCCTAGGGTGTGCTAACCACTGGGATGATTTTTTAGTTCTGATCCAATTGAAACAGAAACTACCTAGTAATATATATATAGAGAGAGAGAAAATTATATATCTATACACACACACACACATAAAATAGAATATATAGAACATATATGTATATAGAATTGTTACTATTAACAGGGAACTAGAGTAATAATGAATTGACTAGTTAGAAGAAAAGAAACATCTGAAGAATACAGAAACAGCAGATTTAAAGAGCATTCACTGGGGCGCCTGGGTGGCTCAGTCGTTCAGCATCTGCCTTCGGCTCAGGTCATGATCCCAGGGTCCTGGGATCGAGCCCCGCATCGAGCCCCGCATCGGGCTCCCTGCTCCGCGGGAAGCCTGCTTCTCCCTCTCCCACTCCCCCTGCTCGTGTTCCCGCTCTCGCTGTGTCTCTCTCTGTCAAATAAATAAATAAAAAATCTTAAAAAAAAAAAAAAGAGCATTCACTACACTAGGGCTTGGAGAAGGCCCAATGAAGAGCTTGCTACCCATGCTGAGATCTAGACAGTGATGCTGAAGGGAAACCATGACTCACGGAAAGAGAAGTCACCATCGCGCTGCACCAGCGCAAATTGATGCAAGTTCACATTTAGGTTGTGAGAGAAAGCAGTTCAAGGGTATATAACTTATCAGAGGCACTCTGAAAGAGTTGTTGATGAAAGCTGACAGGTGGTGGATGCTGTTGGCTACCAGGTAGTACAGGAGCCAGAGAGAAGTTATCCAAATTGCGGGAGCCTAGCAATGGAAAAGTCTCCCACGCAGTAGGAAGATTGCACTGGTTTCCTATTGGACTTACTCTTCTAAACTGCTTGAGGATGTTCTAAAGCATGTTATGCCATACATTATTTTGCAGTGCTTCTACATTTTGGTAAACCCCATGAAGTATTTTCATGCAAGACATTGGGCAATGACAAATTTTCAAGACAAAGTTCCATTTTTGTTTTCACCAGCTGCAATGTCCTATAGTGATTGGGTAAAGATATAAGTGAAGTTCTTGGTTATGAACCTTAAATATGGAATATACAATCATCCATTTTTATATGGAATGGTTCCAAAAGCTGCTTCTGAGGTTCTCAGTACATTATATATGTACCATATGCATAAGCATCTGCAAAAAGACCACACTGACCTATTTTGGTAATAGGATGGCTCAGTGGACTTTGGCTAGAGGATTTGCCAAAATAGAATTATGTCCTCCACTCTCTGGTACATTGATTTTTAGAATAAAGAATCTTACTGTTGTTTTTATTTTATAATACATAGGAAATTTGGAAATTAAAGCTCTTAAAAAGAACATATCTTTTTCCCACTAAAACTCTTAAATAAAATATCCTATCCTTCTATGATGGGACCTAATAAATCATGGGAGCTTTCTCAGTTTTTATATGGTGAAGATTCAGACTGCAGTGAGATAGTATGCCAGGTTCACTAGAGAAATTTTTCTATAAAATGGGAATTTGGCAATAAATGGGTAGTTACTCTGTACTAGTTTACTATTACTGCTGTAACAAATAGTCACAGATTTGGTGGCTTAAAACAAATGTTCTACAAGTCAAAAAACTGATATGGGTCTTGCAGGGCTAAAATCAAGGTTGTGGCAGAACTACACTAAAATAATTGTTGCTGAAATAATGTGCTGTTTAATTTCCACGTACTGGTGACTTTTCCAGTTTTCCTTCTGTTATTGATGTCTAGTTTCATTCCATTGTAGTCAGAAAAGATGTTTGGTATTTCAATCATCTTAAATTTATTTCGACTTATTGTGTAATGTAACATGTGATCTATCAGAGAATGTTCCATATGTATTTGAGAAGAATGTGTATTCTGCTGCTGTTGGGTAGAATATTCTGTATATATCAATTAGGTCCGTTTGGGCTGTGGTGGTGTACAAGTTCACTGTTCTATATTGATTTTCTATCTGAATGCTATATACTGTTGAAAATAGGGTAATAGTCTCTTACTATTACTGCACTGTTATTTCTCCTTTCAGATATGTGAATATTTGCTTTACATACTTGTTGCTTGGATATTAGTGCATATATATTTATGATTGCTATATTCTTGATGAACTGGCTCTTTCATAGTTATATAATAGCCTTCTTTGTCTTTTGTGAGAATATTTAACTTAAAGTCTGTTTTGTCTGATATAGTCACCCTTGTTCTCCTTTGGTTATCATTTCATAGAAAATAAAACAGAATTTCTGCTTTGTTCTTTTTAATTGTTTCTCTTTATCGATACTCTCATTTTGTTCATATATCATTTTCCTGATTTTGTTTGGTATTTTAATCAGTGTTCTCTTGGAAATCACTGAGTTGATACTTATTTTTAATTCTTTGTCAGTAATTCCTAGATCTCTAATTCCTTAGGCTTGGTAAATAGAGATTTATTTTGTCCATTTGATTGTGTTGTGTTTTGCAGATTTTCATGTTCTTTGTTGCTTTGCATTTGTGTCTGCACATTTGCAAAAATAGTCACCTCTCCCTGGCTTTGACTGGGAAAGACCCTCACCAATCAGGCTAGTTACCTCAGATGTCCAGTCTTTTTATTTTTCTTTCAGGAGCTCCCAATCTTTTTTTTTTTTTTTTTTTAGATTTTATTTATTTATTTGAGAGAGAGAATGAGCGTAAGAGAGAGAACACGAGCGGGGTGGAGGGGCAGGGGGAAAGAGAGAGAAGCAGACTCCCTGCTGAGCAGTGAGCCCGATGAAGCAGGGCTCCATCCCAGGACCCTGCCATCACAACCTGAGCCAAGGGCAGATGCTCAACGAACTGAGCTACCCAGGCGCCTCATGGAGCTCACCATCTTTTATATAATTCTTCCTTTTTGATTTTTAAGTCCTTGTAAGATCACCTTGTTAAAAGCCTTTAAAACAGAAAACGCACTAAAGAGCTAACATTTTAGTTGGAATGAGTGTAACACTATAATGAGTGAAAGTAAATTTCTACTTGCTTAGAACAAAGCCCTCTTATTGTTCATTGTGATGAACATTTCAAATAGTCATGCAGATTGACCACCGAAAGGCATGAACTTTATTTGGAAATTCATAAATTTTAGTCGTTGTTCCAGTAAACCAAAATAAAGAGGCTCTTGAGAGCATGAACAATACCTGCGTGTAGATAAAAAAGATGGAATGTTGCTTTAGACTTTAAAATTAAAACTTTTCCTTTAGGATATTTCAGGTAGGAGATAACAGTTGTTGTAGCATCCTTTAATAGAGGCAGAAGTAAATGACTTTGCACAATCTGTTTGTCTCCCTAGGAGAACTGTTGTGTTATTATTAGCACTACCAAGGGAAATAGATTTTATGTTGGAGAATAAGTTGACAATCTGAATGACTGACTCCATTTTACAAAGTTACATTATAACGAAAAAGTTATATAATAATGCATGGAGCCTGTCTCTGTGAATAATTGGCTTCTTTACAAAGCTCCAGATGATAAATAAATAAATTTAAGCACCATCAGTGATAAATTATTATGTTTACAAAATTAAACTCTAATATACATAATAAATTACATGGTTTCCAAAACACTCAATTTTTGTCTTGTCTTACTAGTTCTATTATCACATTTAAACAGGTTTGGCACTTCAGTCAAATGTCTTATTGGGCTTTTTTTTTTTTTTTTGTCAAAATGATTGGCATAGAATGGGGTCTAGTTTATTTAGTTTCCTCATCTTTCCTTATTATCTGTTTTCTGAGATAACTGCTTAGCAACTTCTTTTCTTCAAATTTCCAATGTATCAGGTGCCTGCGTGGCTCAGTCAGTTAAGCATCTACCTTCAGCTCAGGCCATGATCCCAGGATCCTGGGCTCGAGTCCCACGTCGGGTTCCCTGCTTAGCAGGAAGCCTGCTTCTCCCTCTGCTTCTCCCCATGGTTTGTGCTCTCTCTCTCACTCACTCTCTCTCTCAAATAAATAAATCTTTAAAAAAAACTTACACTGTATCACATTCTCCTAGTTTTTCTTCTATATGGCCCCCTGCTTTTCAGGTTTTGTTTTTGTTTTTGTTTTCCTAACTCCTCACGCTACAGAAACTCTGTATGGAAGACTGCACAAGAGCTCTGACTACATCATTATTCTTATTCCTTAGATGATTTTCTCTTGGTGTTTAGATTTAAATCACATTTATGCACAAATACTTCCAAATTAATTCTTTACCCCAACCTCACTCAAAATATCTCTACTTTAAAGTCTTATGAGCATGTCAAACTCCTATGTCAAAATCCAAGTATTGAATGATTCCCTTTTCAAATCTGTGCATGGCTTAATCTTTCATAAATTTGCAAAAGCACAAACATTAACCCTATTTCTTGGGGGCAAAAGCCTGTAGTTTTCTTTCTCTAAACTCTTTCTCCATTATCTTACTGGCCAATCTTGAAACTGCCCTTAAAGCAGGTCATGAAATTAGCCATATGTATCACCTCCACCTTCATTAGGCTGCCAAATCAGTGTTCTCTCTCCCATACGTGGTAATTATCAAACTTGTTATCCTGCCTCTAGGCTTTCATATTTTGTAATATTTGATAAAACAGTGTATGAGTATATAAGTGTGTGTGTTTATGTGCATGATATAGGAGTTTAGAAAATAAAAATACATTCATAAACCCATCATCAAATGACTATTATTAGATCAGTTACATAAACCTCGCCTTACTTTTCCTTCAGAGGAAATAATCATTGTAAAAATTTAGTTTTTTCTACCACCAGAAACAGTTGAAAAACTATATGAAGTATGTGAAACAAAAGTTTTGGGGCACTGGACAATAGTCTGTGAAGAACGGTGACCTCTGAGAGAAAGATGGCGATTGAAGTGGGCCAAGTGACTGCCCTGGTTTTCTTCCTAGGAGCACACTCAAGACTACAGTGGAGGGGAATTCCAGGGGGTGGTGCTGTTGAGGTGAGGAAACGAGATCACAGCCAAAGTTGGCTCAGGGAGCTAGATGTTGTGAGACAGTGTTCCCCAAAAGAGAAAGCTATGCAGGAAAAGAATTCCAGAAATGTGCATAGGGTTTCCTTGGAGTATCTACAGAATAATAAATTATGGGTGCAGAGGGTAAAAATGGCAAAAATTACCCCTAGAGTAAAGTTACTCCAGATCTGTCCCTGCCCTAGCTTTATTTCTGTGGTAGTTTAGCTCTGCTACTCCTGTGTGATACATGTGTGCACTTGGTCTATTGAATGTCTCAGGTGATCAGTAAGAATCTCCACTCCCAGCTTTGGCTGGCTGGAGCTTAAGTATCTCTGTGCCCTGTTTGAGCTCTGGAAATTGTTTAGCTTACATTGCCCTGATTGATACCTTTTATGATAATTTTGTCATTAAAATGTTATATTTTCTTATAAACACAAAAAAATAGTCTTCCATATTCACTTCTTAAATCCATCTAAAGTTGTATGACAAAATAGAGATAGATTCCAATTATTTTTTTTCTTTATGGATAACCAATTTACCCAGCAAAATTTATTGAATAATTCATCCTTTCCTTCTGATCTACAATGGATTCTCTGTTGAACCAAATTTACATATATGAAAGGATTTGGTTTTAGACCATTTACTATTTTATTGCTCTGTGCCAATACCACATTTTCTTACTGGATCTCCATAATATCTCTATATCCTATAAGGAGTCCCTCTACCAGCAACTTGCTCATTTTGAGCGACTATGTAATTCTTAGGTCTGTTTTCTTCTTACTCTTAAACCTTATAAAAATATCAGAATCACCTTGTTAGTTTCATGAAATATCATATAGTGATTTTGATTGAAATTATATTGTGTATACAGATCACTATGAAATATGACCAAAAACTATTTTTAGGAATAAAATCTAAAATTGAATTGCACATGGATTATAATTCTTGGCAGTAATACCATTTAATAAAACTATGATTGCATAATTAAATGTGTACATAGTTTTCATTAAGAATCACAAAACATGAGGAAAATATTAGTTCATATATATTGATCTCATGTGGGTGTTGAATTATTTAGAGGAGTTTTGATGCACACGTAGGCAAAAAAAAAAAAAAAAAGAGGAAAACAGCCATTTATTAGGGAAGCAATCCTACTAGATGAATACATGTCCAGGAGTATTCATGAGACAGAAGTCATGCTATTCTTCAATGGCTATCACTTTAAGTTTCTTCCATAGGATATGCATTTCTGATGTTTAAAATGTAGTGGTATAAAATTATAGCTTGCATACACATTATTTTACATATTTTTGAAATGTGCATTTATCTGGACATATTATAGAGGTGTTTACACAAAACTACATGTGTTTCAATTTTTATTCCTAAAAAACATTTTAGGAATAAAAGATTGAAAAATTTACAAAAGTGATTTTGACTATATATGTTTCCCTTATATATTTGTGTAAGTTATCTTTTGGTTGTAGCAATGTTGCATAACAAACAACCTAGAAAATAGGTGGTTTAAAGGCACAACCATTTATTTTGTGCTCTTGGGCTTATGGATCAGCTGCATCTTGGCTTGACTCTGCTAAGCTGTAGTGGTTCAATGAGGTTCGCCTCCAAGATGTGAGTTAGCTCTAAATTGATATTTAGATCCAAACTGAAAGATCATACCTTACCTAGGAAGTGAAATTCTCACGTTTGTGCACAGGAGCATAAGAGAGAACAAACCAATCCATGCAAGGACAGATAAGCCTCTGCTTGGATGTATCCATATGTCAAAGCCCCTAACATTCTTTTGGCCAAAGTGAGTCACATAACCAAATGCAACATCCATGGGGTGGAGAAATAAAATACTTCTATAGAAGGGGCGAAGAAGGATGAATATTTTCTGAATCATAACATAATATACCACACTATGTAAGTATGACTCTATAGTCAGCTAAATTTTCCTTGTGGAAAATACCTGCAATTTTCAGGCATGACTACTGTTAGGATCATGTTATTCATTAAAAAAAAAAGAAAGAAAATGTTATATTTCAGAAACATTTGTTGGTATTTCCCTCAAACCTAGACTCTTTGATTTCAGGATTTTAAAGAGATTTTAAACAGCTTTTTATAACTTCTTTGCATTGCTTTAGTTTGTGACAAAGAATATCAAACAAGTTGTTTGTTAGATATTTCAAAACATACCATGAGTTGGTCTACTAATTAGCATTACAGAAGCAGAAGTGCTGAAGTCTCATAGAAGTGTTTTTTATAGAGAATCTAAATTTCATCAGAGTAAACTTGTTTACTAT
The DNA here is from genome assembly GCF_054177405.1 of Leptonychotes weddellii. Taxonomy (NCBI): domain Eukaryota; kingdom Metazoa; phylum Chordata; class Mammalia; order Carnivora; family Phocidae; genus Leptonychotes; species Leptonychotes weddellii. The sequence continues at coordinate 49,460,434 of NC_138377.1, forward strand.
TAACTGTTCTTTGCAAAAAAAAAAATATTGCTATAGCTATATTTAAAGAGAAGCATAAATCACATCTAATGGACCATGCCTCAGATTACCATCAATTTATGATGCTAGAATATGGACTTAGGAATCTATCTTTCTATGACTAGTTCAGTTTGGGTTAGAATATTTATAGATAGGAAGAAAAGCTTTATTCTTTTTTAAAGCAACAATAGAACTTTGTAGATTTCTTTGTTCTTTTTAGTTTATAAATATTGAAGTAATAAATACTTGAAAATGCGAAGGTACAGACAGGCAAGCATGTTAACCTAAAAATCCTGGATAACCAAAAAAAAAAAAAGTAATTTTGGGGTGAAGAAGATGTAAGATGAGAGAAAAAGAAATATATGTATCAATGTTTTATTTAGTGGTATTCGTTCCCCATGTTCAGGGGCTTGTGATACTGGGTCTTTGTGCAGTGTATCAGGGGCCGGACCGTACTGGCTCCCAGATTCTTCAGAGATATTTTTGATGTTTGCAGTCTTGAGAGTTAAAATGTGGATGTCTTCAGTTTAACAGAAAATAGAGCAGAATGAGTATGAGAATATCATTTATGCTTCTCAATATCTTACTGTATTCTCCCAATTTTAGCCTTTTTTCTATCATCATAACAAAGAGAGGTAAGATCCTGCTACTGCGGGGTGCCAGGGTGGCTCAGTCAGTTAAGCATCTGCCTTGGTCTCAGGTCCTAATCCCAGCATCTTGGGATAGAGCCCAGGCTCCTTCTCAGTGGGCTTCCTTCTCAGTGGGCTTCCTGCTCAGTGGGGAGTCTGCTTCTTCCTTTCCCTCTGCCCCTCCCCCCCATGCTCACTCACTCACTCTCTTAAATAAATAAATAAAATCTTAAAAAAAAATAGTCAGCTATTGCAACGCTTCACCCAAAATCTAAAGGGTGTGATTAAGGGGCTTCTCCTACTTCTTCCTTCTCCATCCTTCTCTGTATATGGCCACATGATCATTGATCTCCTATCAATAGTTATCAAGATTTTTTCTAGCTTTTTTCTTATCCTGTAGATGGCACAGGGCTAGCTATTTTACATATGTATTCCAGCATTGATTGTGAGAGCCTAGTAGACAGTATCAACTGGGAACTGAAAGCCAGGTAAATTCCTGCATTTAGAGTAACTCATTTCTAAACACAGACCATGTAGACCTGTTGGGGAGCTACTTGGAAAGATAACTTAGTCTCTAATAGAAGTGACAGATGTGGGAAGAGAGTGTATTGCTGCTCTCCTTTTCCCTTCTTCCTCTCTGGAAAGCAGACTTGGTACTTGGAGCAGAGTTTGGCATATTGAAATCATAATGAAACAAGTAGAGGGAGAAAGACACAAGATGCTAAGGATGTCAGAAAAGAATGATAGAACCTCAGAACTAGTTAGATTGCAAAACTGCTTCACCAACAGCAAACATTGCCTATGTCCAATTATATGTGGGAAACACGAACCTCTGTTTTTAAGGCATGATTTATCAAGTTTTGTTGCAAAGGCATTCTTACATAGTATAGAATATTACGTAGAATAAAATTGTAAACAGAGGATTTCCTGGTCAAAGAGTACACACATTTTCAATTATAAACGTTAATGTAAAATTTTCCTTTAAAAAGTTATGCAAATGTACACCTCACCAACAGCAAATGAGAATGCTTGTTTTCCTACATTGCTACAATATTAAATGTTATCAGTTTATATATTCACTAACATTTACTAAGTGCTTAATAAATGTGCCCAGCACTGTGCTAATTATAAGGATATGAAAATAGACAAAAGTAATATGGTGTCTGCCTTCCGTTTTTCCAGTTATCCTCTTATGACCACTTTATTTTTTTCTTGATGAATCCTGAAAAGTTCTTACGTTTGGCTTTGGCATTGCATATTTTGTGTTGCCTCTGTGGTTGAGATCAGGGGAGAGTGCAGGAAGTTTAGGAAATAGATTCTAGAATCAGTCAGCTTGGGATCAGGATCTTATTGCCACCTGAATAGTTATGTGGTGATGGCCCATTTAACTCTCTGAGCCTCAGTCTCCTCACCTGCAAATTGAGGATAATAGGAATATTTATTATAAGACCTATGAGTTATGTAAAGCACTTAAAACAGGGCCCGTCTAATGTCACCTAATATTACCATGAAATTTTTAATATATTTTCTAATTAGTTTGTATTTGTATATATAAATGTTACAAACTTTGGTACATTAATTTGTCTGCAGCTGCCTTCCTGAATTTTGTGATTATAATAGTTGATTTGTTGATTCTCTAATGTTTCCAAATATTTAATCATATTATCTGAAAATAATCATATGATTTCTATTCTTTTCCAATATTTATACTTCTATTTTTTTTTATCTCATATGGAGTCAATTAGAATTTCCAGAAGAATATTACCATGGTTATGTTAGATGGCTTTCTAATTGAAACCCTACAACTATTTTAATATTGCTTCTGTTACTAGTCCCAATGTTAAAGGCACTCATAAAATAATGCAATATCTTTTTTAATTTCCTTTTTGAGTAAAGTTGACACACAATGTTAGATTAGTTTTAAGTGTACAACATAGTGATTGAACTACTCTATACGTTGTGCTCTGCTCACCACAAGTGTAGCTACCACTTGCCACCATACAACACTATTACAGTATCATTGACCATATTCTCATGGTCTTATTCCCATGACTTATTCATTCCATAACTGGAGGCCTGTATCTCCCATTACCTTTCACCCATTTTGCCTATCCTCCTCCTCCCTCCCCTCTGGCAATAGGTATCTGATATACAGGGGATTTTTCCACTGACCTGGTAATAAGAAAAAGTCCTTGTTAACCAGAGGTTAGAAGGAAAAAGGCATCCCCCACACTATTACTGTGCATTTAGAAGGACTCAATATACAATGAACAAACTAATTTGAGCTGATAATTCTATTAACAAATTGAATTACAAATTAAGTAATGAATTAACTTTATATAACAATTACGCAAAGGTATGGGAAGCATGTGAAAAAAAATTACAGCAAAATGGAGAGAGAGAGAGAAAGAGAAAATAGATACAGAAGCTAAGATGGATAAGATGGTTGAAGAATGTATTTTGCAAGAAAAATTCCTATTTATAGTAGTTAGGAAACAGATGTTTTATAGTCCATATAATCATATAAAAGAAAATTGGCAAATTACAGAAAATGTGATCAAAGATGAGCTTATTTGATGATAAAAGAGGTTTTACAAAACAGGTTGCCATAATATTATCAGTCTGTTCTCTGTATTTATTGGTCTGATTCTGCTTTTTGTTTGTTTATTCAGTTATTTTTTAGGTTCCACATATGAGTGAAATCATATGGTATTTATCTTTCTCAGTCTGACTTATTTTTCTTGGCATAATACCCTAAGGTCCATCCATGTTGTTGCAAATGACATGATCTCATTCTTTTTTATGGCTGCATAATATTACCAGGTCAGTGGAAAAATCCCTCTATCTCAGACACCTGTTGCCATTGATAATAGTGTACAATAAACTGAGCAAAAACTTAATGGAATAAAGTAAAAAAAATATTTGTTTATCATACTATTCCACAGATTGGCAATTTGTGTTTGGCTCAGCCAGGCTATTGTGATCTCAGCTGTGTTCTCATGCTTCTTTAGTCAGCTGCTAGGTTAGTTGGGGTTGGCTAAGATGTTTAAGAAGGCCTCAGGATTTCTCCTCCAAGAGTTGCTCTTTACCCAATGGGCTAGCTGGAACTTGTTTAGCTGGTAGTCAGAGTTTTGAGAGAGAAAACTGAAGCCCAACTTCAAGGGGTTAGGAAATAGACAATACTTTTTCGTGGAAAGAACCACAAATGAAGGTACATGGATACAAAAATAATTACAGTTATTTTTCACAAATTATCTATATCACACCATCTCTCACTCTTAAGGAGCTATAGTAGATCACATTTTGCAGTGAGTTTTTTTTAATTCATTTCCTCATTTGTGACCTAAAGTATTTGAATCATATGGAGTTTAATTATAAAATAACTAGATGAAACTAATAACAATTTGGCAGTTCTTCCTTAAACACTACTAATTGTTTGATATGCAAATGCTGATTTGTATTTTGCCATATGCTTGAAACTCATTACTACATCACTAGTTCTTGGATAGTTCAACACCTCAATGCCTATGTAACTTTAATTTGATTAATCAGTATGGTGAATAAATACCTTACAACCCTGTAGACATTTGTAAGACTGCAACCAAATGGTCCCAAAAAGGATGCCAATGGAATTCACATTTGGTTGTTTTATATACTGTAACTTGCTGCAGGAGCACTTTTACTTCTCTAAGCAACCAGGAAACAACCATGTATTAGAGTTCTTCAGGAAAAAAAAAAAAAAAGAACCAACAGGATATGTATAACATGTTTTTGTGATGATGCATAGATGGTAAGAATGACTGTTCCTACATTTGCATCACTAAATCCTTCTAGGGATGGTGAGAAGCCATATTACTTAACAGTCCCTTTTGCTATCCCCTTCCTGTGCCTCCCACTACACCCAAACCAATTCCCTATTCCTCTTCACTATTATTTGGAAGATGATTGGCAGCATAATGTTGGTTTGAAGTTTATTTATATTTGAAGAAATTAAATTTGTCTCTTTAAGTCATAAGCATTTAGAGGGAAAAAATGTTTTGATCAATTGCTTGCTACTTATAATTATTAGAATGATTACTAAAGTCGGAAAATTTTAAAAATTAGACTTATGAGCACAACAATATAAACACATAAAGTGTTCATTTGTATTCATGGTTTTGCTGTGGAGAAATATGGGGACATAGTCGGACTTCCAGAAATATATATTACATGGAAAACAGATCTTGTGGTCAAAGTAGAATAGAAATATAAGACCAAAGAGAAAAAGAATATCTTCTAACATTGGTCTACCTAAATGATTTTCAAGCTCCAGTTTAGCCATAATCTTGTTGTTTAGGTAGTATATGATAAAAGGCCTGGGGGTGGGGGGAGTATAAATGGGGTTATGCTAATTGAAAGGGAATGGGACAAATATCTATTGATCTTTCTTAGTCTCCACCAGAATTATTAAAACTGTGAATCACAGTTCTGAATATATTATATTTCATGATCTCTACATTCCTTGTGAAGTATGATTATTTTATGAAACATAACTAAAATATTGCCTTTAAATTGGGGCATTCACACATTTCCTCTTCAGTGTACTTATAGTCTGATTTTATAAAACTGTATGCCTGCCTTGATTATATTTAAATTCTGTTAAGATTTCAATAAGTATTCCTGTTTATAAACAGTTTAAATAATGTAAAAGTGTAATATCTCAGATACAGTCACCATCTCATGTTTATCTTCAAGTTTTCTCCTCGATAATCTGTACTCAAACAGGCTTGTGTGTATCTTTCTCCATTTTAGTGTATATATATAAGTGCATAATTTGTATAAATATATGTAAAATTTTATATGTATACTTTACAAAAAGATAAAGCACATGTCTCTGTTTCAAAAAGCTGGAAATATTGGGTAACATAGAGCAATGTTTAAAATAATGTTCCGCACTTAAAAGAAAATTAGGAGAAGAATCAGTGCTAGCAACGAAGAAAGTGCTGAGAACCCAAGTGCTGAGCACGTAAGCCAATGCCACAGCAGTCCTGGGTAAGAGAGGAAGGAGTTAACCAAAAGATTTTAAAACATATGCAAAGATAGGAGATGAAGACTGTCTGCTTGAGGCAAGAAGTTGAAACTGAGACCCCCTACACAAGTATAACCTCTGCATAGAAGGCTCCATGCTTTCCAGTTCAGCTGTCCCCATTTAGTCTAGTCTAAAGGCCCATGATTCTTCATTTTTTAGTGAATTTATGGAAGTCCCAAGACTAGATAACATGACTAACCAATCATGATGAAAATGTTAATTTCTAAATGAGAATATATATACATATATATATATAGCAAACTTACCAAAATGCAGGCAAAAATAAATAAATTTGAATGCTCATATAAAGAAAGTAAATCATTAAAAACCCTGTTATGATTATCTAGGCATCTTTTATTTTTTAAATTTTTGAACAATCACATAAGGAAGCATTGAGGTTTAACATTAAATCATACAAGCTTTGCACAGTGGCAGTATCGTAGCCAATGAGGTTTATCCGAGGCGTGATTATTGCTAATTGAAACATTAAATCATACAAATAAAATTTGTATAAACACAAATCCACTTCTAGTCATAATACAGAGAGCAAAAGACAAAGTAAAAACAAAGAGAACTAATTGGCAGCTATATACAGATGGATAAAGTTGTGTCTTGTACACTAGAAAGTCTTACAAAACAATCACCCTAGATCAACAGAAGACCAATCTTCAGTGTCATCCTACAAGATGGGTTAACTTTAGCAATCTCCTCCTGTTTTCTCCAACATGCTCCTTTAGTATGGCTGGTAATTGTTTTGGTGATTCCCACCCCCTTGAGACCCATAAGTGCTCTGTTGGCCACTGTAGTTGGCATATCCTTGTCCATATCCATAGTTCCTATAGTTATACCCAGTATCACTACTGGGTATAATCATAGCTGCCAAAGCCACTATAGTTTTGATCACCACCATAGGCACTATTGTAATTTCCATATCCTTGATCATAATAATTATTAAATCCTTGGTTCCAGTTTTGGCCCTGACCTTGCCCACCACCCCTAGTACCACTTGGTCCACCAGCTGCAGCACCTCTCCCTCCTTTTTGTTATTGCTGTTGATGCTTATAAACCTCTTTGGGTTGTGCAATTTTGATTTCACACTTCCCAGAACCAGTTTGATGATATTTGCTTTTTAACAATTTCTTTACTGGCTCTTCATCTGTATATGTGATAAAACAAAATCCTCTTCTTTAATTTGTTTTTGTATCCATGGAAAGTTCAATATTTTCAATTTCTCCGAAGGCTCCAAAATATTCTTTAATTTGTTCTTCAGAAGTATCTGGGCTCAACCCACCCACAAAAACCTTTTGGGGGGATTCTTTCCCTTTGAAAGCTTTGGTCCTTTTGGGGCTATCAATTTGCCATCCAGTTTGTGTTCTTTCAGTTCCAAAACCTCATCAACACTAGCAGCATCTTTGAAAAGCACCAATCCAAATCCTCTTGCTCTTCCAGTCACTGCATCTGTTTTAATTGTGCAGTCTACAAATTCCCCAAATTGAGACAAATATTCAGTCAGATCTTCCTTGCTTTTATCCCAGCTCAAGCCTCCAATAAACATTTTACTGTCATTCTGCTGACTCTTACTGGTGTTGATCTTGGATTTCTCTGAGAATCCCTCTATTTCTTTGTTGCTGTATTTGTTCATGTCTTCTATGGTGGCGGAGTTGTCGCGGGGCTGCGGTGGGGGTGAGGCCCTGGCTCACAGTACTGATCTTGCAGCAGTGGCCCCAGAGTGTTATAAGGAGTTCTCTAGGTCTCTAGGCATCTTTTATTTTTTTTGTTTTTTTTATTTTTATTTTTTTTTTAAATTTTATTTATTTATTTGACAGAGAGAGACACAGCGAGAGAGGGAACACAAGCAGGGGGAGTGGGAAAGGGAGAAGCAGGCTTCCTGCATAGCAGGGAGCCTGATGCAGGGCTCGATCCCAGGACCCTGGGATCATGACCTGAGCCGAAGGCAGACGCTTAACGACTGAGCCACCCAGGCGCCCCTCTAGGCATCTTTTAAACAAAGAATTAGAATAATCTTGCAATTAACTTTTAGGGAACTGAAAAACAAGTAACTATTTCCCAAATCGTATTATGAGATCCAAATTGCAGTGGTAGTAAAGATGATAAATTATTTATAAAACAAGAAAAGTATAGCTCAATTTCCCTCATGTGTGGAAAAGCTGGCTAAAATTTTGTCCTTTGAAGAGCCCCATGCCTGGATTATTGGAGGGATTTTTAATCTGAAGGCATACAAAATTATTTTAAAAAAAGGAACTCAATCCACTGTAAACCTTGTATTGTGGTATATAGCTGTGAGGTTGCCACCTTGAACTTCATGTGAACAGAGATGTGGTTATTGGAGAAATTCAGCACCTTCATCTCCAAGGAAAGTTCCACTAGTTACCTAGCCCGAGCAGTAACTGGATATAAATATGTTGCTTAAAAAGGAGACACCTGAAAAAGTCTGTACCGAAAGTTTCTAATATAAATCATCCTAAAAGAATTTTCTTTTGTGAGATGTTTATGAATATAGAGAAAACAACCCCCATTTGCTTAACAGAATTAGTTTATTTAAACCATTTTATTTAGAATCATAGACTGCTAGAAGTGGAGGGGACATTTGGGATATTCTAGTCTAGCTGTTTCATGTTGCAAATTTGGGATGAGAAGGGTTAAGTGATCTTCTCCAAGGTTACATTAATTGACAGAAAAGTTGGAACTGAAACCAAGTTTCCATAGTTTTCCATAGTTTTAGTCTCTCCCCTTTTAAATGCCAGTTCTAAAAACTACTTGGTCTAAGAGGATATTGTACCTCTGAAAATTTTCCTGTAGCATTCAGTCAAATGAAAGCAGGGTTGTGAAAAGGTGACTGCCATAAAAAGGGAGGAAGTCAGGCGGTATACTCTTGTCTGTCCCAGAAGGAATTCGCAGAGCGGTATATTCCCATAAAGTTCATAAATTGAAAATACTAGAAAGAATCAGAATTCATAGAGGGCAGAGATCATGGCTTGTCTCTGGAAGTGGTATTCTGAGATATTTTAAAGACCTATTTGGATCATTTTTGGCTGAGAAAATTAATTCTTTTTCAACCAACTATCAGTGATGAGGACATAGGTTTGTTTTGTATGACAACAATAGAATATGCTTTGTTTTTTGTCAATATTTGTCAAATATTTGTCAATATTTGTCAAATTTAATATACTTAGGAATCACCAGAAAGGTATAAATCAGAGTTCAGGGTTCCCACACACAAAGACTGCTTCAGTAGGCTTGTTGGGGAGCCTAAATGTTTGCATTGTGAACAGGTAAGTGAGTTGAACCATTTGTATTGGTCTTAAGTTCACCTTTTGAGAAAAATTGTTTCAAGGCATATAAACCCTTCCTTCATCTATAAATAAGAACAGGGCATTTGGGGCTACCTGAAATTAAAATGTTTGATAAATATAAATTTTGCATGAGAATGCTTCTATATTTTTTTTAATTTTCTCAAGTTAAAGAGGATTCCTGGAGTTACTATAATTGGAAAGGCATACACACATGTGGGGTTCAAACAATGATGACTTGCATGCGTATATGAGCTAGTCTATGGATTTTACAGGTCAGCTATCCAAAAGTTGAAATAGGTCACACAGATGATAGAGATCGTCTATTCATTAATTTGACTATATCATATGCACTCTCTTAAGTGGATAAGAACTACCCAAGTCTAACAGACTCAGATAGGATATCAGGTAGCTAAGAAAATTTGTGGATGACCCCTCAGAATTGCGGGTTCCCCCTCAGACTTAAATTGCATTATATAAGCCCCTGTATCTGGGTTCCATAAGCCAGACCAACTGAATTCTTCCCCACATAGCACCAAATATTATTTTTTTAAAGATTTTATTTATTTATTTAATTGACAGAGAGAGGGAGACTGCGAGAGAGGGAACACAAGCAGGGGGAATGGGAGAGGGAGAAGCAGACCTCCTGCGGAGCAGGGAGCCCGATGCGGGGCTCAATCCCATGACCCTGGGATCATGACCTAAGCCGAAGGCAGTCGCTTCACCAGGTGAGCCACCCAGGTGCCCCACCAAATATTATTTTAATCACATCTTATTACAGCTCTTCATGGATCTCCTTAAACCAAATAAACTCTTTGCTTATGCTGATACATGTAAGAAGTTTGAATTTTAGTATTTTAAAATGGTTAGAATATGCATTCTGAGTATGTATAAGTTCACACAGTTCTCACAAAACAGAAGCATTAACATTTGCATCTTTTAAAACACCATTTCCTGGGGTGCCTGGGTGGCTCAGTTGATTAAGCAACTGCCTTGGGCTCAGGTCATGATCCCAGGGGCCTGCTCAGTGGGGAGCATGCTTCTCTCTCTCGCTCCCCTGCTTGTGCACGCGCTCTCTCTCTCTCTGTCAAATAAATAAATAAATAAATAAATAAATAAATAAATAAATAACATCTTAAAAGAAAAAAACCCCACCATTTCCTATATATACAAGCATCTTTTACAATACCGTTTCCTGTATGAACAATAATCTATTATTACAATGATGGATCTATTGCGTAAGGATCTATTTCCACAGAAATCACATAATTTTTAGATTTTTTGTTTATTGCTATAAAACATATTTATAAAGCATTCCCTATACATGATGATAACTTCCTGCTCTTGATATGTTAACAGGAGATGCTGAATGTCATTCTGTGGAAGAGTTGACTGCTTTCATTGCCTAATTTTCTTTTAGCCCTGCCACATGGATTGCATAAGAAATCAACTGGGGTTTCATTCATACATTCATCATTGGATTACATTCTCTATTTGGGTATTTTTTTCCTATAGTTTCATTTGCTTGATTTTTACAACTGAACCTCTAGATACCATTATATTAACTTACGTCTAGAGAAAACACACGGTACCATTGGTAGTGATTTTATGTATTACATTGGAATCACTCCAATTCTATGCAGTGTCTCATCAAAATCTGTTTATTAGAAGAATTGTTTTTTCCATAAGTATTTTTTCTTATGGAGATACGCTATAATTAGTTGTGAAAAATAACTGTTGTAAGGTTTACATTCTGCACCCTTCCTAATACACTCTTGGTCTGTGTATGAAAACAATAAAAATGCAAGTACAAAGATAGTCAAAAATAAAAGAACAAAATGAAATCACATTTGTGTAGAGTCAAGAAGACATAGATATAATCAGGATTCTTTGCTTGCTTTTAATATTTATTAGATCTATGACCAATTTTAATCAAATATAATTGAATAAATAAATTGACACATATAGAAATGAAAATTGGATATATATTCTACAGAAAAATAAATAATACTCATTACTGAAAGGAGACAAACTTTGCAAAATGCTACCATGCTAGGGAATATGAGGTATTCCTATTTAAGCTCCTTGTTTTTAGTACTTTCTAGAACTGTATTAGTCTTTCTTATCAAATATAGCACTCTAAAGAAAGGTTAAGAATAAGTAGCATCTGCCTCCAATCATGAAGTTCATAGAGGAAAAAGAGTTTTATTCAGAAATTCACATACTAACATAAGCCCTAGAAATTGAAAGATGCTAGGTCAAATTCATCACTCTTTAAGGGTCCCTAAATGCTGTATGTATGTATGTGTTATATATATATATATATATATAATAAAGACTACATTTATTTCCATACCAATTTCCATATGAGGATTCATAACTCTGTCACCCCTTCATTTTCTCTTTTGAAAAACAGCAAAAAAAAAAAATCCTATTAAAACACCTACTAAACCACTTCATAGTTTTTAACATAAATCTAGATTTCAGCAATAAGAGTATAACATAAATTATTCAAAAAAACATAAACTTGTAGTTTACTACTGTTAAAAGTAATAAATCTGCTCTGTTATACAGGCTCACATGCTGAGCATAGCAGTATTATTGTGGAGAAAGCTGGCAATCTATGATGTGATTTAAAATGCAGCCTCTTTTTCTGCTAAGTCCTTGGTATATACTCTAGTATTCAAAGTGTATTAGATATTTGAGAGAATAAAAATAAAAATAGAAAGTAGAAATTAATGTGTTGCATTTAAAGAGAATATTCCACCCTGTCTCAGTTTTCTCATCTGTAAATTGTGGAGACTAGACTCGATCTTCTCTAAGGACTCTACTGCCTATTAATTATTATGAAATATGTTTCAATGTGTGGGAAGGAAGGGTGGAAGGAATCTCTTAATTTTGTCATACACAAAGAATGGCTCTATTTAAACTAGGTGGATGCTTTCATTATCATTAACTTTTCAATGTAAGAAAAAGAAGCTTGCCCTAAGTACAAATATAATTCCCTCTTTAGTGTAAAAATTATGTAGTTATGATTATCCTAAAACGACAATCTTTCTCACCGGTGAATCACCAAGGGAATATATAGATGTCCCTGTGTTCAGATAGCTGTTTCAATGACACATACTACGTCTATTTAGTAGCTTCTGGGTATAACCCACATCATTATTTGGGCTTAGGAGAAAAATAAAATTGAAAGGAAAAAAACTGAAACAGCAAGATGATATTCTTGCCATCTCTGATTTATATCTGATTAATTTAATTCCCAATTGTTTTCCCTTCTATCTGTTCGTTTATCTTTATAAAACACGGAAGAAAAAAAATTTCCTTCTCAAACAACAGCAAGATTTTATAAACCAAACTACTTTAGACAAATTTAAGTTTCTTTCTAATCCAGTCCCTATGCATTTTCCCTGTAATAATCTATTTCCCATTCCTAATTCATTCTCAGCCTCCTGAGGTTAGCTTTCTCCTTTTAGGCTCAGCTCAAATGAAACATCCTACAAGGAAGATGCCTTAATTTGCCCAGTTGCAAATATTTGGTCTTCTTTTCTTCCACAGTATAGTACCTATTTCCAAATGATATTCAATTTTTCTTTCCTTATACCTATTTACTTATAACCCCCCCTCCCCAGATACTAAGCACATTAAGATTCTTGGAAGTTTCTCACTAAATTATGTCTTTATTTGCTTATCTCTGGGAATACAAAAGGCACTCAGTAATAGATGTTCAGTTGAATGTCTTAATCACCAAAAAGGTATATTGGTCAAATTTGAGGGGAAATGAGGGTGTTTGAAGTTAAAGTTTATGAAAGTTAATCCTATTAAAAAGAACATCTGCTAAATTGTACCTATGCCCTAACTCGACTTGTGATTAAATAAGAAAAAAAAAAATCACAAGCGTGTTTTAAGATGGTGATAAGCATATTCAAAACCCTGATTAGGACAAAAGCAGTAACTCTGTTTAAATGAAGCAGACATAGCTTCTGTAGGTTATTTTATTGTACACCCATAAAATCCATGAATCTTGAGGATGAGGAAAGTGAGGATACTATGAAACAACAAAGCTTACAAAGTTAAAATCCATACTGTTAGAATAAAATTTTACAAGATAGTCATAGTCATTCTGCTTATGCTCTTAACCTGTGTTTTAAGAATCTCCACTTGAGCCTAGGGGATGGGGGTAGAATAGGGAAGAATTCATTAGGATGCTGGTCTGTCTGGCAGGGAGAACTAATCCTGACATAGTAAAAAGCCAAGTTTGATGTAGTTACTCACTTACTTAAAGGAAAGGTAATTTGGAACATACCATCAGGACTTTTAATCAAATACATATCTGGTCCAGATGCATACACGAATGTCTAAAATCTTGAGGGAAAGAGGTTGTAAGTACATTTTAAAGTCTCTGTTCCCTAAACTCTAAAACTTATCAAAGCACACTTGCAAGACTGAATAACAGAAAGAAGTGATGAATCCTCCTACACACCTCTGTGCTCTTACAGTACAAATGATCAAAGCATTAGTAGTGGGCTTTCTGGAGCAGCAGTAGGTGTCTAAGAAAGTGTAGACCTATGGGAAAATCTCCCACCCTTGCTCCTTGGTTAGGAAATGGTAAAATAGCAGCTTTACCTAGTGAGATTTTAAAGACAAGGAAGGATTTAATTCTTAGGATGATTGCAGATACTTTAAGTAGGTGAGGGAAAATGTTGGGGTTGGGGAGCTGATGATTCTATAAAACTCCCAATAGGTTTAGTCAAAAGAATGATAATAAGATTTTAATATTCCATTTATGCAAGAATCTAATAAAACATTAAACATGTAAGACTGTAGAATTTGACTTGAACATATATGCCCTTTCATTTTTTAATGAAATATTTGACATTTAGAAAAAATTTATATAGAATATAATAAACAGCCATATACCCACATTTATAAAAAGCAAATCCCAGCAAATTGTTTTACAACTAACCAAGGTCTGAATGGACTATCCACAAAGTAAAATCAAACTCATAGGGCTAAGCACAGTGACAGTAACAACATCTTCAATCATCCCACACTCAACCCCTACATTTTTGTTTTTGCATTTTTCAAGAGTCTTGGCCAAAAATGTTCATTTGGACTTTAGACTTATCCTCCTAAAAGTAAGCACCCCTGAATATAGAGATAGGGTCTGCTGCTATGCATTTTATAGCACAGAGGGATAAAGAGAATATATTCACTCTGTAGGCAGTTTATTTAGGAAAACAAAGTGGCAGGGTTAGTTAATAATGCATAATAAAGAATTTGGTTGACTTTTGTCCTGGGCTTCTGAGAGAGAATCTCTAAATTAAACACTGGATTTATGCTAAGAAAGTGACTCATGGCAGTCACCTAGAGAGTTTCAAGATGGGAACTAGCCATGCCAAAAGAACCAACCACGTGATTAGAGGGTTAAGCCCAACGTTGAGTGATATCAGCTGGACATCCAGAGAAATGAGAGGAGCTGGATATTGAGTTCAAACAAGTGGTCAGTGATTCAGTCAGTCATGCCTACATCATGAAAAACTAGTAAGATATGTACATACCTCAAGGTCAATGAACTTCCCTCTCTGGTAATCTTAAATGAATGTTCTGGGAGGGTGATGTATACTGAGGACATACCAGGTTCACATGTGGAATCCTCCCAGACTTTAAACTATGTCTTTTTGTTTGACTGATCCTGATTTATATCCCTTATAATAAATATGTAATTACAAATATGACCCTTTTATGAGTTCTGTAAATCCTTCTAACAAATCGCCAAACTTGAGGAAGTAATGGGAACAACCAGATTAGCAGATAATTGGTCAAAGTACAGGTCATCTCTAAACCCTGGAGCTTTCAGTTGGAGTTCTAAGTGAAGGCAGTCGTATAGGCAATGTGCCCTTCACCTGTAACATTTACGCTAACTCTGGGTAGTTAATGCCATAACTGCAATGAAGGTAGAATTAAAAATAATTATTCATGACACTTGTTAAAGATGGTAAGACCTTATTCAGGACCATTGTGATAGGTATGGAGACACCTAGGATAAATTTTTTGCAGTAGATTAGAGAGATTGGTTTTAGTTCCAAATACAGTATGGACATGTGGGGATTTACAGCCAAAGAATAAGGTGGGGGTCAGTAGATAGGATAATTACTAAGAAGAAACATCAGGGATAAGGGAGATTCTGGCTAAACCAACCTAACAGGATTCTTGCTAAAGACAGGTCACAGTAATCAGGTCTCACTTGGGGGATGATCAGCTCTTGAGAGTAATCAGATATTGAGCATGCAGAATTTCTGCTTAAACTGACTTAGCAGGATTCTTGCTAAGAATCTAGATTTTATAAGGAAATACACAGATTGGCCAGGAGAAGCTTTAGAAGGCTGACTAAAGTTTGGTCTGGCAAAGAATCTTTGTTAATAGACCCCCTCCAAAGGATCAGCAGTGATCCCTGCCATCTGGTATTAACACTACTGTATAGCACCCTTTTGCATCGCATGATTGCTCTGCATGACTGAACAATGGAATATGGCAGAAGTTACGGTATGTCACTTTCAAGATTATTAGAGTATAAAAAGCACTGAAGCTTCCAACTGTTGCGTGTGTGTGTGAGGGAGAGAGAGAAATCATTTGCCATGCTGTGGAAAACAGCTGTCATGTTGACACTGTGAGCAGCCCTACAGAGAAGCATACACACTGAGGGAATAAAGCCCTCCACCAAGAGCCAATTGTATGAGCTTGAAAAGTAGAAACCTCAGTCTAGTCAAGCGTTCAGGTGACCACATTCCCAGAAACTTATTGATTATAATCTTAGGAGAAACTATGAGCCAAAACCACTCAGCTAAGCTGATTTTAGATTCCTGACACTGGGAAACTGAGTAAGGCAATAAATTATTTAATACTTCTAAAGTTTGAAGTTAGTTATTATACAACAGGATATAATTGAAAGACTGGGTAATCTATGTCTATTTTTTTTTTTCTTCAAGGAATAGCAATTGGTAGTATTTCTTCAACGTTCCTGAAGAGGAAAGCATGAGAGTCAGAGGAGAGGCTCATGACATTTTGGCATATGAAACTCTTTCAATGCGGTAGGACATAACAGTAGAAGAAAATTTCCTCCACCTATCCCAAACTGATCAGATTATCATAACTGAATGCAATCACACATTACAATATGTTGAAATAATAACTTACTGCAATTTCCCTAAAGAAAATGCAGATTATGGGGGGCGGAGCAAGATGGCGGAGGAGCAGGAGACCTGGATTTCGTCTCCTCTCAGGAATTCAGCTGGATAGGGATCAAACCATTCTGACACCTACAAACTCAACAGGAGATCGAAGAAAAGAATAGCAACAACTCTCTCATCAGAAAAGCGACCACTTTCTGGAAGGTAGGACGTGCGGAGAAGTGAATCCGAGGCGATATTCGGGAGGATAGACAGCGAGGGAGGGGCCTCCGTCGGCCGCTTCTGGCAAGTGATAGAGACACGGAGCACAAAATCGGAACTTTTAAAAGTCTGCTCCGCCGAGGGACGTCACTCTGGTGGCTAAGCGGGGGGTGAAACATAGTATTGGAAGTCCTAGCCACAGCAATCAGACAACAAAAAGAAATCAAAGGCATCCAAATTGGCAAAGAAGAAGTCAAACTCTCACTCTTTGCAGATGATATGATACTTTATGTGGAAAACCCAAAAGACTCCACCCCAAAACTGCTAGAACTCATACAGGAATTCAGTAAAGTGGCAGGATATAAAGTCAATG
>NC_138377.1:49477726-49522491 GCF_054177405.1 Leptonychotes weddellii
GAGGGGAGGGGGTGGGAGGATGGGTTAGCCTGGTGGTGGGTATTGAGGAGGGCATGTTCTGCATGGAGCACTGGGTGTTATGCACAAACAATGAATCATGGAACACTTCATCTAAAACTAATGATGTAATATATGGGGATAACATAAGAATAAAAAAAAAAGAAAAAAAAAGAAGAAGAAAATGCCGATTGTGATTTTATTTTCAGTTTAAGATGAAAAAATAAATGAGTTGCCAAGCAAGTTGTAGGGTTGTGGGCACTCGTAACTATTAAAATAAAGTAGAGGTGCTTGTGTTACTCAGTCAGTTAAGCATCTGACTCTTGATTTCAGCTCAGGTCATGATCTCAGAGTCGTGAGATCGAGCCCCACATCAGTCTCCACACTCAGCAAGGAGTTGGCTTCTCTCCCTCTCCCTTTGCCCCTTTCCCCACTCAAGTTCACATATGCTCTCTAGAATAAATAAATAAACCTTTAAAAAATAAGTAAATAAAATAAAGTGTTGTGATATGTTCAAATCAATCATCAACCTACTACTATGCACAATTATTAATGTTTAAACTTTTTTAGCCTTTTTTTTTGTCCATGGTATACTATTATTAAGAGTATATTCAAAAGATAGTAAATTGTTCTTGGTCTACTTGTCTAAACGTAAATTGGCATTCAGAAGAGACAATGTGACTGTCATTTTTCATTATGTTGTATAGAAAGTATGTTAATTGATTTATATGCTGGCTCTATTTTTATTCATATATCTCATATAATTTAGGGTCACTTGTTTGACTTGCACTTCTATAAAGCAAGGGGTACACTTAAGACACTTGGTCAGACTTCAAAAGGACCTATATTAAGATTTTTTAAATGTAAATGACATCATATCATAACAGCATTTCAAATTCACAAACCAATTTATGCTTTCTTATTTTGAAGCATTACATTTCATTATGTAAATATTATCTGTGAGATTAAATGTTTTAAAAACAATAGAATGAGGCACCAAATTAAAGGTGTTTAATGTCTAAAAGATTTGTGGGGTGGTTTATTTTGTTTATCTCACACTTTTCTTTTGCAGAGAACACTGTGGCATATACTGAAGAATTTTGTTAAGGTCAAAAAACTGAACTTTGATGTATATGTAATAAAAACCAAGCCAAAAGCCAATATACCTTTTTCCCCAAGTTTTGAAATAGAATGTATTTGAGGGGTTTCAATAACTGCAGTGACTTCCAGTGCAGTTAAGCAACTATTTGGTTACCAGGTGCTTTAGCTATCCTATTGATAAAATTATGAAAGAAACCATATTAGTTATTATTTCTCTGAAGTTAGTAACATGATCCCCTCATCTATACCATGATACCTTTTTTGGGCAAGACTACTCCCAAAGTATGGTGCAGATGATGGACATTTCTCTAGTTACTTATGAAAGATTTTTTCCAACAACCCCATTATTTTCTAAGAGATAAGTCTATTAATGAACATGCATATATACTGAGATATAAATAAAAGAGGGATTCATTTATAAAAGACCTTAGTATATACTTGGGACAGACACAGTTACAGAATTTGTAAAAAACATTCTAGGGGTGCCTGGCTGGCTTGGTTGGTGTGGTGTGTGACTCTTGAGCTCAGGGTTTTGGGCTTGAGCCCATGTTGGGTGTGGAGGTTACTTAAAAATAAAATATTTTTAAAAAATCATTCTATACATACTTACTAATGTATTCATGGAAAGTTAAGTGATGTGAAACTCAAAGATGCATCAGAAATTGGTACTACCTTTAAGGCTTTATAGTCCCATAGCATATAAAATGTAAACATTTAAAGGACATTTAAGTTTTCTAGCAGTTCATTTTTATTGTAACTTTTTTAAGTTTTAAGCAGGCGTGCACATGCACACACACAAAATTAAAAATACAACTACCCTATGATCCAGCAATCACACTACTAGGTATTTACCCAAAGAATACAAAAAAATACAAATTCAAGGGGATACATGCACCCCCATGTTTATAGCAGCATTATCTACAATAGCCAAACTATGGAAACAGCTCAAGTGTTCACTGACTGATGAATGGATCTCTCACACACACACACACACACACACACACACACACAGAGGAATATTACTCAGTCATAAAAAAAGGATGAAATCTTGTCATCTGCAACAACATGGATGGAGCTAGAGACTATTATGCTAAGCAAAATAAGTCAGTCAGAGAAAGACAAATACTATATGATTTCACTCATATGTGGAATTTTTTAAAGATTTTATTATTTATTTATTTATTTATTTGAGAGAGAGGAGCAGAGGGACAGAAACAAGAGGACTCTATGCTGAGCGCAGAATCCAACACATGGCTCAATCCCATGACCTTGAGATTATGACCTGAGACAAAATCAGGAGTTGGACGCTTAACTGACTGAGCCAAACAAGTGCCCCACATATGTAGAATTTAAGAAACAAAACAAATGTGCAAAGGGAAAAAAAGAGAGAGAGAGGCAAACCAAGAAAGAGACTGTTAACTATAGAGAACAAACTGATGATTACCAGAGGGGAGATGGGTGCTGGATGGGTGAAATAGGTGATGGGGATTAAGGAGGCACTTGTTATGATGAGTACTGGGTGTTGTATGGAAGTGTGGAATCACTATATTGTACACCTGAAACTATTACATTGTATGTTAACTAACTGGAATTTAAATATAAACTTAAAAAAATAAATGGCACTTAATTTTAAACTTTTTTCCTCACTTTTAATAAATCAGTGGTAGGAATGGCAATCATTATGGTAAGTATCATTATTATAAAACTCAGGTTTAGTGATGCCTGGGTGGCTCATTTAGTTAAATGGCTGCCTTTCTTCAACTCAGGTCATGATCCCAGGGTCCTGGGAATCGGGCCCTGCATTGGGTTCCCTGCTCACTTAAGCAGGGAGTCTGCTTCTCCCTCTACCTCTGCCTGCTGCTCCCCCTGCTTGTGCTCTCTCGCTCTCTTTCTCTCTGGCAAATAAATAAAATCTTTAAAAACTAATAATAAAAAATAATAAAACTCAGATTTAAAGAACTATGATAGTGAAACACCTGGTAAAACAGAAATGAAAAGATGATAAAATATTAGAGTCATTATGGAAAAAATAGCAATTGTTTTAGGTAATAAAAAATCCAAAAATGTAGATGGACTTCTGCTTCCAAGGGATAGAGTAGAAAAGTACTTTTCCCTATCCCATCTGCTAAGTACAACTAAAATCTGTATATGTTACATATGAAACAAAAATAAAAATCTGAAGAATACATTGAAAATAGCAGACTGACTAGGTGTCTTCAGGACACAGGGAATGGCATGGTGACATGTTACTTGGGTTTTTATCTCATATATCCCAGGCTGAGTATTGAAAAGGCTGGTAATCTAGAAACATCTATGTAACAAATAAAAAGAACTCCAACAAAAGTTTATTTTCCTAGCCAAATTATCAAGAAAGATTTCTAGCAGGGCAAAAATTAAAAATTAAAAGCAAGTTTAATCAATAACTGTTCTTCTCTAACCAAATATCATACATATGTGCACACACACATACAAAGAAATATAACCATCCATCCTCACCCATGTAAGTACAGTCAATGTGAGATGCCTAGACTTCCACTACAGTGAGGCTATTATGCATGATGTCAAAGAAAGCCAAGTAGGGAGTTAGGACTTTCACTGCTAATGGAAGCAGAAGCACCCTCTCTACTACGGTTTTAGTAGACACCAGTTCAGTGATTTGGACTTTTATCTCATTTGCATTAATGGGGTCTCTCTCTCTCTCAACTAGAGTGATGCTACAGGAGGCCTAGAAGAGTCATGACATTCACCATACCTCCAGCAATAACAAGACTACCCACACCAGTGCTAGTGTTGACCACTTGGATGGTCAGAATTCCCACCCCTACCCAGCAGTAAGGAAGAGCACCCCCTTGCTCATTAATAGAGGTCCATGAGAAACCTGAAGTTCTGCCTCTACCTGGCAGTAATGAGGTGACACCCCATTTAGTAGTAGTATCAAAAAAAAAAAAAAGCCAGCCAAAACAAAGGTTCAATTAAGATCCAAAGTCTCATAGCATAATACCCAAAATGTCTAAGTTTCAATAAAAAATCACTCATCATGCCAAGAACCAGGAGTATCTCAAACAGAATAAAAATGACAATGAATAGATGATAACCCTAAAATCATGGACATATTAGAATTATATGACAAAGTTTTTGAAAATGCCATGCTAAAAATATTCCTATGAACCATTTTGAATATTCATGAAACAAATGAAATTATATGAAACTTCAGCAAATAAATATAAAGTTTTAAGCAAAGAAGTAGAAGACAAAGAAGAACCAAATGGGAATTTTAGAACTGAAAGATACAATAACCAAATGAAAAGATTAGTAGATGGACTCAACAACAAAATGAAGAAGACACAAAGAACAATAGTGAACTCAGAGATAAAAACAAATTACCCAATATGAACAAAGGAGAGAAAATAGACTAAAAAAAAAAAAAATGAAAAGAGCCTCAGAGACCTGTTGGACTATTATAATAAAAAATATAGCAGTTGTGTCAGAATCCTGGAAGGAGAGGAAAAAAAAGGCAAGCCACAAGAAGTATTTAAAAAGCTGAGCAAACTCTAAAAAGGATAAATTTAAAGAAACCCACTCCAGAACATATCTTATTCAAACTTCTGAAATCTTACCTATGAGGAAAAATGATTAATAACAGATTTCTCACCAGAATCTGTGATGGCCAAAAGGAGTATCACAGTGTTTTTCAAATGCTGAAAGAAATTTCTGTCAGCCCAGAATCCTATCCAGTGGATTTTTTTTTTTTTTCGGGAATGAAAGGGAAAGGAAGACATCCTTATAAAAACAGAAAGTAAGAGAATTTGTCACAAGCAGATACCTTAAAATAGTATCTCAAGGCAGTTCTCTAGATAGAAAAACCAGAAATGAAGGAATCTTGAAACATTAGAGGGAGGAAAAAAACAATAGCATGATAATCAAGAATATCCATAAATAAATTCTCCTTCTCATGCACCTTTTAAATTATGTTTGGTAGTTGAAACAAAAATTATAACACCACCTGATGAGGTTCTAAGTGTATGTACGATTATGTAAGAGAATTGTATTACAAATAGAGGAAAGCAAAAGGACTTAAAAGTAGGTAAGTTTTCGGGGCGACTGGGTGGCTCAGTCGTTAAGCGTCTGCCTTCGGCTCAGGTCATGATCCCAAGGTCCTGGGATCGAGCCCCGCATCAGGCTCCCTGCTCAGAGAGGAGCCTGCTTCTCCCTCTCCCACTCCCCCTGCTTGTGTTCCCTCTCTCGCTGTGGCTCTCGGTCAAATAAAAAAGAAAAAAAAAAAAAAACCTTTAAAAAAAAGTAGGTAAGTTTTCTGCACTAGTCTTGAACTGGTAGAATCTCAACACCAGTAGTTTGCTAAGTTATGTAAATACAATGTAATATCTGGACCAAATACTAAAAGCAATTCAAAAGGATACACTAAAAAACACTAGAAATAGAGCAAAATAAAATTCTCAAAAATGTTTGTTCAAGTAACTAATGATAAAGCAGGAAAAAATTAAAAGGATATGCCAAAACAAAAAACAAACAAACAAACAAAAAAACAGAACAAAGCAAAGTCAAAAAAGAAAATGGCAAAATTAAGCCGTAAAATACCAATAGTTGCATTAAATGTAAATGGTCTAAATGTACAATTAGAAGACAGATATTGACAAAGTGGATTAAAAATATGATCCAAGCATATGTTGCCTATAGAAAAAAAAAAACTTGCTTCGAATAGATCAATACAGTGAGTTGAAAATCAAAGGATAGAAAAATATATATCAAGTAAATATTAACCGAAGGGGAAAAAAGGAGTGGATATTTTAATATAAGTTATAGTAGACCAGTACAAAGAAAATTATAAGACTGGGATGTTACATGATGATTAAAGGATCATTCTATCAAGTAGATATACCAATCCTAAATGCATTAACAAAAGGACTCTAAGATAGTAAGTCAAAAACTTATCAGTTTTTGTTTATAATTGAAAACATCAATACTCCTTTACCACCATTTAACAGAACTAAATAGAAAATCAGGAAAGACACAGAAGAACTCAACACTATCAACCAGCAGAATATAATATTTATAAAACATGAGATACAACATCAGTATATACTTTCTATTTAAGTGCTCATAGTAAACATAGCAAGAAATGCCATATCTTGGGCCATAAAACAACCTCCACAGATTCAAAATAATTGAAATCACACAAATTACCAATCCCAGCAATGAGACAAAGATGTCACAGCCAGACCTTAAAGATATCAAAAGTATAATGGGGAAATAACAAGTGTTGTCAATAATGTGGAGGAAAAGGAACCCTGGTACACTGCTGATGGGAATGTAAATTGGTGCAGCCACAATGGAAAACAATACGGAGTTTCCTCAAAACATTGAAAACAGAAATACCATATGGATCCAGTAATTCCACCTCTGTGCATTTACCCCAAAACACAAAAACACCAATTTAAAAGAATATGCACCCCCTATGTTTATTGCAACATTTTTTACAATAGCCAAGATATGGGAGCAAACTAAGTGTCCACTGATAAAGGAATGGATAAAGTGTGATATATATACACAATAGAATATTACTCAGCCATTAAAACAAAATCTTGCCATTGATAAGATTATTATGCTAAGTGAAATAAATTAGACAAAGACAAATACCATATGATTTCACTAATATGTGGAATCTAAAAATACAACAAACAAACCAAAAACAGAAACAGACTCAAATAAACAGAACTGGTGGATGTCAGAGGAGAAGAAGGTGTAGGTATAGGCCAAATAAGTGAATGGGATTAACAGGGACAAAATTCTAGGTATAAAATAAAGTACAGGGAGGAAAAACAACATAGAGAATATAGTCAATACAATTGTAATAACTTTATAGGGTGACAGTTGGTAACTACACTTACTGTGGCATTTCATAATGTATATAACTGTTGAATCACTATGTTGTACACCTGAAACTACTAAAATATATGTCAACTATACTTCAATTAAAATAACAATAGAGAAATTCTATGAACAAATATATAATATACATTTGATAACTTAGGTGAAATGACCCACTTCTTGAAAAACATGAACTACAACACATACAATATGAAATCAAGAATTTGAATAGCTCTATAACAAGTAAGGAGTTGATTTTGTAAGTAAAAACATCCAAAAGATAAATTACTTTATCCAGAATTTTCAATAGGGAATTGTTCCAAATGTTTAAAAAATGAATATCATTGCTACCCAATAAATTCTCCCAGAAATTAGAAGAGGAGAGATCTCTTTCCAATTCATTTTATGAATGCCTTATACCAAAATCAATGCAAGGAAAAATAAGGAATATTATAGTTTAAAATTTCTCATAAGTAGAGATGCAAAAACAAATCATTAGCAAATAAAATTCTGCAATATTTTTAAAAGAAAAGCCATACACTGGGATAAAATATATGCAAAGCATATATTCAAAAAAGGACAAGTATTTGGGATATATTAAAAAAACTTTTTTTTTTTTTTAAAGATTTTATTTATTTATTTGACAGAGAGAGAGATAGTGAGACCAGGAACACAAGCAGGGAGAGTGGGAGAGGAAGAAGCAGGCTTCCTGCCGAGAAGGGAGCCCAATGTGGGACTCGATCCCAGGACCCTGGGATCATGACCCGAGCCGAAGGCAGACACCTAACGACTGAGCCACCCAGGCGCCCTATTAAAAAACTCTTAAAATGTAACACTATTTTGTCACATGCTTACTTTCTCCCATCTTTTGAGATGGCCATATATTGCTCTTTCATTTTATTAATGTGATGTATCACATCTATTAATATGCTCATGTTTGACCATCCCTATATCCCATGGATAAATCTCACATGGCCATAGAATATGATACTATTAAGGCTGTTGAATTAAATTTACTACTACTTTGTTGAGATTTTTGCATCTCATTATCAGGAATATTAGTCTATAGATTTTTTTCCCTTTGTTTTGTGCCTATCTGGCTTTGATATCAAGATAATACTGGCCTCATGGAATGAGTTTGAAACTGTTCTCTCCTGTTCAGTTATTTATAAGAGTCTGAGAAGAATT
Organism: Leptonychotes weddellii; assembly: GCF_054177405.1. NCBI lineage: Eukaryota > Metazoa > Chordata > Mammalia > Carnivora > Phocidae > Leptonychotes > Leptonychotes weddellii. The sequence continues at coordinate 49,485,899 of NC_138377.1, forward strand.
CGCATACATTCTTCTTTAAATGTTTGGTATAAATGGCCAGTGAAGTCACTTGGTCCTGGGCTTTCTGTGTTGGGATATTTTTGATTAGTGATTCAATCTCCTTATTCATTATTAGTTTGTTCAGATTTGTATATTTCTAGGAATTTATCCATTTCTTCTAGGTTATCTATCCAATTTGTTGGCATATAATTTTTTTACATTAGTCTCCTATGATGCTACATATTTCTGTGTTGTCAGTTGTGATGTCTCCTCCTTCATTTCTGATTTTGTCTTCTCTTTTTCCTTAGACTAGCTAAAAATTTGTCAGTTTTGTTTATCTTTTTGAAAAATCTTCTTTTAGTTTTGTTAATCTTCTCTATTGATTTTCTGGTCTCTGTTTCATTTATTTCTGCTCTGATCTTTGTTATTTCATTCCTCTGTTAACTTTGGGCTTAGTTTTTTCTTATTTTTCTAATTCCCTGAGATGCAAAATTATGTTGTTTATTTGAGGTCTATTTTCTTAATATATGCATTTATTACTCTAAACCTCCCTCTCAGAACTGCTTTTATAGCATCCCAAAGTTTTGGTGTGTTGTGTTTACATTTTCATTTGTTTGGAGATATTTTTTTTTTTTTTGATTTCTCCTTCGCCCTCTTTGTTGTTCAGGATTTTGTTGTTTAATATTCACATTAGTACATTGTCCAGCTTTCCTCTTGTGGATTTTTAGTTTCATACTTTGTGGTTGAAAATGATACTTGGTGTGTATATTCTGCTGCTGTTGACAAATATAATACCCTTTTGTGGAAAACAGCAACAACCCTCAACAAATTGTGTATAGAAGGAATATACTCAACATAATAAAGGCCATATACAACAAACTTCTAGCTAACATTATACTCAACAACAAAAAATTGAAAATCTTTCCACTGTGAACAGGAACAAGACATAAGTGCCCACTCTCAACTCTTATTCAACATCACACTGGAAGTCCTATCTAGAGCAATTAGGCATGAAAACAAACAAAAGACATCCAAATCAGAAAGGAGAAAAGTAAAACTGTCACTCTTTGCAAATTATCTTATATACAGAAAATCTTAAGGATGCAACCAAAAACATCTTAGAACTAATCAACTAATTCTGTAAGATTGCATAATATAAAAGAACCATACAGAAATTAGCTGCGTTACTGGACACTAACAAAATATCTGAAAGAAAAATGAAGAAAACTATCCCCTTCACAGTAGCATCAAAAATAATAAAATTCTTAGGAATAAATTTAGCTTAGGAAGTGAAAGATCAGTACAATAAAAACTAGAAGACTGATAAAAAAATTTAAAGACTACACAAAGGGAAAGACGTCCAATATTCAGAATAATTATTATTAAAAAGTCCATACTACCCAAAGCTATCTATGGCTTCAATACATTTCCTATTAAAATGCCTATCAAAGTGGCATATTGTCACAGAAATAGAAAAAACAATCCCAAAATTTATATGGAATAATAAAAACCCCAGATAGCCAGAGCAATCTTGAGAAACAGCAAAGCTAAAGACATCACATTCCTGATTTCAAACTGTATTACAAAGTGTAGTATTCAAACAGTATTTGGCATAAAAACAGACATTTAGATCAGTGGAAAGTACAGAGAGCCCAGACATAAACCCATGCATATATGGCCAATTGATTTTTGACTAATGAGCCAAAAATAAACAGGAGAAAGAATGGTCTCTTCAATAAATGGTGTGAGGAAAATTGGATAATCTCATGCAAAAGAATGAAACTGAAGCATTTACACCATATACAAAATCACTCAAAATTAGAGAATTGAGTGTGAGACCTGAAATTGGAAGACTTCAGGAAGAAAAGAGGGGAGTATATTCTCGATATTAATCTTGTCAATAATATTTTAACTTTACACAAAAATCAAAGGCAACAAAAGCTAAAATAAAAAAGTAGGACTACATCAAACTAAAAAGCTTTTATATAGCAAAGGAAGCCATCAACAGCAACAAAAAGGCAAACTTTGAAATGAGGAAGTAATATTTGCAAACCACTTATCTGATAAGGGGTTGATATCCAATATATATAAAAAACTCACACAACTTAACAGCAAAACAACAACAACGACAAATCAATCTGATTAAAAACTGGGCAGAGAAACTGAATAGACATTTTCCCAAGAAGGAGAAACAAATGGTCAACAAATAGGCTTTCAAAATCCTTCATCATGAGAGAAATGCAAATGAAAACTACAATGAGATATCACCTCACAGATGTTAGAATGGTTGTCATAAAAAAAAAGAAGAAAGAAAGAAAGAGGGGCACCTGGGTAGCTCAGTCTGCTCACGTCGTGATCCCTGGGTCCTGAGATTAAGCTCTGTATTGGGTTCCCTGCTAGATGGGTAGTCTGCTTCTCCCTCTCCCTCTCTCTCTCTCAAATGAATAAATAAAAAAATCTTTTAAAAAATTTGAAAAATTAAAAAAAGAAGTAACAAGTATTGGCGACAATGTGGAGAAAAGTGCACTGTTGATGCGAATGTAAGATGATGCAGCCAATACGGAAAATAGTATAGGGATGTTCCTCAAAAATTTAAAATAGAAATACCATAAGATCCATCAATCCCCCTCTGGGTATATGTCCAAAATAAATGAAAACATGTATTTAAAAGACATCTGTACTCTATATTTATTGCAACATTAATTAAAATAACTAAAACATCTGTCAGTAGATGAATGAATAAAGATATGGTGTATATACACACACATACATATATACACACACACACAATGGAATACTATCGAGTCATGAGAAAAAATATCCTATTTGAGACAATGTGGATACACCTTGAGAGCACTATGCCTCAGAAATAATAAATCAGAAAAAGACAGATATGCATGATCTCATATGTGGAATCTAAAAAAGGTGAACTCATAGAAATAGAAACTAGAATGGTGGTAACCAGGGGTTGAGGTATGGGAGAAAAAGGGAGATGTTAGTCAAAAAGTACAAATTTCCAGTTATGAATAAGTTCTGGGGATCTAATGTAGAACATAGTAATTATAGTTAGTAAGTAGCACCTTATTATGTACTTGAAAGTTGCTAAGAAAGTAGATCTTAAATGTTCTCAGCATGAAATAGAAATGGTAATTATGTTATATGATGCAAGTGTTAACTAAAGCTATGGTGGTAATTATTTTTTAATATGTAAGTGCATCAAATTAACACCTGGTAGTACTTTAAATGTACACATTGTTATATGACAATTATAGCTCAACAAAGCTGGGAAAAAAGAAATGAAGGGATATCTAAAATCAGTAAGCTTCCACCTTAGGACACCAGGAACAGGAGAGCAAATTAATTGCAAGATAAACAGAAGAAAAGAAATAAAAAATAGAGCAGAAATCAATTAATTCAAAAGCAGAAAAACAACAGATAAAACCAACAAAATCGAACACTTGTTATTTGAAGAAGTCAATAACATTGATAAATCTCTAGCTAGGAACTAAAAAAGTAAGAAGAAAAAAAACTATTGTTAATATCAGAAATGAAAGAGTAGATATCACTACAGACACCACGAACATTAAAAGGATACTAAAGGAAAACTATGAACAAATCTTTGCCCACAAATTTGGTAACCTAGGTAAAGTGGACCAATCTCTTAAAAGTCAAAATTTGCCTAAACTCATTTAATAAGTGACAACTTGAATAGGCCTATATCTATTAAATTAATTAAATCAATAATCAATAACTTTTCAAAACACAAGGAACATGTCCAGATGGGTTCATTGGTGAATCCAGGAAAATTTTAAAGAAGAATTTATATCAGTCCTCCACAATCTCTTTTAAAGAGAGGACAATGGGAATACCTTCTACATTGTCCTATGACCCAGGTATTATTCTAATACCAAATCAGACAAAAATATTACAAGAAATTACAGACCAATATCTATCAGGAACATAGATGAATAATTCAAATTTAAAGAATTAGGATTAAGCATCTTTGTTATAACAATAAATGCAAATAGTTAAACTTCTACATACAGCATTGGTTATATAATAGGGCTAGAAATAGTGATTTTATTCATGCTATTTTTACTTCTCACAATTTACCAAATGTTTCATGTAGCATATTTAAAATAACTTCTTATGTGAGCATCTGATACACTCATAATAATGTTTTCATGGCCACCCCAATCCTTAGACAATAACTTCCTTATTTGCACCAATGTTTTCTTTGATTCCACACCCCATCTCTCTCCTTAATCATTTAGTGGTTGGCCACTTGTTTCATTGGGCCACTTGGTCTTTTGGACATTTGGCCAAAGAAGGAGTAATCACAGTTTCTCTGTTGGGAATATTAAATTGAGCTAAAGGCATGCTAGCTCAGTTTGAACTGCAATGGAAGACATGTAAGCTTGGTTAGCATGAAATGGCACTTTCCATTCACTACAAATTAAGAAGCAGAAAATGTTAATGTGCAGCAAAAAAAAAAAAAAAAGTAAAAAAAAAATTCAATTCTTCTCTATGGAGAAGTTGCCTAAATTTCTGAGAATTTGTAAATCCTGGTTTTGGTCCCCTTCTAAGTCTTCTGTGTAATACCTCCCGTTAAGTTTTTAAGGAAATAAATCATGTAACTATAATAAATATTTGGAGCACCTACTATGTGACAAAATATTTAAGATTGTATGGGTGGCTGGGTGGCTCAGTCAGTTAAGTGTTCAACTCTTGATTTTGGGTCAGGTCATGATCTCAGGGTCATGAGATTGAACCCTGTGTTGGGCCCCACACTGAGCTTGGACCCTGCTTGAGAATTCTCTCTCTCCCTGTCCCCTTCCCCCAGTTACCTGTGCATATGTGCTTACACACGCTCACTCACTCTCTCAAATAAATAAATAAATAAATAAAAGTAAGTAAGTTAGTTAGTAAATACAATCTTTTAAAAAAATTAAGATTGTGGTGATAAAACAGTTAACAAGGAGCTGCCTCTGCCTTCATGGAACTTCCTATCTAGTGAGGGAGACAAGTATTATTCTAACAGAAAACATATTAGACATAAATACTGGGATTTTAGATACTAATAAATGACAAAGAAAAATCAAGGCATCTTTGAGAAGAGTGTGAGTGGTTGTAGGGAACCATTTTAGGTGGTCTCTGAGGAAATGACATTTGAGCAGAGACCTGGATATTATGAAAAAGCATGTCATATAAAGAAAGACTGGAGGAGGGGTGTCTGCATGGCTCAGTCTGTTAAGTGTCTGCGTTTGGCTCAGGTCATGATCCTGGAATGCCAGGATCAAGTCCCACATCGGGCTCCCTGCTCAGTGGGGAGTCTGCTTCTCCCTCTGGCCCTCTCCCCTCTTGTGCTCTCTCTCTTTCTCAAATAAATAAGTAAAATCTTAAAAAAAAAAAAAGACTGGAGGAAAGCATCAGAACAGAGGAAATAGTGTATATAAACAGAAAAGGAGAGAAAGAAAAAAGATAAAGATAATTAAGCATAGCATAAAATCATTTTAATTAACTTTAAAAAAGAATGTATTAATATATAAAAATTATAAAATATGCATGAAATAACAAAAATGAAAATCAGTATTAGATTTTATCTGTGTTGAAAAGGAAGAAATTAGATCTAGAAAGATATATGTTTTTTTCAATATTAACTGCAATGGTGGGTTCTTGGGTTCTTCTTAATTTGTTTTCTGCAAATTTTTTTTTTTTTTTGCATACTTAACTGGGAATATGCTTAATTTGTTTGAGAAGACCTAGAAGGCCAGGGTGAATAAAACACCTTCAGCAAGTAGAGGAGTAGTCAAAGATGAAGCAGAGTAAGAACAAGAGGCCAGATAAAACAAGGTTTGATAAATCCAGCTAAAAATTATTCCAACTGGGATGAGAAGACATTGGTATTAAGTAGTGAGAGACATGATCTAAATTATGTTTTTACAACATTGAGGAAATTGAGGAAAACATTTTATATAGTCCTACTTATATGGGGGTCAGCTCATAAATTGTGTTTTACTGCTCTAGGAGAAGCACAGGAATGGAGAGTAAGTATTTGGAAATTTCTATAACATTGTGACATAGTGGCAAGAAATATCAAAGTGTGTGATTTCTCTTTTAACTAATCCACTTTCATTGTATTTTTCGAAAGTAACAGTGTGTGATAAGTTAAAAAAATGGTAATTCATCACTAAGCACTTGAGAAGCACTGTTGCAAAATCCAAGTGTGGAAGCAAGAAATCAGAGTGTTACTGCAAGAATTCCAGAATGGTAGATATATTTTGAAAATGAAGCCAGCGGGGCTTACCAAAGAATTGGTCAGATGGTGTGAGGAAAGAGAGAAACCGTGTAGAGACTTTATATCTTTACAATAATTCTGTTTGTATTAATTACGTTGGATAGGTTTAGTTTCTCCTACTTCAGCTAGGAAGGCAGCAACTATTACAGCACCTATTTTGTAAATATTAATACAGAAACTTAAGAGTGAATGAGTCACTTCTAAGGATAACCCGAATAGCTTATAGTACTGCTATGATTTAGACCCAAGTCTATTATAAAGAAAAAAACAGATGAACATAGGGGAAGGAGAAAAAGAGAGAAAGAGAGAGCAAGAGAAGAAGGCAAACCATAAGAGACTTTAACTATAGAGTGCAAACTGTGGGTTGATGGAAGGACGTGGGTGGGGGATGTGCTAAATGGGTGATGGTATTAAGGAGGGCTCTTGTTGTGTTGAGCACTGGGTGTTATATGTAAGTGATGAATCACTAAATTCTATTCCTGAAACCAACATTGCACTATATGTTAACTAACTAGAAATTAAATAAAAATTTGAAACAGATGAAAAAAAGGCAAATAAAAGGAACTGTTGCTTCAAAAATGAAAAGAAAACCCAGACTCTTTATGCTATATATATTATTTTCTTCATCAATTTTTAATCTCCAGATGTTAAGATAATAATTTTAAGGTATTTTAATCTTAAGATATTATCAGAAAATAAGACTTTGCCTTTCAAACTGTTAGTATATTGAATAATATATATCCCTTAACATTGAATTTTCCAGGAAAAAAATAAAACACTAAGGCAGGATATATAATTTAATAGGCAGCTAAATTGTTTCACTATTTACAAATTTTGTGTTTTGTTAGCTTGGTCTGTAGTATTTTTTTAAGTAATCTTTATCAGACATAAATATCTAAGTCATGCTGCTTCATAAGAGAACTTGGAAATTTTCTACCTTTTCCTACATTCTGAAGTAATTTATTTTTTTAAGTTGATTTGGAAATGGAATTCTTGAAACTTTAGTAGAATTTTCCTGATAAACTCTCTTGATCTGGTAGGCTTTTTTTTCCTTTGTTGTGTTTTGAGAGTAGTTCTTTGACATCTTTTTTTTTATTTCTTCTTTGGAAATTAATTTTTTTAATTGGTCTACCTCTACAAAAAACACTCATGTAGTCTGACTGCTGAGTTCACAAATTGAATCATAATCATATAATGAGAATCAATATTTTTAAAAACTTGAAACACTCTGCTTACTAGAAATCAATTATAAAGAATAACATTAAATAAATATGCTAGGGGTGCTTGAATGGCTCAGTCGTTTAAGCATCCAACTCCTGATTTTGGCTCAGGTCTTGATCTCAGGGACCTGGGATAGAGCTCCCACATTGGGCTCCTCGCTCCGCAGGGAGTCTACTTGAGATTCTCTCCCTCGCCCTCTGCTCCTCCCCCCACTTGCACTCTCTCTCTCTCTCTCAAATTAATAAATATTTAATTAAATAAATATGCTAATCATATACTCAACCAAACTAATAAGGTACCAACAAACAATAATGTGTGAAATTACAAAAGATTGTTAAGGTTGTACAGCTACTTTGTCAATATTGTGTTTATTTAAATTTCTCCCAATTAATCAGTAATATTTATTTTATTAAATTTCCAATGGACTATTCATAGATCTAGACAAATTGATTATAAAATTACTTTAGATCCAAAATGATCAGAAATATGTGTGTGTGAATAGTTGAAAATAAACATGAAATACAATGTTTATACCTATAAAGGATGCAAACAGAAAAATTAAAAATGCCAAATTTTAGTGAGGATGTGAAGAAGAACAAACTCTCACATCAGTGTTAAAATTTTAAGTTGCATCTTTCTTTCAAAAGACTTGACAAAAGTTAGTAAAGTTAAAATTTTAATATGTTATGATTCAACATTCTCACTTTTAGATGTATATTCTAGAAAAGTATTTGATCATGTGTAATAGAAGTTATATACACTGATGTTCATTGCTTATATTAATTTTAAAAAATTGGAAAAATCAAATATCCATCAACAGTTTATTGATGAGTATGTTGGTCAGTCTACACATATCAATATATGGAGATTATACATATAATCTTGAGTGAAAAACAAGAGAAAGATATCTATCATTTGCTCTTGGTTTCAAAGACCATCAAAACAATATATTGTTTTATAGGAAATAATTATAAAGTATAAATATAAAAACATGGAGAAAGATACATATTATATATATGTATATAAATATATATCTGGAAAGGTGTACATAGAAAGGAGAAATATCCATTTTATTTTCATTGTATTATTTGTTTTATATATAAAATATGGAGCAATGTACATTACTGCTTTAATATTTTAAAATTCTGGGTGGTGAGGTCCAGACCCTTTCAAAGTGAAAGAAAAAAAAAAAAAAACATGTAGTATACAGATCAAGCACTGGATATTGGTCAAGGGGCACAAAGCTATAGTCATGTGGGATAAACAAGTCTAAGGATCTAATGTGCAGTATGATAATTATAGTTAATACTGTATTGTATACTAGAAAAATAAAATACTCAAAAGAAAGAAAGAGAGAGGGAGGGAGGAAGGAAATACACAGTAGAAAGTGTTTAATAAAATTGCCAAGAAAGGAAATGAAATTACAGCCTGGAAAGAACTGAACATAGGAACAAGAACACTTTCCCATTTGTTTTGTTTTAGCTGTTTACTTTTATGATGTAAACATTAGTATTATAAAAATGGAAAATAATACCTGATTTAGTGGGAAAGAATTTTTTAAGATTTACCACTGTGAAAACACCTCATCTGGACTAGGTGCAACTCATCAATCTCAGTTACCATTCAACATGAAATAGCAGGGTGCAATACATTCAGACATAAAATCTATCCTTTGCTCCTTCCCACTCCCCTCCTCTGGGTCCTAATTCATTCCTAAAACTGGAGTGGAAGCTGTGCTTAGGAGTCCTTAGACCAGCTAGATGGCTCATTCTGACTATGTACATCTTGAAGTTGAATTTCATTTAATACCAGCCTGAACCATGATCCTTGTCTTTCTAAAACAGCTGACTCCATCAGTGCCCAAACCTCATTTATAAGGACATAAGATTCATACCTATATGTGATGATTTACTGAAATTAATTGAATAAGTGTAGGCACACATGCACATGTTTCATGGTAGAAGACTTTCACATTTTTCTTCACTAAAGAATTTTATTAGTTTAACACAGTTTAATATCTTAGGTGGATAAATATCTTTAAAAGCTTAAGATAGGGTTTTGTAATTATGCATAGCCACCTGCTCTGAGTCATATATTTAGCTTAGAATGCTAAGCCTACAGATTTACAGTTTTTCCACTTGGGCTCTGAATTCTGGCCTGAATCTGTCACATAATTTCGAAGTAGTTTTATACACAGAAGAGCCTGAACCACAGTCCAAATCACTGAGAACAAGTCACCAGTCATGATGGAAGCTAATGTATCCCAGTCAGAAGGGCTGTTATCTGCTATTTATACCATAGCATGTCCAGTGGCAGAGTCAATATAATATTGCACTAAAAGGAAGTGGATAAACATATTCTATTTGTGAGTTAATGGCCTTCATATGTACAATTTTATTTTTGGCAATTTACTGAGGTATAGCTATCCTATTTCCCTGGCAAAATACAGAAATGAAGCTTGAGACAAATGTTAATAGAGAAATAAATTACGGTTTTATTGCTCTGTCTTAAGTCACTAATAAATCCTGAAATTATTTATTTTCAAAATAAGTTATTAACTAGGAAATACAATTTGAAACATAATATACATAGAAAATAGGAGTGCAGAAATGTGAATAATATACATTATATTATAGCAGTGAATACTGCTAGTTTTACAATTCTCTGGCTTTACATGGAAATAGAGATGTTGCCTTCTTGTAAATATGAATAAATCCTCAAACAGCTTTAATTGAAATCATTTCCTGTCTTTTCAGAATTTTACCCAAATTATCAGAGCTGAAATGTATAAGCCACATCACTAGTTTCCACCTGCTGAAGGTTAATGTTAATATTTCAATTTTATTTTAAATGCCATTTCAAAGATACTGTATTTTTAATTGAACATGTAGGAAAGTTGAAGTGAGGTGATGCTTTCTTTTAGCAATAGGACAGGAAATAATAAAAATATATATGATTCCCAATTCTTATGTGAGCTGAGCCTCTCTTTTGGTTAAATATACTCAATGTGTTCTCAAAAAGCAGCATAAACAAGCCAGTTTCTAATTTAATATCACAAGGATAACTACAATCTTTCATTTTAATGCACTTCATGTTAAATCTTAATGTCATCTGTAACTTTTTCAAAAAGTAGAAATGTCATTGTTATTTGTTCTCATTCAGCTCCCACCTGCAATGCAGCATCATCTGTGAGTAATGCTTATATGTGTTGTCAGGATATTGTAGTTAGATGTAGCCCTGTGGCAAAGAGGTAATCATATTGAATTTTCACTACTGCAGCAAATACTCTTGTGTCCAACTGCTAAGCTTTGGCAAAAAATAAATAAAACCACAGCTATCAGATCTGCTGTTGAAGCAAGATTTCAAGTGCCTCCAAATCATCTGCTGCAAGGTCACTTCAGACAGCATTGCCCTCATAAGTGGGATGCACTGGATGATATTTGCAGCTCTCCAAGCTTTCCACTGACTGGTTATTCTGGGCTATTTCCTTCCTATTTCTTATAGGTGTCAACAAAAAATGTTATGGAGAAACTTATTTTATAAATCAAGATATAAGCAATATGTTTGTTACTCTGAGTATTAGGGAAATAGAGGTGATACGAAAAGTATGTGCTTTAATTCTCTTGAAATAACTAACAAAATATTTTTAAAGCTGATTTTTCTTTTTCTTTCTTTTTTTTTTTTTTAAGATTTTGTTTATTTATTTGACAGAGAGAGACACAGCGAGAGAGGGAACACAATCAGGGGGAGTGGGAGAGGGAGAAGCAGGCTTCCCGCAGAGCAGGGAGTCCAATGTGAGGCTTGATCCCAGGACGCTGGGATCATGACCTGAGCCGAAGGCAGACGCTTAACAACTGAGCCACCCAGGTGCCCCCAAATATTTTTAAAGTATTAACAACTACAACTTAAGAGAGTTTTTTTTTTTTTAATGTTTTAAGTAAGTCTTGTTTCAAGAGTACTCAGTGAAGAAATTTTTTATTTGTTGATCCCAAATGTTTATTTTCTGTTGTGTTCCTGGTACTTTTGTCCAGAAATACTGTAGATAAAATCATCTTACTTCCCCCGACTGGAAATTATAAAGTATTTTAATAGTTATTATATTTTTTTGAATTTACTATACCTCTATTTGAGAAGAAATTGTTTTTATATTAGTCTTTATTCAGGACATAAGTAGCAATATAAAATAACTTGAACTCTATTTTAAGACTTCTGAAGACTACTTATACTAATTCATTTATTCATTTGTCCCCGAGTTCAAAATACACATTCTCAGTACACAGGATTCACTGTGCATTTAAAGAGCATCATATGTGGGAGGAAACAAAGACGTGTAGAAAAATTAGTGCAATACTAAGTCTAACTTCAAAAGAGAGGCATATCATAATGATGAAAGATCATGTTGCTTCTGTTAACACCTTCTGGTGGTGGTGTTCTGGTGCCACTTAAAGCCCATTTTCCACATTAGACTCACATGGCTCTCCGTGATCTAGACCCTGTTTACCTCTTGTTACTGCTACTATCACTGTAATCCAGCCACAGTCACATTTCTTCTCTGTCCTCACCATCCTTCTCCTAATCCTCTTCCTTGCCTGCCATTTCCTTCACCTTTTTCTCTTTCTCATTCTGCATTAACAGAACATAACTCTTTCATTTTTAGGTGATGTATATCACAGGCATCTTTACCTAGATGGATGAATCTTTCTCTAATCTTATGGTTAGTAATCAACACAAATGTCATCAACTAAAGTGATTCTCCCTTGAAGATAGCCTTCTAGTCTCCATTCATTATTGCATTACACCTTTTAATTTCTTCTACAGCTGTTAAAATCCAATGAGATGATTCTCTCTCTCTTGCTCCACCAAACTCAAATATTAGCTGTCCCTACACTGAAATGTAAACTTCATAGGATCAGTACCCTATCTGGAATGTCCACAGCTATATCACTAGGGCCTAGAACAGTGCTTGCCTCGGAGTAATCAATAAATATTTGCTAAATGAATCAATATGTAACATTTTAAAACAATGCTTTGTATACCTAGTGCCAATTATAGTACTTTTTAATTATAGATACTCAACAAATAGTAAATTATTGAACTCTTTCAATGAAAGGGTATACATAAAAGATAAGCCGTCATTTCAATTGACAAGAATGATAGATAAAAGATATATTGACATAAGAATATGAAATAATAGGAAGAAATATATAATCATGAATTACTTAACTTGAAGCTATATGTTAACTTGATATAGCTGGGAGATATAGTCCAACTTCAGGGTAAAACAGTACTGTGTTACGGATGACAGTGTTAGAGAATTAGTTAGGGAATATTAATGTAGACATTCTAATATACAATGAAGTAAATTTGAATTTTGTGAATTTTGTCTGTGAGATGACAAGGATTCATAAATAAGTACAGAACAAAGGAGAAGGATAGAGGTTTCTTTAATTTGTTTTCCTGAAGGAGAAGCTAGAGTCATTCTACTGGCTTTTTTATTTTTTTATTTATTTATTTTTAAAGATTTTATGTATTTATTTGACAGAAGGAGATAGCGAGAGCAGGAACACAAGCGGGGGAGTGGGAAAGGGAGAAGCAGGTTTCCCGCTGAGCAGGGAGCCAGATGCGGGGCTCAATCCCAGGACCCTGGGATCATGACCTGAGCTGAAGGTAGACGCTTAATGACCGAGCCACCCAGGCGCCCCTCTACTGGCTTTTTTAGAAGGGAATGAGACAAGAGGAAGCGAGATGAACCATGAGAGACTATGGACTCTGAGAAACAAACTGAGGGTTCTAGAGGGGAAGGGGGTAGGGGGATGGGTTAGCCTAGTGATGGGTATTAAAGAGGGCATGTATTGAATGGAGCACTGGGCGTTATATGCAAACAATGAATCATGGAACACTACATCAAAAACTAATGATGTAATAATGTATGGTGATTAACATAACAATAAAATTTAAAAAAGAAATCTATTATAGCGGTGAAAAGAAAAGATGGTAAAGGTCTGAACTAAGGCTTTATCAGGATTATTTGGATTTGAGAGAACTTATGAGGTAAAATTAATAAGGATATGGACAACGTATTAGGAAATAACAGAGGGAGAAAAGAATCAGAGATGAAATTCATGAACTTGGTTAAGTTACTGGATATATATGGTAGCAATGAAAGGAAATATTTAGAAGATAAAAAATAATGAGTTTGGTCTTGACAATATTGAGTTTGGGGGTCTGTTGTCACATCAGATGAGGATGTTTAGATGACCAGTAGGTACTGGACACTAGGAAATAAATTCCACGTGAAGAGGAACCATTCTGCTTTGAATCAATATTATTGTCACTGCATCATCCATAGCTCATGGAATGTAATAGGGGTTCAGTAACTATTTGTTGGATATACTTAACTAATAGATTTTGCTGGGGTAAATAAGATCACCTCAGCAGATCATACAGAGTGAAAAAGGAAGAAAAATGTAAACCTTAAAAATACCTGTATCTGTAAATAGGTCTATCTATAATACCATTATAGATATCTATGCCTGTATCTATAAATGTCTGTATCTATAAATATGTCTCCTATGAATGGCAACCGCTGATCAGACTTTTGGCAAAAATAAATTAAAGAAGGAATAATTTTATTAGTTACTGTGTGAACTTACTTTTTCATGAAATATTTTAAAAAATATTTTCTGGCTAAATTAAACTGCAAAATTTAATGATATTAGTGAATTTTAATTCAAATGCCAGCATACAAAATATAATTTATCATTCAGTTTTACCTAGAAACTTAAAAAACAGTTAATTTAATGTCCCTTAACTCTGAATATTTCTGAATTTGATATAGATAAAATTACATTCTAATGAGATAGAAAAGATACATCAATGTATAACCAGAACATAGAGCTAGCAAAGAGTTTATTTTTTCAACTCTGTTACTTATCTTTTAGAAGGGGTTTATTGCCCAATGATGAGAATATCTCTTTATGGGAGATATCCCTTTTTCACCCAGACATTTTCAACTGGCTCAAAACATGGGCAGAATGAAATATCACAAAGGTCCCTGAAAGTGCATGTGCATGCGTGTACACGCACACACACAAAATATGGAAATAATGAAAATATGATATCTATACTATGCAAACTCAGTTTGAAAAATGAAATATTTCTCTGAGAAATATTTGGTTTACTTCTGTACCTATGTCTACAAATCTAATACCAAAAGTCAGTTTTATTCGTGCAAGTCTTGTGAAGAAATGTCAATGAGAAAAATAATAGCTTTGTAACCCTTAGTCAGAAAAGAACTTGGCAAACTGGTAAATTTCAGTTGATGACCCTGGGTTGTGTTTTGCTTCTGTCACACAAAATCAAGAAAGGCATTGCCAAAAAAGTATTTGATGTAAGAAAACAAAAAGCTCCAAACTTTCTTGGCCACTCTAAAATCTAATTCCTAATACTAGTCTGTACAATAAACAATTGTTGGAAACTCATGATTTATTGATTTAATAACTGGTAATTTAGTAGCAATAATCTAACCATTTGACTGAATTGAGGTAAAGGCCATAACACAGTGTCTTATTTTATCCATATTTACAAAGCTTCAAATCTGCTTTAGATTTTATGTGGATATAACCCAAGAGTGCTATATAGAGCGTGTTTTAAAATTAAAAAAAAAAAAAGTATGCAACCAATTGAAAAGCCTCACATTATAGCATCATTTAATCATGAATTTCATTACCAAATTTCAGTAACTTAAACCAGTCTTTTCTTGAGCTTTGTAATACTTCAGCAGTATGGGGAATACCTTGGACAATATGTACAGGTGGAAAGCTCAGACCTTAAAAGTTACATATTTTGGAAGAACGTATGAAAGAAGCCACCAATTAAAATTATATCAGTATCAACTACAAGAATAAATTGATACATTTATTTTTTGTATAAACAAATAAGTAGAGAACATACTGAATTTAAACAATTCCACTCTTGAATATATTTTACAGAAATCAGTGTACCAGGAAACATACATAAGAAAAATCACAGAGAAAACTGTTCACTGACAGTAGAATGGCTGAAAATAAATGCTATAATCACCAATGGAATACTTGCAGCAATAAACATGAATCACCCATGGAATACTATGCAACATAAACATGAATGAAATAGTTACATACAATGCTACTGATGTCTTATGGAATAAAGTTTAAAAAATAAGGCAGATATACAAAATAACATATACTTAATAATAATAAAAGATTCCATTTATATAAAACTTAAAAACTGAGAAAATTTAGGAAAATTTCAACATTAAATAATTGGATGGTACCTGCTAACGGACTGAAAGCTTGTGTCTCTCCACAATCAGTATGTTGAAATCCTAAGACTCAATGTGATGGTATTTGGAGATAGGGCCTTTGGGAGATAATTAACTCATGGGAGTGGAGCCCTCATGATGAGATTAGTACCCTTACAAGAAGAGGTAAGAGAGAGCTTGTTTCCTCTAATGCTCTCTGCTATGTGAGGATTCAAGGAGAAGACAGCTATCAGCAAATCAGAAAATGGGCCCTCACCAAGAACTGAATCTGCCTGCACCTCTATCTTAGACTTCCCGGCCTACAGAACCGTGAGAAATGTTTGTTGTTAAGGCCACCTACTCTTTGGTAATTTGTTACAGCAGCCTAAGCAGACTAACACCAAATCTACCTAGAATGAAAAGAGGAATTGCAATAAAAGGCGGGGGAGTCAGTATTAGAGAATGGGCTCCTTTTTAGGAAGAGGTTCCTTCTGGGGTTGGAGATGGTTAGGGTATTGGCAATATTCTATTCCTTCATCTGTGTGTTAGTTATTTTTTTTTTTTAAGATTTTATTTATTTAAGAGAGAGAGAGCATGAGAAGGGGGAGGGTCAGAGGGAGAAGCAGACTCCCCGCCGAGCAGGGAGCCTGATGCGGGACTCGATCCCGGGTCTCCAGGATCATGACCTGAGTCGAAGGCAATCGCTCAACCAACTGAGCCACCCAGGCGCCCTGTGTGTTAGTTATATAGCTGAACATTTTACAATAATTTGCTAAGCAATACATTTATGATTTTATGCACTCTTCATCATGTATTATACTTCACAATAAATCTGGCAAAAAAGAAAAGAAAGAGAAAAAGAAAGACCAAAATGAGAACAAGGACATAGTAATTTTTTAAGGTAATATTTAAAGGAGGGTGGGAATTAAGTTCAAGGAAGTTTAGGCTTAAATACAATAAAGTAGAACTGAAAATGATTTGGACGTGCTTTCCATCTGTGGGCAGTTTTGTCTTGCCAGGTTGCACTCAGTTTATTGCTTTGCACATAAGCTAGTTAGCTAAAATATAATGCACGCTACAACTACCAAGATGCTAAATGTAG
The DNA here is from genome assembly GCF_054177405.1 of Leptonychotes weddellii. Taxonomy (NCBI): domain Eukaryota; kingdom Metazoa; phylum Chordata; class Mammalia; order Carnivora; family Phocidae; genus Leptonychotes; species Leptonychotes weddellii. The sequence goes on from NC_138377.1 coordinate 49,502,780, forward strand.
AGGCCTAGTAAAACGCATGGCTGGCAAATGTAAAACAAATTACTTACTTGCATAAAATTAGTGAGAAAAAATAAAGAACGACAGTAAGAAGGTAAAGAAAATTAATCAGAAAATGCCTGTGTGGTGAGAAAAAACAAAACAAAACAATAAAGTTGGGTCAAAACTAATTAATGTAGCTTACCTTTAAAATTAAGAAAGTAATTACAATGCCCTTAATTTACAGTGTTTAAATATTTATGAGAAATTCTAAGAATCTTATTATGTTCAAATATCATGATACATGATTTTGCAAATATAGATGATTAATATTACAGATGTCACATGGTGAGCCCTTCTTACATATCTGAGTACAGAGGGAACAAATATTCCAGATTGATGTTTTACTGATACGATATTTATTCCTTGTTATGAGAAAAAACAATTTCTTGATTTCTTAGTGTTCAGATTTATATTCTATTGTAGGAGACAATTTACAAAAATAATTCTAGAATGACTCTAAATAATGAGGCCATGTAAACAGTTTGCAACCTTCTTTATTACTTGTGCATTATTAAACTTACCAGTTAAGTAATTAGAGTTTCTAAATAGTATGTATACATGAAACTGCTTATGACTTGTGACAGAAAAAGTATGATTAGGGAGAAAGCCAATGAAGTGTTTGTCTCCATAGCTAAAGTGAAGTGAAGAGTTTAGGCAATCACTTGCTTAATTCAAGCATTAAAACTGTTTTTGCTTCAATTGCCTAGATAATCAAAACCAAGCTGCTGGGAATTTTGCCTAAATTTTCTAAGCAGTTTGTTCCATCTTTAAATGGAATTGGCCATAGAAATGTAACTTCTGAATTTTGTGGTGCTGTTATTTATAGGGAAAGCAATAAAATTTGCTACTCTCACCAAGATTAAATTTATTATTAATAAATTAATAAATTTAATATATTATATTTATTATGATATAATAATAATATTATATAATGTTATAGTTCTATTATAATATTATTATTATTAATAAATTTATTATTAAATTAAATGAAGGGTTTTCAGACTTTTGTTCTGAATTATTCAAGTTATTGCTGTTTGTTCTTTGCCTCTACAACTCGCCTCTCTACAACTCGCCCCTCCCTTACTCTCCTTGTCTCTTATTTCTTCTATTTCTAATACACACATACACACACATACGCGTTTGTGTACTACCCAACTCCTTCAAAAAAGTTAGGTCATTAACATATGTGTTATCTCATATTTGGAGGTACGCATAGTTGATGAAAGAATGCAAGTTCAGTGACAAATTGCCTGAAGAATCAAGAAATATTACAAATTAGAGCTCATTGGAGTCATGCAGGACAAAGAGTAGCAACTTTCAGACAATAGTATCATGACATATTCAAACATCAGTAAGACATCCACTATGAACAGAATACAGTGATGTTTGCAGTGCAGGAGTAGACAGAATACAACAGTGAAATGTCAAGAGATGATCATGGAGAAAAGTAAAAGCCTATGAATAACCTGTGTTGGACTTCCTGGTCTGTTCAATAATTTACCACCAGAGTTCTTTATGTGGGAAAGAAACAAAACCAGACTTTTGAGAGGATCACATAGGCAGCAAAGAGAATGGGCTACAGTGGAGAGAAAAGAGTGACTGTGCAGCCAATTAGAAGATGGTTGAGGAGGTGCCTGGGTGGCTCAGTCGGTTAAGCATCTGCTTTCAGCTCAGGTCATGATCCCAGGGTCCTGGGATCGAGCCCCACATCAGGCTCCCTGTTCAGTGGGGAGCCTGCTTCTGTCCCTTCCCCATGCTCATGCCCCACCCCCCATGTGTCTTAAATAAATAAATAAAATCTTAAAAAAATATATGGTTGAAATAGCCCACAGTTGCAATAGCAATTGTTATAGAGCAGAGAATAAAGATTTTTTGAATAATTTGGAGGGATAATAGACAGAAATTGTAACATATCCATTACAGGACATCATCTAGGGAAAGTGTATATGAGGAAGAAGTAAAGCAGAGCAAGATCAAAATTCCTGGAACCATGAAATTTTAATGAGGCAACAAAGATTTAAATACTAATGAAGTAAACTGCCAATAAATAGAGAGGTGAACCATAGATAAATTAGAGCTTTTGCCCTTGAATCTTGTCTTCAAAAAGTAGGCATAAGAGCATCTACTGTTACATAATTATCATTCAATTGCTGTTTACTTGCTTCAACTCAAACAGATCAAGTGAATGGGCAAATATCTAGATCTTTAAATAAAAGTGGAATAAAACCTTAAAAAGCCAAATTATTTTTAGTTTTAAATATATAAAGTAGATAGAAAAGTTTACTACCCATCACATTTATTGGAATTTCTTGGGCAAACTAATCACAATTTTTTATTATAGTTTATCAAAAAGTTTTTGTGGTATTTTTATTTAAATGCATATACTTTTCCAAAATCAAGAATTTTGAAATTTAGAGTTATCAGAGAAAATGAGGACTTTTCCCCCAGGCAAACATCTTCTAATCTACATCTCCAAACCAGTGGAACATATATTGTGAACACTATCCAACACCCATCCATCCATTCTTTTGTACGTATGTGGCTCCATTCTTATTTGTCTACTATCATGTTCATTACATGGTAGCACAGTATTATTCTATACATTTACTTTGGCATCCTTTGAAATCAGCATAGTGCCTGATGCTAATAGTATTTACTGAATAGCTAGAATATTAAAAATACCATACTAAAAGTTTTGCCAGACTATTAATGACCTCTTAGGTGGTCTACTATCAAAAAAACTACCGATTTATCAGTCAGTGGACACTTGGGCTGTTTCCATAATTTGGCTATTGTAGACAATGTTGCTATAAACATCAGGGTGCATGTATCCCTTTGAATCAGTATTTTAGTATTTTTTGGGTAAATACATAGTAGTGCAATTGCTAGAACATAAGGTAGTTCTATTTTTAATTTTAGGAGGAAACTTCATATTCTTTTCCAGAGAGGCTGCACCAGTTTGCATTCCCACCAACAGTGCAAGAGGGTTCCCCTTTCTCCACATCTTAACACCTGTTTTTTCCTGCATTGTTGATTTTAGCCCTTCTGACCGGTGTGAGGTGATATCTCATTGTAGTTTTGATTTGTATTTCCCTGATAATGAGTGATGTTGAGCATCTTTTCATGTGTCTGTTGGCCATTTGTCGTCCTCTTTGGAGATATATCTGTTCATGTCTTCTGCCCATTTCTTAACTGAATTATTCATTTTTTGGGTGTTGAAATTTATAAGTTCTTCATGTATTTTGGATATTAACCCTTTATCAGATATGTCATTTGCAAATATCTTCTCCCATTCCATAGGTTGCCTTTTACTTTTGCTGACTGTTTCTTTTGTTGTGCAGAAGTTTTTATCTTGATGAAGTCCCAATAGTTTATTTTTGCTTTTGTTTCCCTTGCTTCAGGAGACATATCTAGAAAGAAGTTGCTATGGCTGATGTCAAAGAGGTTACTGCCTGTGTTCTTCTCTAGGATTTTGATGGTTTCCTTTCTCACATTTAGGTCTTTAATCCATTTTCTTAAATTTGCAAAATACAGAGATAAAGAAAAAATCCTAAAAGCAGCAAGATAAAAGATGGCTGTCCCTAACTTACAAGGGAAGACAAAGAAGGTTAGTAGGCGATCTTTCCACAGAAACTTGGCAAGCAAGATGAAAGTGGCATGATAAATTCAATGTACTGAAGGGGAAAATATGCAGCAAGAATACTCTATCCAGTAAGGCTATCATTCAAAATAGAAAGAGAGATAATTTCCCACACGAACAAAAACTAAAGGAGTTTGTGACCACTAAGCCAGCCTTGCAAAAAATATTAAACAGGACTCTTTGAGTGGAAAAGAAAGACCAAAAGTGACAAAGACTAAAAAGGAACAGAGAAAATCTCTGGAAATGACAAAACAAGTATTAAAATGGCACTAAATTCATATCTATAAATAATTACTCTGAATGTAAATGGACTAAATGCTCCAATCAAAAGAGTATCAGAATGGATAACCCATTTTGAATTTATTTTTATGTTTTGTGTAAGAAAGTGTTACCATTTCATTCTTTTGCATGTTGTTGTCCAGTTAAAAATGGGCAGACGCTTTAAAAAAAAAAAAGGGCGCCTGGGTGGCTCAGATGGTTAAGCGTCTGCCTTCAGCTCAGGTCATGATCCCAGGATCCTGGGATTGAATCCCGCATCGGGCTCCCTGAGCAGGAAGCCCACTTCTCCCTCTGCCTCTGTCTCTGTCTCTGTCTCTTATGAATAAATAAATAAAATCTTTAAAAAAAGAAAAATAAAAAAATAAATAAATAAAAACGGGCAGAAGACATGAATAGACATTTTGCAAAGAAGACAGACAAATGGCCAACAGACATATGAAAAGATGCTCAACATCACTCCTCATTAGGGGAACACAAATCAAATTATAATGAGATACTGACTCACACCTCTCAGAATGGCTAAAATCAACAATGCAGGAAACAACAGGTGTTGGAGAGGATGTGGAGAAAGGGGAACCCTCTTGCACTATTGGTGGGAATGCAAACTGGTGCAGCCACTCTGGAAAACAGTATGGAATTTCCTCAGAAAGTTAAAAATAGAACTACCCTATGATCTAGTAATTGCACTACTATGTATTTACCCAAAGAATAAAAAACACTGATTCAGAGGGAAACATCCAGCCTGATATTTATAGCAACATTGTCTACAATAGCCAAATTATGGAAACAGCCCAAGTATCCATCAACTGATGAATAGATGAAGAAGAGGTGGTACATATATACAATGGAATATTACTCAGCCATAAAAAAGAATGGAATCTTGCCATTTGCATTGGCATGGACAGAGCTAGAAAGTATCAGACTAAGTGAAATAAGTCAGCCAGAGACAGACAAATACCATATGATTTCACTCATATTTGGAATTTAAGAAACAAAACAAATGAGCAAAGGAAGAAAAGAGAGAGAGGCAAACAGACCCTTAACTATAGAGAACTGATGGTTACCAGAGGAAAGATGGGGGGGGGCGTAAATTAAATAGATGATGGGGATTAGTTAATAGTGCATTTATTGTGGTGAGCACCAGGTATTGTGTGTAAGTGTTGGATCACTAAATTGTGCACCTGAATCTTACCTTATACTGTATGTTAAACTGGAATGTAAATAAAAACTTACACAAACACACTACCCAAGGCAAATAAAGTAATGCTATCCGCAACCTTCCCAATAAAATGTGTTTTAATGTTATTATTTTGAATTCATGGTCTTTAAAAAATGTGTTTTTTTTTCTTTTGATTTACGTATCAGAATGATAGTGTGGCTGCTTAGTAACTCAGTCAATTCTAGGTCCTCCGAGGTCTTTAATATCCAAGTTAATACTAGACTTAATATAGTTATTACCTCATAAACAGGAAGCACCCTCCATTATCATTTAATTCCTGTGGTACCTGTACTGGAAAGGTTTCAATTATAAATAAAAGTTGCTGCTGATCAGAGCACAAACAACTTTGCTGGACAAAAATCCAATAACAAATGAGCGACCCAATTGCTAGCATAATTTCCCTAAGGAGCAATCCTTTCCATGATGCTAGCTAAAGAGCTCATGTCTTTTTCATGTTGTACCTATATTCCATAGAAGACTATTGATTTCTATATTAACTCTCAGAGAGCCTGACCTCCTTATAACAGTGCACGTGTGTTTCCATCTGAAGTGCCACTGAGAGTGGCTATGCACTTGAATCATTTTTTCTAGTTCCTCTGGGTTCTCCTTGAGAATAAACACACATACATATTTATGATGTTGTTTCATTCATTTAGAAGTCAAAAATAGCTGCATAATAAAAGCAATGATGTGTTATAAAATGAATAGTAAATCTTACCACCCTTAATACAAATGCATGTTGTTAACCCTAAATCCCTAAGCTTTTATGAAGCCTGCTCTCATCATCCTCATGGAATAAAATATTTAACTTTATGCCTACTGACCTGGATTTAGGAACACAGGACGTAAAAAAAAAAATTACACTGAGATGGTCCTATAATATATTCAGCTCTGAATTCTGCCATTTTGTCTCAGACCGTTGTACATACTAGCATATTTTTAGAAAAGTATGGAAATTGAATTCAGTGTTAGCCAGAACTGTGAAGTTGGCCATTTTCTTATTTGGTTCTCTTTCCTCTATACTATGGCGCTTTGATTCTGCCATGACCATCTCCTCCTGCCATAAATGTACAATTATACCAAGCTGTATCTCTGAATACTTTATCTCATTTTAGTGTTGAATCAACCTAATTTTGTCAGAAAATTAATTAATGGAGAATCCGCTATACTTTCCTTTACAAAGTTATTTCATCCACAAAGCTTTACTAACAAAATAAACTAGAATGGTTGAATTTCAGTCTTCAGGGGCAGGATAAGTAGTTGTTGTTGTTATTGCTTTTGTTTTAGAGAGCTACTCAAATAATTACATGTATTTGGACACATATCATATTGCCTCCTGGATCCCATTATCCCTCAGCATCTCTCTGAGCTCAGAAAGGGCTCATGCCTCTTCTAAGGGCTTTCACCTGGTTAAGTTAAGGCCACTAAAATAATCTTTTTTATTAACTCAAAATCAACTATTCAGACTTTAATTATATCTGCAAAACCCCTCACCTTTATCTTACTTTACTGTAGAAGGAAATCCCAGGTCTCAAAAAGAGATTTACATTCAAGAGGATGACATTAACATAGAACATGAGCACCAGCAGATGAGGATCACAGAGGATTAGTTTAGATAAAGGCCAACCATAGAGACAGAGTCAACAGAAATTCCTAATAGATTAAATAATTGGTTCAAAGTAAAATAGAGGGGTAAGGGTTAAGATTTTTGCCTGCAAAAAGGAGGAATGGTGAGTGATGCCATTTATTGAGATGGTGTGACTAGAGGGAGATGTAAATTTCCCTAGAGGACAGAAGAAAGCAAATGATTTGTTTTGGACATATTAAGTTTAAAATGTCAGTTAGACATCAAATTGGGTACTGAGCAGATCATTCACTATGCAATTCTGGAAGTCAGAAGAGAGTTCAAAAAGAGAGCTATAAATGTATGGGTATCATGCTAGAGGTAACAGTTAAAGCAAAGTTTCTGGATAAGCTCCTTGAAGAAAGGACAAACTGGAGAGAAAAGGACTGAGGCTGGGGACGAGGAATTCTAAGGTGCAGAGGGATAAAAGAGAAGGAGACAGAGACAGTTAAGAAAAATGGGCTGGAGCCTTCAGTGAGATCTGAGGAAGGCAATCACAATTCTACTTGAAGCCAAACAAATGACCCTTAAAAGTGTAGAATGAGTGATCAACTGCTTCAGCTGTTATTGAGTGATCAAAAACAATGACAATTTGCATCCAAATTGGTAAGAGAGAGCTAAAAAAAAATCTTATTTGCATATGACATCATGCTATATATAGAAAACCCAAAAGACTCTACCAACAAATTATTAGAATAAATGAATTCAGTAAACATGTAGGATACAAAATAAATATACAGAAATCTGTTGTTTTTATACACTAATAATGAAGTTGCAGAAAGAGAATTTAAGAAAACAATCCCATTTACAATTGCAACAAGAGAATACCTAGGAATAAATTTAACTAGAGGTGAAAGACCCACACACTGAAAACTATAAGATACTGATGAAAAAACTGAAGACAACAAAAATAAATGGAGAGATATTTAGTGCTCACAAATTGGAAGAATTAGTATTGTTCAACTGTTCATACTCCCCAAAACGATCTACAGATTCAAGGCAATCCCCATCAAAATACCTATAGCATTTTTCACAGAACTCTAACAAATAGTACTAAAATTTTTATGGAACCACAAAAGACCCCAAAGAGCCAAAGCAATCTTGAGAAAGAAGAATAAAGCTGAAGGTACCACAATCCCAAATTTCAAGATATACTACAAAGCTATAGTAATCAAAACAGTATGGTACTGGCACAAAAACAGACACAGAGGTCAATGGAAGAGGATAGAGAGTCTAGTAATAAGCCTATATGTATATGGTCAATTAATCAACAATAAATGAGCCAAGAATATACAATGGGGAAAAGACAGTCTTTTCAATAAATAGTGCTGAGAAAACTGGACAGTTACAGGCAAAAAAAAAAAAAAAAAAGGAAACTGGACCACATTCATAACACCATACATTAAAATTAACTTGAAATGGAATAAAGACATAAATGTGAGACCTGAAACCATAAAATTCCTAAAAGAAAATATAGGCAGTAATCCCTTGAACATTGGCCTTATCAACACATTTATGGATATGTCTTCTCAAGCAAGGGAAACAAAAGCAAAAATAAACCTTTGGGACTACACCAAGATAAAAAGCTTTACACAGCGAAGGAAACTAACAAAATGAAAAAGCAACCTACTGAATGGGAGATGATATCTCTAGTAAGTGGCTAATACAATTAGCAATAATCGCGCCTCCAGGGCCCCTGCCCATTTTTAATCAGATTTTTTTGGTATTGAGTTGTATGAATTCTTCATATATTTTTGATTAAAAATGGGCAGGGGGCCTGGAGACATTTTTCCAATGAAGACATCCAGATGGCCAACAGTCACATGAAAAGGTGTTCAACATCACTCATCATCAGGGAAATGCTAATCTAAACCACACTGAGATACCACTTCACACCAGTTAGAATAACTAGTATAAAAAGACAAAATAAGAAGTGTTGGTGAGGATGTAGGAAAGGGAGCCTCTTGCATGGTTGGTGGGAACATAAAGTAGTACAGCCACTGTGGAAAACAGTATGACAGTTCTTCAAAAAATTAAAAATTGAAATGCCACATGATCCAGTAATTCCACTACTGTGTATTTACACAACACCCCCTCCCCCAAAAAACACTAATTCAAGAAGATATATGAATCACTATATTTATTGCAGTGTTGTTTATGATAGCCAAGATATGGAAGCAACCCAAGGGTCAAAGATAGATGAATGGATAAATAAGGTGTAGTATGTATGTGTATGTACACACACACACACACACACACATTACTCAGCTATAAGAATGGTATCTTGCCTTTGAGACAACATGGATAAACCTAGAAAGTATTACGCAAAGTGAAATAAGTCAGACAAAAAGAAATACCACATGATTTTACTTAAATGTGGAATTAAAAAAAAAAATGAATGAACAAACACCCCCCAAACAGAAACAGATTCATAAATACAAAGAACAAACTTCTGGTTGCCAGAGAGGAGGTGTGTGGGAGATGGGAGAAATAAATGGAGGGGATTAAGAGAAACAAACTTCCAGTTATAAAATAAATAAGTCATGGAGATAAAAAGTACAGCATCAGGAATATAGTCAATAGTATTGGAATAACGTTGTATGGTGACACATGATAACTACAATTATTGTGGTAAGCACTGTGTACAGAATTGTTGAATCACTATGCTGTACACCTGAAACTAATATAACATTGTGTGTCAACTATAATTCAATAATAAAAATGAAATAAATAAAATAAAATAAAATAAAATAAAAATGAAAGAGAAAAACAACAAAAAATAGGAATTTAATATTGCTGGTGGATTTGATAAGCTCCTAACTGGTTATTGAAATCTGTGGGGGATATATTTGGATTAGATACAATAGGGAATGGGAGATGATGTAGTATAGATCTAATGTACAAAATTTCTGTGGTGCCTGGGTGGCTCAGTCGTTAAGCGTCTGCCTTTGGCTCAGGTCATGGTCCCAGGGTCCTGGGATCGAGCCCCGCATCGGGCTCCGTGCTCCCTGCTCTGCAGGAAGCCTGCTTCTCCCTCTGCCACTCCCCCTGCTTGTGTTCCCTCTCTTGCTGTGTCTCTCTCTGTCAAATAAATAAATAAAATCTTTAATAAAAAATGTACAAAATTTCTCTCATAACCTTTACTATAAAGGAGAGGATGGGATCCAATGAGGTGTTTTTCTTATTTTATTCTTATTTTATATGTAATTATTACTGCATATTTTTACCCTGTGGGAGTGAATTGTTACAGAGAAGAAAGAGATTGTACTTCAAAAGAACAGGACTTACATAGTGGAGAAAAAATGGTATACACTGCAAAACAGGAAAGTTGAACTTTAGATAAGAACAAGGAGGATTCATCCAGTGAACCCACAGGGAAGACCAGCTATACCATACGGATGACAGGAAGACTAGAAAGCTTGGATATGGGTACCAAGCAGGGTGGCATGATTTGCACTGCCTATGAACATGATTAATGATCTGTAATTTGGCTTTCAAAGATTATTTCCTGTCACAAAAATCTATACCTTTATGACCAGAAAGACCTGGGTGGCTCAATTGGTTAAGCGATTGCCTTCGGCTCTGGTCATGATCCTGGAATCCCAGGATCATCCCACATTAGTCTCCCTGCTCAGCAGGGAGTCTGCTTCTCCCTCTGACCCCCCCCAACTCTCTCTCTAATTCTCTCTCTCAAATAAATAAAATCTTTAAAAAAAGAAATTTTCGTCTATTATTTCTAAATATTCTATAATGTAAAAATTTTAATATTTTTCCTAACATTCACAGTAAATATTTCTCAATGCCAGCTCTTTGAGAAGTAATTAGCTACTGTTAGATTCATCAGTCTGGAAGAAAAAAAAAATCAAGTGTGCTGTTGTCACTTAATTCAGAATTAACTATATTTTTTCTTCCTAAAAAGTGTGAAATTGAAGTATAAATATTCAGTGGAGACTAAGCATTTTCTTAGCAATGAAATCCCACTAAGAGTTATAGCACTACAGTATTATTGTTCTAATCATTTAAATAATGTAGCCTTATGCTTTCCAGAATCTATATGACATAATGATATTCATATTGCTTTATCACTAAAGGGCAACCACTTTTCTGATAAAAAAGACAGAGTCACTCAAAAAATGTCTCTATTGCAAAATTTTAAAGTACAGTAATATCAACTTTTATGGAAGAAATTATCATTTTGTAATGAAACTTCCTCCTGTCATTTGCCTAAGTGATTAAGGAAAACAGAAAAGTTTAAATATAATTTATAATTTTTACACTCAAAAATTTGTGTCTGCTTTTACAAATCATATAACTTCTCAAAAATTTGAGATTTTTACACAAAACTACACAAAATGACTATGTTGGGCTATTATAATTAAGACAACACTTTCATTTTGAAATTCTATACAGAATAATGATGAATGACCCCATTACATAAATTTGCATTAAAAATACTAAAATTTCTTTATCAAATCATGTCATTTTACTTCCAGACTTGTTCTTATGTCAAGGCCATGTCTGTATCCCTAAATACATGACCTCACCTCATTATCTTTAATCACATTCCAAAGAATTTTTCATCTAATCCTCCCACTGGAGCTTCAGGCAGATCTCATAGCTTTCTGGATGCTTTCTGCTATCATCAGCTTTTTTTTTTTTTTTTTAAGATTTATTTATTTATTTGAGAGAGAGTGTGAGTGCGTATGTGAGTTGGGGGAGCAGGCAGAGGAATAGAATCTCAAGCCGACTCTCCGTTGAGCATAGAGACCAATGTGGGGCTCAATCTCATAACCCATGATATCATGGCCTGAACTGAAACCAAGAGTGGGATGCTCAACACACTGAGCCATCCTGGCTCCCCTCCTATCATTAGCTTTTAAAACTAGACAAGACTAAATTCAAATTCTGATTTTGCATATAGTTTAAATATCTGCCTTACTTTCTTCCTTACTCTGCCTTAACTCCTGTTCCCTCATTTCCTCCCTGTGCCTGGCAAATGTCACATCCCATGGCAGAAGTTAATGCCATTGTCTTTGCTTTTTCACTAGTTTCTGTGGCTCTCCTGACATGAGAGAGGTGTACTAGCAGGAGGGGGAAGCTTGTATTCATTGCATGACAGGAGTGTTAAGTTTGGGTATGGTTAGGTGCTTCACCCCAGCATGTGTCTGTTTATCCAGTGCATATCTAAAATTAAACATAATCTCTCTTATTAAGTATTAACTTGTTTTATAAAAACCTTTTTTCCCTCTAAGGGAAGTTTTTATTTTATCTACTAATAATACTGATATGATTTCTTCAGAATGAATAAACTGACATTATGATAGGTGATCAATTTCCTCTTTCCTTCCCTGCATTTAATATATACATTATTTTATATATTTGTGAATCAGAGAACTAAAAGAGAGTATATATTTTGCAGGCAAAACAAGCAAACAAACAAAACAACCAATAAACACTAAACACTTATGTATGCCAACGTGAATTTGTCTCTCCACTATCAGTTTGTGACCACAGTCTCGGAGCTATAATGCAAACCAGGCATACCTTTTTCATAATACTCATGTGGTTTCATATTTTCTCATTTTTATGTCTGATCTATGTAGACATCTTTGCAATACATTTTGTAACATATAAATATAATATTGTCTCCCTGGTTGTCTTGATACTGCTTATTAAGACTTCCATTTTTCACCAGTTATTTGAGAGGCCACATTTGACATAAAGTTTCATATGTACTTAAGCGTATTGCTGGACTTTCTATTCAGTTCTATTCAGTTCCATTGGTAATATGACTATTCAGACAGACATCACAACCAGGCCGTTTTAAACTATTTAAACTATTTCCATATGTAATGGATCTACCTCCTCCTCTTTATTTTTAAAGTTTTCATGACTTTCCTACTCACTTGTCCATATACAAATTGAAATTAACTTATCAGGTGATGGGTATTAAGGAGAGCACGTGTTGTGATGAGCGCTGGGTGTTATATGCAACTAATGAATTGTTGAACACGACAACAAAAGCTTATGATATACAATATGTTGGCTAACTGAACATAATGAAAGGTAAAAATAAATAAATAACAAGAAATTAACTTATCTAGCTAGGAAAAAGTTTTATTTGCATGACATTTAATTTTTATATAAACCTAGAAATGACACATTTTGAAGTTGAGTGTGTACTAAAGGGAGAGGATAGAAACTGGAAGACAAGGACATAAGGGCAGTTCACACCTAGTCAAAGAACCTACTCTATAGACCTTCACCAGTACTCACAAGAAAGTCGGGTGAGATGGGAGATGGGAGATGGCACAGCCTGGAGGAATAGAGTAGTCAGTCTGTAGGAAAGTTATAAAGTTCCCCTTAGACACTTCCCTTACAGAAAATAAGCCTGAAACCCCTGAAGGACAATTAGTGAAGTCCATACTCCCAGGGTGTAGACGATAACTCTTTGCAGATGGCAAAAGGTAAAAGAAAAAAAAAAAATCTACCATCCCTGTGAGTTGAGTTTGCCCAGAATCCTATAGCAATACTATTATAAGTCCCTGACCTTTGAGAGAGTAGCAGGAAAATCTTAATATAAATCCATAAATAATACAAGGCAGAGTTCAGCAACAATGGGGAAGAGAGGCATGGTCAGTGAGAAAGCTACATCTTTGAGGCCTAAAAATATGGAACCTGGGGGCACCTGGTTAGCTCAGTTGGTTAAGCATCTGACTCTATGCTCAGCAGGGAGTCTTTGTGAGATTCTTTCCCTCTCCCTCTGTCCCTGCTCACATTCACTCTCTCTCACTCTCTAAAAATAAATAGATAAATCTTTAATTAAACACACACACACACACACACACACAGCCTACCTAACACTTAGGCTGGACAACATAAAAGAGAACACCCCCCTGCCTACCATTATCATACCAGCAAACCCCAGGAACAAAAAGTAGTAGACTACTATTGGAACAGTGGCAAGGTTGGGGGGAGGGGGCAGGGAGAGAGAGGAAGAGAGAGAGAGATACCTCCTCTGAAGCACAGGTGTACATGATAGGCTGAAAACAGAGGGGGGAGTCAGAAAAATGAGAAAAATCCTCCACCACTCCAGCTGCAAGAGAAATGTAAAGTCATTCATGCCCTAAAATTAACCATAACAACCATGAAACATAAACCCAGCTTAACCCATGAATGGATTAATTACTTAAATTCCAATACTATCAGCCTAGTATCAACCTAGTATAACGATTTCCTGGGAAAAGAACACACTGAATCTTTCCTGTTCTAAAACTGATTTCTGCATGCAATCAAAAATTATGGAATGTCCATGTACAAACACTATCAATAATAAACACAAATACAATAAACACAGATGTTTAAGCCATCAGATAAGGAATTTAAATTATGATTAATATGTTTAAGTCTCTAATGGACAAGATGGGGAATTCCAACATAGAAACAGACACTGTAAGGGAAAGTCAAATATTTCTGGTTATTCCAAACTAACTTACACCAAAATTTTTACTATTTGTGCTGGTCCCCATACTTTAGTCAGGTTAATCATCCTGACTTGGTTATCAAGTATTTACCAAGCATTTGTAACTTGGTCTTAGATTGATTTGCAGACTAAGATATTATTATTTTATCAGTATAATAATAGGGACACCTGCGTGGCTCAGTCGGTTAAGCATCTGCCTTTGACTCAGGTCATGATGGTAGGGTCCTGGGATTGAGTCCTGCATTGAGCTCCTTGCTCAGCAGGAAGCCTGCTTCTCCCTCTGCCTGCCACTCCCCCTGCTTGTGCGCTCTCTCTCTGACAAATAAATAAATAAAATCTTTAAAAATAATAATAATAAATACAACTAAGACTCTTTTCTCTGAACTATAACAACAAACAGGATAGTCTGAATATCCTTATAAGAGAACAGTAAGTATGTATTGCAAATTGCCCTCATGTGAAAGCAAAATGGCATTTTTTTTTTTTGAGAGAGAGAGAGAAGCATTCAAAAGCATGTGTTAGCCAATTAATCACAGAATAACAATCTCCTTCTGTTCATGCATCAACTGACACAATTGGAAACATGACATTATTCAGTCCTGTATAATGTACAATTAACCTCTAGGATCAATCATGTTTTCTGATAGACCATATTGAACTATTAGGAAATTTATGAACATGTATACACCTGCATCTAACATACCTGTAATAAAAGTTGAAATTCTTTGTTGCTAGGAATTCTATGATGGTTTAAATTAACCAGTTGAAAGTGTTTAGATAATTCTAAAGATTCTCACTTAGTATAAACAATTAAAATAAGATGAAAAGAGTAACTGGAGCTCATCCAGATTCCAAGTTTTGTTAAAGAAGAGTCTCCCATTCATTCAATTTATTATTTTGATGATACATTTTGGTAAAAATGAGGCAATGCCCACGAATACCTACAAAAAACCCTTAAATAAATGCTTTGTGCCTAACTCCAGGATCAAGGAAAGGAAATTTATTCTTGCCATTTCTCTTCATTATTATACTGAAGTATAGTATGGGATTCAAAAAGAAACAGAAGTCATACAAAAAAAATGTACTTATTCAAATAAGGCTTAATTGTCTGTATACAAAATCTAAGTAATCTACAAAGAGCCAACAAAACTAATAGGTGAGTTTAGTAAGGCTTCAGATTATAAGGTTTTCATAAAAAATAAATTTTATTTCTATATTATAAAAAAGAGGAAATTAAATTACATAGTCATACCATAAAATGAAATACTTAAGATAAATTTGAAAAAAAGATGATCAAAACTTGTGCACTGAACCTTCCCAAAAGTTGTTGAGAGAAATTAAAGACCTGGAGTGGTATATGATAAACATGGATTATAAGATTCAATATTGTGATCTTGTCAATTCTCCCAAAATTGATTGGAATTCTGATCAAAACCACAACCAGTTTTTTTGGTAAGAAAGAGCAAGCTGGTTCTATAGTTTATATGAAAATAGGAAGTTTCTATAAAGCCAAAAGAAAACAAAGTTGGAGGATTTTTTATTAACTTATTTCAAGTCACAGTAATCAGTAGTTATGTCTTATTGACATAAAGGTAGATATATAGAAAACTGAATAATAGCTATACAGAATTCACAAATGGATCCACACACATATCTGATCACCTGATTTTGGAAAAAAATTGCTGAAACAATTCAATGAGTAAAGAATATTTTTTTTTCCAACAAATGGTGCTGGAATAATTGGATAAGACCTCTGTAATTCTCTTTCATTGCTTGCAGAAATGAAAAATGGTACAATCACTTTGGAAAACAGTTGGCAGTTAAGCCTGTAACTACCATATAAATATATTTTGAAACTATTCCAAGTGTCTGTACAAGAGAAATGAAAATTGGGGCACCTGGGTGGCTCAGTCCATTAAGTGTCTGCCTTCGGCTCAGGTCATGATCCCAGGGTCCTGGGATTGAGCCCCACGTCAGCCTCCCTACCCAGCTGGGAGCCTGCTTCTCCCTCTCCCTCTGCCCACCCCCCCCGCCACCTGCTTGTGATCTCCCTCTTGCTCTCCCTCTGTGTCAAATAAATAAATAAAATCTTTAAAAAAAGAGAGAGAAATGAAAATATATGTCCATGCAAAGACTTAACCTGAATGTTTATACCAAGTTTGAGCACCTGATAACACAAAACTGAAAACAACCTAAATATTCATCAACAGTGAATGGATAAATACTGAAATACTATTCAGCCTAGGGGAAACAAAAAATGTATACATGTAACATGAATGCATCTTAAATGAATTATGTCAAATGAATGATGCCAGAACAAACAATTAAAAAAACTACATATTACATGATTCCACTTATATAAAATTCTGGAAATTATAAACTAATCTACTGTGACACAAAAGAATCAGTGGTCATCTGGGATGGAAGAGTGTATGGATTGCAAAAGGGACTAAGGAAACTCTTAAAAGACCATGACTGTATTTATTATCTTCATTGGGGTGATGATTTCCAGGTTTATGCAACTATCAAGTTTATCAAAATATACACTTGTGAACGTGCAGTTCATTCTATATAAATTATACTTTGAAAAATTAAAAAAATATACTTCAAAAAAGCTTTAAAAATAAAGTTTACTCCAAACCCATTCTCTTTTAAACAACCAGTCCTAGGGGGATTGTTGTTCTAATGTGAAAGATAAAATCATTCAGCTTATAAAACATAATCTTGCATAGGAAAGTTCTTCTTAAGCAGGACATAAGAATTGCTTACCATACACAACACTAATAAAATGATCAGGGTATCAAAAGATACCATTAAAAGAATAAAAGGTAAATCCAGATAATAGGAAAAAAACATTTGCCTAATATCTGGCCAACAAAGAGCTATTATCCAAATTTAATAAGCCCCAAAACATCAATAAAAGATAACCCAATAGGATAATGGGGAAGTCTTGAATAAGCACTTCAAAGAACAGAATATCTAAATGGACAATAAAGGTATAAAAAGATGCTCAAATCAGTAAAGTCACTTTATCTGAAACCACTTTACGTGTACCACTGAACATGCAGTGGAATGGTCCCCAAAAAAGTCTGAGGTCAAGTTTTGGCAATAGCAATGGAAACTAATACACTTCTTCTCAGAGTGTAAACTACTAGAAGTTTTGTGGAAAATTCTTTGGCATTTTCTAGTGAATTAAAAATATACATATTCTGTCACCTAATAAGGGTATACCTGGGGGAGATAGCCAGTGGAATTCCAGACACATATGCATCAAAAGACATGTACAGATTATTTGCAATGATGTTCCTCATAATAATCAAAAAACAGTAACAACTCAAATAATCTATCAATAGTGTGATGGATATATAAATCATGATATTTTTAAACAATGAAATATATATATATAGTAGAGGCTACTATATATGCATGAGCTAAACATGCAAACAAAGATGAATCTCACAAACATAATTTTGTGCAAAGAAAGCCAAACACAAAGAATACAAACTGTGGGATTCTATGCATATAGAGACAATCCTGGCAAAACTAATCCACAGTGATAGAAACTAGGGTTATGGTTAATACCTTCATTTATATATATGTATATATAAATTGTATAATATAAATTGTATATAAATATAAATTTATATATGCATATATAAACATATATATGTAATTTTATAAATTTATAAAATATATTTTATATTATAATGGCTGTATTATATTACATTAATTATAATAATAGAATGGAAGAAGGGTTAATGATTGAGAGGGGTATTATCACGAGACTGGTATTTCACTTATTTTAGGTTTTAGCTAGCTTTGTGATAATTCATTGTGTTGTACATTTATGCTTTGTGCATTTTTCTATATGTACACTATAGTCAATAAAAAGTTACATAAGCCAATAAAACATTTTTAAAGCGGTATGCCAATTTAGGGGTTATCGGGAATAGAACAAATTATGATGCTGTGCCCATTTTATTTTTGGAGACAGCATAGGGAGAAAGAAATCAGACCAAGAAGAGGAAGAAGTGGTCCCCACGGTGAAAGCAGTCTGTCTCTCAAGTCAGCAAGAAACCAAGTAATGTATAGGAAAGTAAACTTGGAGTGTTAGGGGCCAGAGTGCCCCATGGACCTGAGGTTGTTTAGTCTTCTGTAGGAACATTCCTAGCCCCCATGTGCAAAGAAGGTAAATAGAAATTTCAGCATCCAAAATGTAATAAAAATATCTTTCTTCTGAGCACATGAGCAAGATACATGAAATGTTCATGTTTTCTTTTTCCTTCTCCCCCAATATTCACTAACTCCCTTTCTCCACTTTTATTTTCCTCTTAGAATCACTTACACTGAATTCTGTCCTTCAATTCTGAGAGTGAAATGCACCGAGTTCTTTGCTTAACTCGCTTACAGGTTTTGTAATATCATTATACCAAGCTCAGTTTATTCTTTATTCCAAGCATGCTTCCCTGCTGCTCTGACAGGCCGTTGCCAATTACCTTACTTCTTGGCCAGAACAATTCTTCCCTGGGCTCATGCCATCCAGTAGTCGGAAGGCCACCACTGCTTTCTGGGACGCTATAGCCACAGAACTAGAAGCCCTCAGAAGCAGTGCCAGCTGACAAAACAGACTACTCTGCTTTATCTCTGACCATATTGCACACACCAAAGCTCTGACTTCTTCAGAGGAGGGCTGTGCAACAGAACAGAGCAGCGCCAGCGAGCTAATATCTCTTGGGGTGACTGAATAAGTGAGAAGGGCAGGTAGGGCCATCCAGAAATTCAGTGGTTCCATAATCTAACTCTGGAGACATGGCACTTAACTGAGAAAGCAGATGTGTTTACTGGGAAGCTATAGCCAGCTGGTAAACATACCACATTAGATGTGCTCTTCCCTGCCTTTCTTTCCAATTTTTAAATCCATTTTCCCGGGGATTGCATCCCTCCAATAGAGCATTATCACCTAAGCTTTGGCTTCAGGCACTGGTTCTGTGTGTGTGTGTGTGTGTGTGTGTGTGTTTGTTTGTTTGTTTCCTTTAGTAAGGGAGCCAAGTTGAAGTCATCATTCATGCCATTTTTCTCTAGCCTCTCCTCTGAACAATGACAACAGGGTTAATGGGTAGAGTTTGTTATGTTAAAATGGAGATTTTCTGTTTTAGAAGCAAGTTAATCTATATAGTGATAAAATAGTGACCTTTTTGTTCATTATCTCATTAATCATCTGTATTAGGTGACTAAGATAAATGACTCAGCCAGTCATTAATAAATGTTAAAAAATAAGATAACCAAGAATCATATGATCCTCTCAATAGATGCAGAAAAAGCTTTTGACAAAGTACAGCATCCTTTCTTGATCAAAACTCTTCAGAGTATAGGGATCGAGGGTACATACCTCAATATCATAAAAGCCATCTATGAAAAACCTACAGCG
>NC_138377.1:49522991-49549699 GCF_054177405.1 Leptonychotes weddellii
AGCCTAGTGGTGGGTATTGAGGACGGCACATTCTGCATGGAGCACTGGGTGTTATGCACAAACAATGAATCATGGAACACTTCATCTAAAACTAATGATGTAATGTATGGGGATTAACATAAGAATAAAAAAAAATAAGATAACCAGAAGAAAAAATATCCTGGTGCTTGGCAAACAATTATTATGGAAAGAAATGCATGAATAATGACCGTCATTGCTACATCTTTTCTCCTGCTTGCTACATGTTTCCTGGTAGTTCACCATTACTGTTAACCCTAGAATATCCTATAGTCAAAAATAATATATTGCATTACATAATGTAATATTTTAAGCTTAAGCACATTTTACTGGACAATCTTGGGTTAAGGTCTTAAGTACATAATTTTTATTGTACTGTCTTTTTTAAGGTTCTTAGAGCATTAAGAAAATGTGCTGACCCAGGCAGAGAGAGATGACATAAGGATCACTGGCAGCTCACTGGCATTAAGTCATTTATCACATGCTGACAAATTACTGATAATTTGTATTGATTCGCTTGCTGGGCTTAGTGAACTGAGAAGCCAAATCCAAATACACACTGAACTGGAATTGGAAACTTGACTGCTTTCATCAAATCAAAGTCAAGTTAAGCTGAAACTTTATCTTATTTCTGTATATTCAGCTCTGCATTTTCTGTTAAATTGAACAAAACACTTGGCATAATTGCCATCAGATACAAGTATGCTTTTGCTCTTAGAGACCAAAGTTTTACCAAGAGTTTTATGAAGTTGCAGAGGACGTCAAGTTTGTATTTTTTTTAAGGTTTATTTAATTGACAGACAGAGAGAGCACAAGCAGGGGGAGCAGCAAGCAGAGGGAGAGGGAGACGCAGGGTCCAGCTGAGCAGGGAGGCTGATGAGAGGCTTGATCCCAGGACCCTGGGATCATGACCTGAGCTGAGGACAGATGCTTAACTGAATGAACCACCCAGGCGACCCCGAGTCTGTATTTTGAAATGGTACCTTTCTACTATGGTCCAAGTTTAATTGCTTGAAGCTAGCAAAATTTCACTTGTTTAAGTATAATTTCAAAATATACTTATTGAAATTCTTACCTTTTAAAGGCATGCTATAAAATGATATATATATATATATATTACATCATATACTGAAAAAAGCTCACACATTTTTACCAATAATCTGTATTCCATACGTGTCATAAGAATGTACATATATTTTGTAAATTGGATCCGTTGATATAAAGGGATATATATACCTGGATTGAATAGCTACAAACAAATCTATTGTAATTCTCTCCACATTGCAGGGAAGAGCCAGGCTCATAAATTAGCTTTTATTTCTTAAACAAAAATAAAATGAAAAACATTTATCAATTTCTAGAATTCTACCAAAACTTATCTCTTTTCATTTTTACTATGCTAATACCTTTAAAGAAATTATATACTAAAATGTACATTGAAATATTTGTAGCTATAGTTATTCTCTTATATTTGTGAAACTTTCTGGATGTATATCTAAAAATGTACTTTATATCTGAAATGTATTGTTTAATATGGATTATTGTCTATGACAATGAAATCAGTAACACCTATGGAATTTGATTCTTTATTTTCCAATAAATAAATTAATACATTGCCTTACCACTCTTCACTTAGGTTAGTAAACACACTGTCAAAAAATTCAGAAATAGCAAAATTTAAAACACTAGATTAATAAAATAGTATTTAATTAGTTTAATGTGCATATAAGAACAGCTTATGAACTGGGAACTTTTGAATCTAAAACCTTTATGAAACTCAGGGACATGATATTGCAGAATGGTTTATAAAGGGAAAATGAGGAAGTAGCTTAACCTTTACAATAACTGGTTTATAATGGGGGTTTCCAGATGGCAGAGGATTAGTTAGAAGTGATAATCTCATACCATTTTAAGAAGATGACTTAAGATTTTTTAATGATTATCAGAAGATTTATAAGAAATAACCTAAGTTTTACTTATATTCATAAAAAAAAAAAGCTACGTTTATTTTTGCTTACGTAGCTTAAATGATTTTGTCTCCTAGGGAGATTCTCAAGCTTGGTCTCCATTCTTTTATTTTAATAATATCAAAAGGTTACTTGTTAAAATATTGGTTTTGAATGACCAAAAATTAATGCAATGTTTTTTTTAT
Organism: Leptonychotes weddellii; assembly: GCF_054177405.1. Taxonomy (NCBI): domain Eukaryota; kingdom Metazoa; phylum Chordata; class Mammalia; order Carnivora; family Phocidae; genus Leptonychotes; species Leptonychotes weddellii. The sequence goes on from NC_138377.1 coordinate 49,525,162, forward strand.
TTATTAATCACTCTTTAAAGGTACTACACCATCTTCAATTCAAAATAGAAATTCTTTAAAAAGGCACCATATACTAATTTTTGCATACTGGAATCACAGAATATTTTGGGATGCCTTAATCTTCCCAAAACTTCATGTAGAGATGGGATGTTGTTGTTTGCTTTATTGGCCCAGATTGTCTTAAAGTAAAATAAGGTAGCATTTTCTTTAAAAAATAATTAACATAAACACAGGTCAGATAAAACTTAGTATTGTTTGACTTTATTAGGAAGAGCATATGCTCTCCACAAATCTCACTTGGTCAGTTTTTCACTTTGGGCATCATCTACACAGACTCTTAAAGGTTTTGTTGTTGTTGTTGTTGTTTATTCATTCGAGACGCAGAGATACAGAGAGAGAGAGAGAGAATATGAGCAGGGGGAGAAGCAGAGGGAGGGGGAGAAGCAGGCCCCCCGCCAAGCAGGAAGCCCGATGTGGGGCTCGATCTCAGGACCCTGGGATCATGACCCGAGCCGAAGGCAGATGCTCAACCAACTGAGCCACCCAGGCGCCCCTACACAGACTTTTAGATGTGATATAAATATTGTTTAATTTAAGGTATAGTTGTGAGATGGGTATAACATTGACAATCCTTTCACAAGGGGTAAAAATGGCTACTATTCTTTGAAGTTATTTTTATGTTGGAAATATTTATTTAATAGAAAATGTCCATTAATTAAATGAACTTTCAATGACAGAAAATCTTTCTTCCTGTTGTTTTAATGTCATCAAGGATTTAGATTATGTAGCACTGAACTTCACATTTTTAATATCATATTTTCCTTGAAAATAGGAACTATCTCAAAAAATGGTAATGTTTATAAAATTAAGAGAAAAAATGCAAACTGTCCTAGACGGGTGGGCTTCTTTAGGGCCACTATCTGTCAGAGTTTTGACTTGGGTTAAGGCGTAAGCTTCTTTTAGAAAAAGGGGAAAAACACAGGTGGGTCAGTAGCATGAGGATCCCCCAATCTCTGTTCCGCCTCATTAAGAGGGGTGCCAGAACCAGGCCAACTAGTGAACATGGTGTGGGTTTTGTTCTAGTGAGGATAACCCTTTCCCACTGTGAAGGCCCTCTTAAGATGGCAATCAAGAGAATGCTAATCTACATTAGGAGAATATATTGGCAGTTCCACACTGGACAGTATTGACTTAGGTGGCAGATGTTTACAGGAATTTCCTGGAAAGTCAGCTTGTCTGCACATGGAGACTGGGTATCAGTCAGGCCATTAGAGCCCATGTGTGGTTACAAATACCTCTACTGAGCTGAAAAATCCAAGAGTATTGTGGGAAACTAATCTTGGGCACCAAGTCTACAGTTAGAAGTTGAGCCCTCCTCCTGTCAGCTTATAGTCTAGGCCATTCAAGATCCTCACGTAAGTTTACTTTTCAGAAAATCTTATTCCTTGTAAAGCATATTTTTTCTTGCTTGATAAGCACACAGATATTTTAAAAAGCTAACCAACAAAACTAAGCTCTGGAGAAATTTATTAAGTACATTTTAATTAATTTATTTTGACCTTTACAAAATAGCTGAGGATTCAAAACAAGATTTAATAAAGAGAATATATTTTGAAGTATATTAAGTTTGGCTAGTTTCCTTCAGAAATGCTTTAGAAATATAGGGGTGCCTGGGGTGGCTCAGTTGTTAAGCTTCTGTCTTTGGCTGGGATCATGATCCTGGGGTCCTGGGATAGAGCCCTACATCGGGCTCCCGGCTCAGCAGGGATCCTGCTTCTCCCTTTCCCTCTCCTGCTCCCCCTACACGTGCTCACTCTTTCTGTCGAATAAATAAATAAAATCTGAAAAAAAATTTTTTAGAAATATAAATACAGTTATAAATACATTTTATGGGAGTTATCCATTATTTTCATTAGCTCTGTGATCATTGATACAATATTGCAAAAACTTTTAAAAAGACTGCTATACAAAATTTTTGGGAAAAACTTATTTTCAGAAAAATTTTCAATGACTTTTGTATTCAGCTTAGAAACATCTCATATATTCATATTATCACCAATCACTGGGATTTAATATATAAAGAAGAAATTGCTATGGCATCATATTAAAATACCACTTTTATCAAATCAGGATTTATGTCTTTACTACAATTTCCTTAAAATATGTAGATCCACACAGTCATATATGTTACCCTGGTATATGGTGCTCAAGGTCATTAGGCCATTGTACTCTCTTAAGTCTATAGGATCATCCCTGAGATCTATGTCAAAAAGCTGGATTATCCTCAGACTCATATTGTTTGCATTTTCAGTATATGAAGAAAATATTTATCTTTAAATTCCAGAATTCAAATATTTATCTTTGAAAACCAAGGAATATATGATCAGGTATTCAATACCTTAGCACCTTAGTAGCTATTGGTTTGATTTATGCAAAATACTATTGGTTTTGATCATTGGCAGGTTGTTAATAAACAAAGCGGTATTAAAAAAATAAAAGCATAGATTTTCTTGTCTATTTTATAGGGAATTACTACTTATGGGATCTTAATTTAATAAACACAAACATTTGAATTATAAATTCATCTACTGATAAAAGATATTCTCTTTAAAATAGGTTTTGTTGTTGTTATTGTTGTTGTTTGTTTTGTTTTGTTTTTAGATATCCCATGCCAAGAACTATGTTCCAGCTCCTGCAAAATGATGTTTCATTCATGGGCTTCTATATAAAATCCATGAGAAATGAAAGAGCCCTGACATTTGGGCAGAGTTTAATTCAAATATATTTAAATGACAAGGACTCTTACTTTCTGTTCCTGTTGACACCAACCATGCAGAGGCCCAGTTCAGTCACATTCCTTTAAATAGAGCATTCATGTTCACACAATATCATAGTCTATGTGTGGTCGGAGCAGTTCCATGAACTGAAGCCACATGTCTTACAGGCTGCTGGCTCAATAACAGCCAACGTTTTGCAATGAGCACAAAGTTCCAGGTGCAAACACATTACATTGCTAATTCCATATCAATCATATGGAACAAAAATCCAAAACTCTTCCAATTATCTTTCATATTTATTACAATTATGACATTTCCCCCTGAATACTCAAATTTACCTTGAGACCAATATATGTATATTTAAAGTTTCTATCTCAGATCAACATGTAAGTCTTTATTAGAAAGCTTCTGCACAGCAAAGGAAACAGTCAACAAAACAAAGAGGCAACCCACAGAATGGGAGAAGATACTTGCAAATGACATTACAGATAAAGGGCTGGTATCCAGGATCTATAAAGAACTTCTCAAACTCAACATCCCAAAAAACAAATAATCAAGTCAAAAAATGGGCAGAAGACATGAACAGACACTTCTCCAAAGAAGACATACAAATGGCTAACACAGACACATGAAAAAATATTCATCACTAGCCATCAGGGAAATTCAAATCAAAACCACACTGAGTTACCACCTTATACCAAAAAATTGACAAGGGAAGAAACAACAAATGTTGGAGAGGTTGTGGAGAAAGGGAAACACTCTTACAATGTTGGTGGGAATGGAAGTTGGTACAGTCACTTTGGAAAACAGTGTGGAGGTGCCTCAGAAAATTAAAAATAGAGCTACCCTATGACCCAGCAATTGCACTACTGGGTATTTACCCCAAAGACACTGATGTAATGAAAAGAAGGGCCATATGCACCCCAATGTTCACAGCAGCAATGTCTGCAATAGCCAAACTGTGGAAAGAGCCGAGTGCCCTTCAACAGATGAATGGATAAAGAAGATGTGACCCATATATACAATGGAATATTACTCAGCCATCAGAAAGGATGAATACCCAACTTTTACATCAACATGGATGGGACTGGAGGAGATTATGTTAAGTGAAATAAGTCAAGCAGAGAAAGTCAATTATCATATGGTTTCACTCATTTGTGGAATATAAGGGATAGCATGGAGGACATTAGGAGAAAGGAGGGAAAAATGAAGTTTGGGGGGGAATCAGAGGGAGAGATGAACCATGAGAGACTATGGACTCTGAGAAACAAACTGAGGGTTTGGATGGGGCGGGTGGGGGAATGGGCTAGCCCAGTGATGGGTATTAAGGAGGACACGTACTGCATGGAACACTGGGTGTTATACAAAAACAATGAATCATGGATCACTACATCAAAAACTAATGATGTATTGTACGGTGACTAATATAACATAATAAAACAAAATTTTAAAAAGTAAGTATTAGCTAATCCGAGACTAAAAAGTTAGTCTATTATAGAAAATTTCACTAAACCAGATATTTTACTTTTTTTTTTTCCACTGGTAGGGAAAACTTTTCACCACCTTCAAAATGAAACTAAAAACTGTCATATTTTCTGGCCAATTATTAATCCTTTTTCTAGAAGTAATTGAAACCTTTCATAGAGCAAAAAAAGAAAATCTTGGAATACCTACATTCTGGAAAACTCATGGGTCTAGCCTGAAAATGAGGCATCTAAAATATTCTAGCTAGTGGATTTTAAGCTCAGTTTTAGAGCAAAGTATTCACAACATCCTAAATTTATTACAGTTCACTTGTATTACAAAATTTACAAAGCACTTTCATATTATCTAATAAAATTTCAGTAACTATACTATGAGATAGGTATAATTATCTTATGGATTCAAAAATAATGTTCAGAGAGGCTGTTTCTTTTCTAAGGCCATAAGGTCAACTATTAATAAATAAGATAATAAAGCCCAAAGTTCAACTCAAAGCCTTTTTCTCATTTTATTCTTTTTTTTCCACTTTCAACCCTTACTTTTGAAAGTTTCGCAGGCAAGATCCAAAAGTCAATTTATTTAATTTATTGAAAGATACATCATCTCTGCTAGTTTTCAACTAATTCCATTTTCTGTAACTTTTTTCCTGAATTCCTACCTTTGAAACTTTGGTTAACTCCAATTTGATTCCTTTTAAGTCACAGATTTCTAAACTCTACATACTCTACTTCTAAGGATAGGATAATTCAGTAGGATTTTTAGGTCTTGTCCCCTCCACGCGCTACGTCTTTGATCCATACAACTAATTTCTGCCTTTGATATCATCACTCAGTTATATTACAAATACCTTGTAGAAAGTCATATAATAATCTAAGAAACTTGTCTGGTTAGAAATGAAACAGGAAGAGTGTTCGTGTTCTCCTCACTGGCCATTTAACTCCCAGTAACAATTGTTAGTTAAATAATTTGGAGAGACACTAACAAAACCTAAATTCATGGAAGGAGGGGCATAATAAGATTGGTTGGAAAGATTTTCAATTATTTAAATTACTATGAACTGCCTCCACGTTTCCAAGCTATGGAAGATGTTTATCATGTGGGTAAGATTTCAGAAAACAGTAATGCTCTTGTTTATTTGCCTTACTACTATCAGAGCACCTATGTTCTGACATGAGTCAACTCTTCCTGTAGACACCTTTAAAAGTAGAGTCCCTTCTTGTTTCCTGGGGCATTGGACTTCAAATATACCTCATTGTCTCAAATCCTGCATGATTTTTTTTTTATTTTATTATGTTATGTTAATCACCATACATTACATCATTAGTTTTTGATGTAGTGTTCCATGATTCATTGTTTGCGTATAACACCCAGTGCTCCACGCAGAGCGTGCCCTCTTGAATACCCATCACCAGGCTAGCCCATCCCCCCACACTCCTCCCCTCTAGAACCCTCAGTTTGTTTCTCAGAGTCCATCATCTCTCATGGTTCGTGTCCCCCTCCGATTTCCCTCTTTCATTTTTTCCTTCCTGCTATCTTCTTTTTTTTTTTTTAACATATAATGTATTATTTGTTTCAGAGGTATAGGTCTGTGATTCAACAGTCTTACACAATTCACAGCGCTCATCATAGCACATACCCTCCCCAATGTCTATCACCCAGCCACCCTATCCCCCCCACCCCCCACCTCTCCAGCAACCCTCAGTTTGTTTCCTGAGATTAAAAATTCCTCATATCAGTGAGGTCATATGATATATGTCTTTCTCTGATTGACTTATTTTGCTCAGCATAATATCCTCCAGTTCCATCTACATCGTTGCAAATGGCAAGATTTCATTCTTTTGATGTCTGTATAATACACACCTAATTGCCTTTCTTATATACTTGAATCATTCTTTCTGTCTTTCACATGACTCTGTATCATGATCTATTTCTGGCATTTTATTTATTTTTAAATATTTTATTTATTTATTTGAGAGACAGAGAGCACATGAACAGGGGCAGAAGGAGAGGGAGGGGGGGAAGCAGGCTCACCTGTTGAGCAAGGAGCCCAATGTGGGGCTCCTTTCCCAGGACCCTGGGATCATGACCTGAGCCAAAGGCAGATGCTTAACCAACTGAACCACCCAGGCACCCCTATTTCTAGCATTTATAGTAATCTCCCGGGGCATCTGGGTGGCTCAGCATGTTAAACGTCTGCCTTCGGCTCGGGTCATGATCTCAGGGTCTTGGGATGGAGTCCCACATCGGGCTCTCTGCTCAGTGGGGAGTCTGCTTCTTCCTCTCACTCTCCCTCTCTGCTCCCCTCGCCCTCTCCCTCAAATAAATAAAAATAAATAAATAAATAAAGTAATAATCTCCTTTCCTGTGTAAGGTTGAAATGTGATCTTTTTCTTCCTTTTCCCATACACATTATATTAGAGACACATTCAGCTTTAGTGATGTTGAAGGCAATTAAGTATATTTTGACTCTGCTCTGATTTTAAAATGTTTCCTTTTAATCTTTCTCAGTCTTTCTCTCTCTCTCAATCTCTCCCCCTCTTTCTTCCCCCTTCCCACCCCCTCCTTATCTTTCTCTTTCTCTCTGTTCCCTAATGTGTCTAAATTTGCTGTAGGAAAATAGCCTAGTGAATAATAAGGATTTAAGTTCTGACTGTGCCATTAACTTCTTTTTTTTTATTATGTTATGTTAATCACCACACATTACATCATTAGTTTTTGATGTAGTGTTCCATGATTCATTGTTTGCGTATAACACCCAGTGCTCCATTCAGTATGTGCCCTCTTTAATACCCAACACCAGGCTAACCCATCCCCCACCCTCCTCCCCTCTAGAACCCTCAGTTTGTTTCTCAGAGTCCATAGTCTCTCATGGTTCGTCTCCCCCTCCGATTTGGCCTTTAGCATGTCACTTAACCTCTAGATGTCATATTTTCTTCACTACTATAATGAAGAAAGTAGTATCACTTTATTTGAAAAGTGTTTTTGCAAATCATGACTAAAAATTATGATATGCCTATAGAAGATAAAGAAAGTTGTAAACAATAATTTGTGAGCGTAGCTTTGAAATATCCAGGTTATATTTTCAAAATCAAACCATGATTATTCTATAAAAAAATTTTGCTATGCTGATGAATGAAGTTAATACTGAGAATCACATATTAGAATAGGCAAAATCTCCATTATTCCTTAAGTAGTAATAAAACATTAGTTCATTGGCTTGCAGGGTCTCTATAGTGAAGTGCAGGAGAATAAATTCTTGGTATGAGACAGAATTATTTTCAAATTTCAGTAGGCCACTTTCCATTTGACTTCCGAGAAGTAACTTTAATTCTAAATGTTACAGTTTCTTCATCTTTAAAACAAGGAAGGTATTGCTTAGATATGAAAGAAAATGTGTAAATCATTTCTAATAATGTATGCCCATAATATCAAATGACATAGACTTTATAAAAAAAATAAACACCTCTGATTTCCTAAAAATAAATGTTTCTCATATTGACCTAAAATACTGTTTGTTCACTTTTAAACTGAAACATACTGTTTTTGATAGGCAACACTCTTAGATTCTTAGACCTCTTTGTGAAATTTGAGAAGGTATACTTACATGGCCCATAAAATTTTGGTATTTTTAGTCCTCATTATTCAAAAGCTTCATTTTTAGGGGAGTATAACAAGAGATACTAGTTATATACCGGAGTGGTAAATGAAGCCTGGCAGTTTTATAAATAGCCTCATCTATCTAGTCAAGGGTTAGTCCTACTTTCTTTAAATACCTGTGTTGGCAGCCATAGGACCACCAGAGCTTGACAGGGTGTGCAGCAAATATAAATAACCACTACTTAAATATTCTATTTTTCAAAAAAAAAAAAAACACACAGTTGAAAATCTATGGAAGAGATTAAATGGGAAATTAACAGAAAAAAATTGGAGTGCTGAAAACTCTTTTAGTGACCACTAGAATGTAAAATTTTAGGTTTAAAATTAAAAAAAAAAAACCTCTAATACTGAACTAAATATAAAAGGATATTGTATTACTAAATACAGCATACCCAATGCATCTAATGCCATTTTTTTTAAATAGCCAATTTTCATAGAACGTTCCTCGTGGACGAGAAAGATGCTAAGTCATTTACATGCAATATCCATTGGATCCACAAGTGGCTCATTTTTAAATAAGGAAAGTTAGGTAGAAGATAAGGTCATCCATGGTACTATCCCATGTTACAAAGATGGCCAGTGGAAAGACCAGGATTTAGAAACAGCTCTATCTGAATCCATTGCCTGTGTTACATGCATCATCCATAGATCAAGGTAATTGCAGATTTTGCTTTGAATGGCCTCCCTTTTGTACCTTCTGCCTAATACCACTAGGGTAGTGAGATTTTTGTGGATCTATAATTTTGTTGTTTTTATTATATGAATAACACTTTTGTATCTTTTATACTTCAGAAAATTATTATAAAACTCAAGAACCTCTTCCAAATTACATCTCCTTCCCTTATTGCACATCCTTTTGAAAAACACTATGTGCCAACTTGGTGGGAATTAGCACAGACTGCTTCATTTAATCCACAAGTTGAATTTAACTATGATTAAACTAAGAATTTATGTGCAGTTTATTCCTTATTTCATAAGGAAATTTTAAACCATACCAATTATATGTCCTAACTTTCAAAATGTTTTATAATTATAAATACAAATAATCATAAAATACAGTTGGTAATTTTCTCCCCCAAAATAATGAAACTAGAATATTTGTTATTGTTTGAATCTCATGTTTAGTATAGTTCTTACTAATGTCTGTATAATGTGTTTACTAGCTAGTCATATGGAGGAGTCAAAATATCATTGACCTTATTTATTATTTCTTACTATGCAATGTAATTCTAGAGATGTGAACTAGCAATATTTATATTCATCCTACTGTAATATTGCCATTGTTTTCAGATAAGAAAGAATTATAATATATAATTTTGAGCTCAATGGCCCTTCATGTCAGTTGTTTAAGAACCAGTCTTATATACTTAGACGGTCTAAATACACACAGGAGCATCTATTATTAGACCTTAATAGTTCAAATTCACAAAAAATAAAAAGATATGCAAACACTAACATTTATGCCATAATATTTTTGTGTGTATGTGTGTGTGTTCAGCTGGGAATAAAAAGGACAGAGTACATAGAACCGATACTATTCCAATATCCAACTGTAGGTCTCATGAAGAATTACAAACAGGCTCTACTCCCTGCATTTCAGTGATACCAAATGTATTTCATGCTGGGAAATTAACATTTGAATTTTTTCTGTTGAAGTTGAGTATATGTTTGTCTTGGCTCTGAACAATACAGTGTGTTTAGGAATAAAACATTATGGCTTATGTTTTACTTTTCTGAATCTAGGTTCATGTCTGCCTCCCATAAATTTATTAATAAAAATTATCATGAGGAAGTCCATGGAACTGTGTTAACATATCATTTGTTGCATATTCGACCATAAGTAGAAAATTTGTCATATATTTATGTATAAATGTCTAGTACATTAAAGAAGCCATCTTTACTAATATTTAGTGTTTTTTCCTAAAGCATTCCTGTTTAAAGCACTCAAACAAAACAGAAAATAATCTAATCATTTTATTTATAAAAGTTCTAAAAACATTAAAAATCCCCAGGAAAATGGAACCCTAAAATTAAAATGAGCCAAAGGAAAATTACCTTTTGACAAATAAGAGTATTAAGGAAAGCTATATTGCTTTTTTCATTAGGAGATTGCTATCCAGGAAAATTATTTTCTCACGCTGATTTTCACTCTGAGTAAGTAAGCTATGTTTCCTTTCCAATAAATATATTAATATTTGCATCTTAAAACCTGTCCAAGACACACAAAATAAATTAAAGCATAATAATTTAGAAAGGTTATATATACTGACAGGTAAACATATATCTTTGTGTTGTCTAAGGATCACTGTTTATTGAAAGGTATTTTTAGATACCTTTAGAAACTTGTTAAGAAAAGTTATTAGATACCATAGGTATGGGTGAGATCATCTCTACTTTTCACTTGCTCCATTTCTAAAGGAACCTTCCCAACAGCATTACAATCTGCTCAATTCACTGCTGTTTAAAACAAGGCCTTCCCCCCACGATCCCAGTCTTCCCTTCTAGAACTATATTACTCTAGCCTCATTCTTCTCTTTCTTTCATTTTCACAGAGACTGCTTTCTTTGATTACAAAATGGAGGAGGTAGAAAAGGAGAACTTTTTAGAAAATTATTTAAAACTCAAGAACCTCTTGTATTCATGCAGAGGTCTTGTTTGGGGCATTCTAGGCAGGGGCAATAGCAAATGCAGGAGCAAACTTGGCATGTTGCAGAAACAAATGGAAAACATTCTTAAATAAGATCTAGATTTTTAGAGACGCACAGTGATGCCTCTCATTTCCATAGTTTTTAAATCTGACTTTACCAATATTCATTCACCAAGACCCATATATATCTCAACACTGGGAGCTCTCCAAGCATCAGCTGAGGGAGTAACAGTTTTTACTATCTACTCAGTGGACTATTCGCTTAATGACAGAAAATGTGATAAACTTTTCAATGAAAACTTATTTCACTAAAACTGCCTTCACCACTGAAAGCCCATTAAAGTAGAAACAATTGTCCAATAAAAAGGCACTCCATCCCCCAGTTCAGTGAAAGAATTTCTGACCCACAAAAGTGATAGAAACCTAGTAGGAAATATCATTTCTCCATTGTTTCTATTCTAGGTCTATCGTCATTTTTCTGACAAAAAACTTCTAGCTTTTCCTTCCAGATTTACCTCAAAAGATGGATATAATAAAAAGCAAGAACTATTTACTGATCCATCTCTTTATTTTTTTTAAAGATTTTTATTTTATTTATTTGACAGAGAGAGCGAGCGAGCACAAGCAGGGGGAACTGAAGAGTGAGAGGGAAAAGTAGGCACCCCATTGAGCAGGGAGCCTGACATGGGGCTTGATCCCAGGATCCCAGGATCATGACCTGAGGCGAAGCAGATGCTTAACTGACTGAGCCACCAAGGCACCCTCTGATCCCTCTCTTTAAATAAATTGGGGACGTTTGCTTGCAACCAAACAATCCTTATCCTGAAAGACACTTCCTTTTTTCTTTTAAGTTGCTTGTGAAATTTTTCAAATGTTTTTGGAAACTTTCTATGCTTCCAATTTCTCTATAACCATTGTTTCTCAGTTTCAGTATATAAATCTCAGTTTGAATACACTCCCTTTTAGTACTTGAAAGAAATATCTATGCCTGAAATCTCCATCCCTCACTTCATATTTTTTCTCATGTCAGGTTAAATATCGCTTAACCACTTATGAAAGCTGACAATGACCTACATCTCATTACTCCCTATAGTAAATTATCTTTTTTTTTTTGTCTGACTCGATTACAAAGCATAACTGATCATAGGTGGTCATTCCCTACTTCATGATAAGTGTCACCCACATGGATGTGCCACTTGATGTCCCTTCAAGAAAGAAATGGTTGCCCAGCACCTGTGAGGAGTGAAAGTGGCTGACAGCCTCCAGCTGTAGAACCTGAGTGATGCTTCACAGGATCCACTTAAATGTTACTGATATGTCTAGTTTATTACCATATCACAGCCTTTACACTTGCTTTTCTTTCTTTGTGAAAGCTTTCCACTAGATTTTTATGTGGCCACTTCCTTACCACCTTTCAAGTCTCATCTCAAATTCCCCTAATAAAAGATGTCTGCCTTTCCTAGCTAAATTAACACCAGCTCCTCTTCATCCTATTTTTACTTCTTTTCATTATAGTTTTATATATGTTAAATTATAGAAAGCTTCGGGATATTTATTTTCTGGTGTGTTTCTTCCTATAGAATATAAAAACTTTAAGGATAAGGCCTGTAACTTGTCTGTTCTCTCTCCAGTGCCTAGATGGATTACTGGAACATGTTAAGAATTTAAAACAAAGAATTGTATAATTAATACATTACAGTGTTATAGAAGTATCTGCCTAATAATTCTATTGCTTCACATTATGGGTATCAGCCCACTGTCTTTAAAAAAGAAAACTAAGTACACTATCACTGAACCATGAACCAAAGGAGAAATTTTGGTATCATCAATAAAATTCTTAATATTTTTATGATAGTAGTGTCACTGCTCTAGATTTTTAATACTTATATGCAAACCCTACAATTATGCTTATACAAAGTTATGTACTATCATTTTACAGAAAGGAAGAAAAAGCTCTTAGTAAAGAAATTATTTAAAGATTATTGTCTGCTATTCCCTTTGACTCTCTGATGAAATTAATGTGCTTAGGCAATTGAACTGGATTCCTGAGACAAACCACAAGAATTCATCTGGTCAAATTTATAAAACAATTTCTCACAATTTCATAGCTTTTCTTTGCCAGTTAGCTGTACGTCTCACATGAGGTAATGGGCATTGTTTCATAGTGTTGGAGATTACTTTAATCACATAATCATCATAGATTTGCACTAACAGAAATACAGTTAATGTTTGAATAGTCGGATATGTTCTAACCGCTATAATTGCCTTGAAACTAGCATAGCTTGAAATGGCTATCAGCCAGTCAAATTGTTTCATTTGCTTTTGCTATGCTCCATTTGGTATCCTACTACAAGGTTACGTATTGTCAACTTGTGAATATGCCATTTACCTGTTCAAGGAAAGAAATGACCTTTTATGAAGGTTATCTCGAGGGAAAGAGAATTAGGGCACTACAAATCAATGACCATGTACCCTCTGCAATAGAACACCAATTATAGGACTATTTTGACTCTATTATTTTTTCATTACAGTGGAGAAACATGTATTTTCTACAAAAACTATGTAAATACTTTGACATACCATGTCGATAAACTTATGAATAGTCTTAATAGGTATTTTTAAAGATAGAATTGAAAGATGAAATGTAGAATGGAGAAGAGATTTATAATAGTGTTTAATTCCTAATGCAGTCTATTCAATTCAGGGTGGTGCTGTTGACAACATATTGGATTTTGTTCTAAGATTTTTGAGTAATTATAAATGGCATTCTGTTCATCATGTATATTATCATGCTGTTTTGGGTACTGCAAACAATAGAAAGCTCACTATAAATTTGTAATTCTACAGGCCAGACATAATTTTAATATGGATACATTTTACAGCACAGGGAACATAGCCAATGGTATTGTAACAACATTGTATGGTGACATTTGGTAGCTACACTTGTGGTGAACATAACAACATATAGAAATGTTGAATCACTATGCTGTACACTGGAAACTAATGTAACATTTTATGCCAACTATACTTCAGTAAAGAAAATATATGAACACATTTTATAATAAAGTAATGAATTACTAAATTAATGAATTACTGAAGATGAAAAGGCATAATTAGTGAGTAAAATCTCATGAACTCAAAGCTTTATTCTAAGGTTGCTGAATAAATAATCTCTTTGTAAAATTATTTAATATTCAATAACATTTACTATATGTTTTTAATATTTAAGGAATTCTAGCCTCACTTAAAAATATAAGAATATAAATATGTACATAGCTAATCAATAAATTTTAACTCTAGAGATCTTTGTATTTCTGTGAGAATTAATTCCATACTTTTTATCTGGGGATAAATTCCCAGGACCCTGGGATCATGCTGCCTTAGGCTGAAGGCAGACGCTTAACTGACTGACTGAGTCATCTAGGCACCCCTTGGCTTATTCTCTTATTCTTCTCCTTCTACTCCCAAGTGCACTCACATTAGTCAGTTTCCAAAACACTCAATCCTTGTTAGCAAGGATTTAGTTAGCATGTATTCCTCAATATTTTTTTCTGGACTCATTCTATTCACGGGGATAGTTTCATAAGATGTTTTTTTTAAACAAAAAAAATAGGCCTTTTATTACCCATATTATTTCTCACTTAATAACACCATAAAGAAAATTTTTGAAGTTGAGAGTACTCTGTTTCCTTTTAATGACTTCATAATATGTTGTAATGTAGAGGCCACACACAAGTTGCGGCCCTTTGAGGGGCATGTGTTTTGCTTCAAATTTTTTTCCTTGACAATATTTAACAAATATCACTGCACCTATGTCTGTACACCTTGGTGCCATTATTCTTTATTTTTTTTTAAAGATTTTATTTATTTATTTGAGAGAGAGGATGAGAGGAGAGAGAGAGCACATGAGAGGGGGGAGGGTCAGAGGGAGAAGCAGACTCCCTGCCGAGCAGGGAGCCCGATGCGGGACTCGATCCCGGGACTCCAGGATCATGACCTGATGAGCCGAAGGCAATCGCTTAACCAACTGAGCCACCCAGGCGCCCCACATTCTTGAATTTTAAACCCCAGTATTTATGCCTTAAGAAGCTTCAGCAAAGAGAGAGATTTGTGGAAGGTTGGAGATGGAGCTGAAGACAGAGGCTGAAATGAAGCCATCTGGGTGGCTGTGGAGGGTCAGGTCTCTCTACTCTCTTGAAGTGTGTGTGATCATTAATAACACACATACTTCAGGTAGAGCTGAGTGGGTGCATTTGCTAGCTTGTGTACAGTTAAATGTGGTTTTATAATTTTTATTTTTATTAAAGATTTTATTTATTTGAGAGGAGGTAGAGAGCATGTGCATGCACGAGTGTGGGGAAGGGGCAGAGGGAGAGGGAGAAGCAGACTCCCCGCTGAGCAGGGAGCCCCATGCGGGACTCGATCCAGGGACTCCAGGATCATGACCTGAGCCGAAGGCAGTCGCTTAACCAACTGAGCCACCCAGGCGCCCTGGTGCCATTATTCTTAAGATATAGGTTCTAACTGTTGGGATAGACTAGTTCACAGACTATGTTTTTATTTTCAATTTTAATAGATGTTGCTTGATTAATTTCAAAATAACCGTACCTGTGATATATGAGAATACCTTTTAACTCATGCCTCCTGGAGCAATAAATAATTTTTGTTTCATTATTTCCAGTCTGAAAGAGCTATAGTTGACCATAATTTACCTATCACCTGCTACTAATGAATTCCCACATCTTTCTACAAGATTGCAATATTACACCTTTTGCTGCCATTCATATCACAAACATATATTTTGCAATATCTACCATTTCTCTGCTGAGTGCTTTACAGTATATTTTGCCATACAGAAGTGCATTTATAAATATAGATCTAGATATACTTATATAATACAGCACACTTTTTAAAAAGATTTATTTATTTGATAGAGAGAGAGAGGGAGAGAGTATGAGCATTGGTGGGGAAGGGGCAGAGGGAGTGAGAGAGAATCCTAAGCAGATTGCCCATTGAGCGCAAAGCCTGACTCGGGGCTTGATCTCACAACCCTGAGATCATAACCTGAACTGAAACCAAAGACACTCAACTGACTGAGTGACCCATGCACTCCTATAGCACACTTTTTTTAAAGAATAATTTTATTCCACATATGCCTTTCATTTGACTTCTAAAGTCCTAATAAGCCTTTGTGAATAAATGAAGAGATGTAATTCCACCTAAGAGTTCATCAACATTAAATGAGTAATTAAGCAGTAATGATAAAATTGCTTTTAAGAAAGATAATTATTGGAATTTTATCTTAATTTTGGAAGAAATAATATAAATTAGCTTAAAACCCTAAAAAATAGTAAAATTAATAATTATCTATGCAGAAGCAAACAAGTGTATTTTATTCTCACCTTCAATGTCATTACAACTGATGACCAAAATTCCCACGATTCCATTATTCAATTATATTGACCAAATAAGTCAATAGAACCCCTGCTAAAATTTCCTATTCACAAAGTATTCAGCATGGTAAGAATTCCCCAAATTCTGTAACAAAAATCACCGTATATTATCATTTTTATATTAGTATATGTTTTTACCACAACAGGTGGTAGCAAATGTAGAACAAATCCTGAAGGAAACTGTATGCATCTGATATTTGCATTTTATTTTTCTATCAGTTCCGAGTAAAAACGACTTTAATACTCCTGAAACACAGTTGACAAAATTGGAAGACAGTGAGATTGATTTTTTAATGAAATATATTAAAACACTTGTCAATATCATGAAATAAGTATAGGGCTAATAACCCACTCTAATTATGAAAGTTATTAAAGCCACAGTTTAATTCTGATTATGATAGATTATTATTAGGAATTTCTCTCATCCAAATAATTTAGGTTCTGCTAATTTCAGGGCTTGTCACTAACAACATTTCTTCATATTACAACCAATTATAATTGATTCTACTCCTGCCTCTTCTGCAGGTATTTTAAAAATGATTTTATCACAATTATTCTCTATGCCTAAACCAAAAAAAAGAAAATACTAAGATAATGAGAGGGAATTATGTTTTTGGGAATCACAATATTCTATAGTGTTATTTTAAACAAATTATTGTGGTAAGAGCACATAAGATAAATAGGTTAACATAGCAAAAGAGAATTGATATTTATGCTCAGACATATATACTGTATATATCATATATACATATATTATCTATACATATATATAATTTAAAATATATTAAAGGTTATGTTTCATACGTGGAGGAGAAGTTTGTTCAGGCTATTAATTATACTTCCTTGGACCTAATTGTTCAACTATGATTCAGTATGATTTTAACTAGGACTATTTATTTGAAGGTTGGAAAAAGTCAAATGAAAATGGGAAGGAACAAAGGGAGGAGGAGGGAAGGGAGAGGGCAATATTGGCTTTTACAACACTAAATCCTGGGAACAGGTTTCCTTTAAGTACATGTTAATCAAAACAGACATATACTGGTACCATAAAACACCACTCTTAAAAAATTGAATAAACAAAAAAACAGAATCAGAACTATAAATGCAGAGAACAAACTGATGGTTACCATAGGGAAAGGGGGTGGGGGGCTCAGCAAAATGAGTGAAAGGGAAAGGAAGACACAGTCCTCCAGTTATGGAATGAATAAGTCATGGAAATAAAAAGCAGAGCATAAGGAATATGGTCAATGATATTGTAACAGCAATGTAATGGGGCAGATTGTAGCTACACTTGTGAATATATAAACTTATAATATATAAACTTGTCAAATCACCAAGTTGTACAGCTGAAACTACTGTAACATTGTGTCAAATACAACAAGAGAAAGAAAGGAAGAGAAGAAAGAAAAGAAAGGGAAGAAAAAAAGAAAAAGAAATATATATTTTTTAAGATTATTTATTTATTTATTTATTTGACAGAGAGAGAGAGACAGCGAGAGAGTGAACACAAGCAGGGGGAGTGGGAGAGGGAGAAGCAGTCTTCCCCACGGAGCAGGGAGCCTGATGTGGGGCTCAATCCCAGGACCCTGGGATCATGACCCGAGCCGAAGGCAGACACTTAACTAAGACTGAGCCACCCAGGTGCCCCAAAAAAGAAAGAATTTGAGGGGGGAAAAAGACACATATTTTAGTATCTGTCACCTAGACTAGAAAAATGCCTGGTACATAGTAGGTACATTTGTTTCTGATTTTTCCCTGGGTACATGGTGCTCCTACTGAGCAGCATCACTTTTAATATGTTGTCACAAATCAAGGAATTCATAGGGATTCATTTGATAAATTAAACAACAAAGGCAATGGGTACTCTGAGAATTCAAACTAATTTCCAAAGTTCACACAGCAGTAAGTTAGTGGAGTTCAGATTTGCATGATTTTCTCATAGAGTGTGAATTAGAATTACTGATGCATATTGCTTATTCTATTAGGAGAATGGTATAGAAATTCTAGTGTCTGTATAAATAGAATAGTTGGTCCTACAATAAGAAACGTGGCTATGACAAATAGAAGTATAAAAAAAGCTCCAAAGAAAGTTAAGCGCTTCTTCATTTACCAGTTGATTAAGTATAAGAGTTTACCTTTAAATTAAAATATTGCTAAAAGAGAAAGCATGAGCATTATTATACTATCAATCTTGAAAGTAAAACAACAACATATGGGTGATACATGGAGACAAGAAAGATGGTGTGAGACAGCTGTCAATAAAAAGAACAATGTAGGGGGCGCCTGGGTGGCTCAGTCGTTAAGTGTCTGCCTTTGGCTCAGGTCATGATCTCAGGGTCCTGGGATCAAGCCTCACATCGGGCTCCCTGCTCCGCGGGAAGCCTGCTTCTCCCTCTCCTACTCCCCCTGCTTGTGTTCCCTCTCTCGCTGTGTTTCTCTCTGTCAAATAAATAAATAAAATCTTTAAAAACAAAACAAAACAAAACAAAACAATGCAGGACACCTGGGTGGTTCAGTCAGTTAAGCGTTTGCCTTTGGCTCAGGTCATGATCCCAGGGTCCTGGGATGGAGTCCTGCATAGGGCTTCTTGCTCAGTAGGCAGCCTGCTTCTCCCTCTGCCTGCAGCTCTCCCTGCTTGTGCTTTCTCTCTCTGACAAATAAATAAAATCTTAAAAATAATAATAAAAGAAAAAGAACAAAGGGGCATGGATTATAAGTTTCAAAGTGTCCATATTTAGTAAATGTACTAAACACTCCAATGAAAAGACGTAAGATGATGGAATGGATAAAAAAACAAGACCCAACAATATGCTGCCTACAAGAGACTAATTTCAGACCTAAGGACATACGCAATTGAAAGTGAAGGGATACCCCTGAAAAAATAATACATTATATGTTAATAAAAAAATAAATTAATTAAAAAAAGTGAAGGGACAGAGAAGCATTTATCATGCACATGACTGTGAAAAGAAAGCTGGGGTAGCAATATTTGTATCAGACAAAATAGACTTTAAAACAAAGACTGTCACAAGAAACAAAGAAGATCATTATATAATCATAAAGGGAACAATTCTACAAGAAGGTATAACAACTGTAAATATTTATGCACCCAACATAAGAGTACCTAAATACATAAAGCAAATAATAACAAACATAAAGGAAGTAATCAATAGTAGTAAAATAATAGTAGGGGCATTTAACATCCCATTTACATTGATAGATATATTATCCAAGCTGAAAACGAACAAGGAAAGCATGGTTTTGAATGACATGTTGGAACAGATGGACCTAGCAGATATATTCAGAACATTCCACTTTAAACAGAAGAATACATATTATTTTCAAGTGCACATGGAACATTCTCCAGAACTGATCACATTTTGGGCCACAAAACAAGTCTCAGAATTCAAAAAGACTGCAGTCATACCATGTATCTTTTCCAACCACAACACTATGAAACTTGAAATCAACCCCTCTGCCCTGCCCCCGGAAAAAAATAATCTGGAAAGAACACAAACACATGGAGGTTAAATCACATACTACTAAACAATGAATGGGTCATCTCAGAAATCAAAAAGGAAATAAAAAAATACATGGAAACAAATAAAAACAATGGTCCAAAATCTTTGGGATGCAGCAAAAGCTTTTCTAAGAGGGAAGTTTATAGCAATACAGACCTACTTCAATTATCAAGAAAAATGTCAAAGGGGCGCCTGGATGGCTCAGTCGTTAAGCATCTGCCTTTGGCTCGGATCATGATCCCAGGGTCCTGGGATCGAGCCCCACATTGGGCTCCCTGCTCCGCAGGAAGTCTGCTTCTCCCTCTCCCACTCCCCCTGCTTGTGTTCCCTCTCTTGCTGTCTCTCACTCTGTCAAATAAATAAGTAAAATCTTAAAAAAAAAAAAAGAAAGAAAAATGTCAAATAAACAACCTAACTTTATACCTAAGGGAGCTAGAAAAAGAAGAACAAACAAAGACCATAACCAGTTGAAGGAAGGAAATAATAAAGATTACAGCAGAAATAAATGAAATAGAAACTTAAAAAAAAAATAGAACAGACCAATGAAACCAGGAGTGGTTCTTTGAAAAGATCAATAAAATTGATAAACCTTCACACAGACTCATAAAAAAAAAATAAAGAGAGAGGACTCAAACAAAATCAGAAATGAAAGAGAAATAACAACCAACACCACAGAAATACAAAGGATTATAACAGGATATTTTTAAAAATTATATGTCAACAAATTGGATAACCTAGCAGAAATGGATAAATTCCTAGAAACATATAACCACCCAAAATTGAAGGAGGAAGAAATGGAAAATTTGAATACACCAATTACCAAATGAAATTGAATCAGTAATCAAAAAACCAAACCAAAACAAAACAAAACACTCCAACAAACAAAAGTCTAGGACCAGGGGCGCCTGTGTGGCTCAGTCAGTTAAGCGACTGCCTTCGGCTCAGGTCATGATCCTGGAGTCCCGGGATCGAGTCCCGCATCGGGCTCCCTGCTCGGCAGGGAGTCTGCTTCTCCCTCTGACCCTCCCCCCTCTCATGTGCGCTCTCTCTCTCTCTCATTCTGTCTCAAATAAATAAATAAAATCTTTAAAAAATATATATTAAAAAAAAAAAAGTCTAGGACCAGAGGGTTTCATAGGTAAATTCTACCAAACATTTAAATAACTAATACTCAGTATTCTCAAACTATTCCAAAAAATAATCCAATTTAAAATGGGCAGAAGACATAAATAGACATTTTCCAGAGAAGACATAGAGATAGCCAACAGACATATGAAAAGATGCTCTACATCACTCACCATCAGGGAAATTCAAATCAAAACCACAAGGAGATATAAACTCACACCTGTTAGAATAGCTAAAACAACAACACAAGAAACAACAAGTGTTGGCCAGGATGTGGAAGAAAAAAACTTTCATGCACAGTTGGTAGGAATGCTAACTGGTACAGCCACTGTGGCAAACAGTATGGAGGTCCTCAAAAAATTAAAAATAGAACTACCATAAGATTCAGTAATTCCACTTCTGGGCATTTACCCAAAGAATAAGAAAACACTAATTCAAAAAGATACATGCACCCTTACGTTTACTGTAGCATTGTTTACAATAGCCAAGATATGGAAGCAGCCCAAGTGTCCACCCATAGATGAATGGATAAGGAAGAGGTGGTATATATATACAATGGAATATTACTCAGACATAAAAAGGAATGAAATCTTGCCATTTGCAACAACACGGATGCAGCTAGAGAATATAATGCTAAGTGAAATAAGTCAGAGAAAGACAAATACCATATGATTTCACTCATATGTGGAATTAAAGAAACAGAACAAATGAACAAGGAATAAAAAGAGAGACAAACCAAAAAGCAGACTCTGAAATACAGAGAAGAAACTAGTGGTTACCAGAGGGAAGGTGGATGGAGGGATGGGTGAAATAGGTGAAGTGGTTTAAAAGTATTTATGTTGATGAGCATTGAGTAATGTACAGAATTGTTGAATGCTGTACATCTGAAACTAATATAACACTGTATGTTAATTATACCTGGTTTTTTTTAAATAAAAAAATGAAAAAAACCCTGCAATTCAAGTTCAAAACAAAAACAAAAATACCCCACAAAGTGTCCATATTCAAATTCTGATACTATCATTGATAGATTTCATAATTTAGGAAGTGTAGATACAGCTTATAAGTATCCTGTTTCTAAATTGAGAAATAAAAGTCACCTCAAGAAGTTTTCAGTGGATTGAAAGAGTTTATGCAAACACAGTCCCTGTTATGAAGGAGTTCACCAAAGGTTAGTTTTAATCTCTCATCCAAATATCCGTTTAACCCAATTTCCCCCCAGGATAGTAATACTTTCTTACTTACCAAGCTGCCTTTGGAAGCTGCACCCAAAGGGTGGCAATTACCCATAGTTGTCAAGCTACATATTCAAAATATAAAACTTGTGGGTGAAAGCTATAAAACAGAGTCATATTTTAAGACTGTAACGCTGATGTTTCCAAAGCTATTTATTTGGTATTAGGGAAACACCATACTTATAAATGAAGATTATATGTAAATTATATTTTTGTTGTTGTTGATAGCCAAAGATATTTTGATTTATAAGATGTCTTAATTATTTTCATAGACATTGTTTTCATTTACTCAGTGATGAAAATGAAGAATATTGCCAAAGGCATGGACATTTCATAGGGAAGAATCCAAAGAAGAGTACACAGATTTTATCAATAATGGATGATAGCACATCTATTTCTACTGTGCACAAAAAACACAAGGTGAAGTTTGATAATTCCCTTAAGATGCTTTTCTGGTTTTGAATATGATAATACACACAAAATAATTTTAAAGAATAAAAATAAATTTGGTTTTATTTGGCAGTGGCATGAATATAACACTACCAAAAGCAGAAAATGAGTATCAAATTAAAATCAGATCTAAGAATATTTAATTCTGAGAGCAAGACTACAGGATTTCACTCATATGTGGAATTTAAGAAACAAAATAGAAGAACATATAAAAAAAAAAAAAGAAAAAGAGAGAGAGAAGCAAACCAGGAAACAGACTCTTAACTATAGAGAATAAACTCAGAGTTGCTGGAGAGGAGGTGGGTGGGGGGATGGGCTAGATGAGAGTTGGATATTAAGGAGGGCACTTGTTATGAGCCCTGGGTCTTACATGTAAGTGATGAATCAGTGACTTTTATTCTTGAAACTAATATTACACTATATGTTAATTAACTAGAATTTGAATAAAAACTTGAAAAAAACCCAAAAAGTAAAGAGAATTATCCAAAGTTAAATAAATAAAATAAATCCCACATATGAGTGAAATCCTGTAGAGGCAAGCCATAAAACAGAATCTTAACCACAGAGAACAAATGGAGGGCTACTGGCGGGAAGGTGGGCAGGGGGATGAGCTAAATGGGTGATGGGTATTAAAGGAGGGCAGGTGTTGTGATGAGCACTGGGTGTTGTAAGTGATGAACCACGAAATTCTACTCCTGAAATTAATATTACACTATATGTTAACTAACTGGAGTTTAAATAAAAACTTGAAACAAAAACAAAAAAACAAAAAACAAAAAAGAGAGAAAAGTCTCCAATAAACACAATGTTTTGAGCTTTAAAAATCACCAATTTATATTACTTTTGCTGTATTTTATTAGAATGTTGACAAATTATGTGCAATCATGAACTTCAAGCTATAATAATAATCTCAAACAATTTATAGTAGAGAAATGATCATGAGGAAGCAAACAATTCTTATAAACATATATCCTTAAAATTAATGAAGATGTAGTCAAAATTAGAAGTTTTACCCAAATGCCAAAGCAGAAATCATTTCACAGAAAAAGGTGAAATAATTACAGCACTTAAAACTAATGACTATCAGGGGCGCCTGGGTGGCTCAGTTGGTTAAGCAACTGCCTTCAGCTCAGGTCATGATCCTGGAGTCCGGGGATCGAGTCCCGCGTCAGACTCCCTGCTCAGCGGGGAGTCTGCTTCTCCCTCTGATCCTCCCCCTCTCATGCTGTCTCCCATTCTCTCTCTCAGATAAATAAATAAAAAAAAAAAATCGTAAAAAAAAAAAAAAAACTAATGACTATCAAATAAACTAAATTGCTATTTTAGGTAGAGCATCTCTAATTATGCAATACATTTTGCCAATTTTAAGCTGAAGATATTAAGAAAAAAAAACTTAGTTGAAAATATTTCCTATATTCACTGAAAAAGATGAGGCATAAAATTGTATAGGAACATCAAAAATGAGATGAGAAGGAACTTGGGGATGCCACTGGCATGCTCATAAATGGAAAGAGAGCAAAAAGCTATTGAAGCATTTAAGGACATAGAGATAAAATGAGATCTAACATGGTAGGGCAAAGAACTGTATTGAAAGATTTCCCATCTGAGAAAATCATTTCCAAGTGACTTTTATTTTCGTCAAATCAGGTCAATACATGAGAGTGGAGATAACATCCCGTAACTAAAAATAATAATAATAATAATACTTTCTGCTAGTTAACAAGTCTGGTTTATAGATGTTGACTAGCAGTTGAGGGCTATTTGTTACATGGTGAAGAAAAACGTGGAAAACCAAGATTTATTGCCTTTGGAAGTAAATAGAACAAATCTACCATTCTAAATATTGTTCTTAAAATATATTATTAATAGGGGCTCAGTTGGTTAAGCATCTGACTCTTGATTTTAGCTCAGGTCATTATCTCAGGGTCCTGAGATCGAGCCCCATGTCGGGCTCTGTACTCAGAGGGGTCTGCTTCAGGTTCTTTCTCCCTCTCCCCTAGCCCCACCCACTCATGCTCCTCATTCTTTCTCTTTCTCTAATAAATAAATAGTATAACATATACAACTTTGAATATGGCCTAAGAATCATGCTATAGTTAATACCTTATTATTTTTTAATTATAAAAATTTAAACTCAGAGGTACAGATCTGTGATTCAACAGTCTTGCACAATTCACAGCACTCACCATAG
>NC_138377.1:49549799-49579452 GCF_054177405.1 Leptonychotes weddellii
TACATGTCTTTCTCTGATTGACTGTTGAATCACAGATCTGTACCTCTGAAACAAATAATACAATATATGTAAAAAAAAAAAAAAGAAGAAGAAGAAGATAGCAGGGGGGAAGAATGAAGGGGGGGAAATCGGAGGGGGGGGACAAACCATGAGAGACGATGGACCCTGAAAAAAAACTGAGGGTTCTAGAGGGGAGGGGGGTGGGAGAATGGGTTAGCCTGGTGATGGGTATTAAAGAGGGCACGCTCTGCATGGAGCACTGAGTGTTATATGCAAACAATAAATCATGGAACACTACATCCAAAACTAATAATGTAATATATGGTGATCAACATAACAATAAAAATTTTAAAAAATTAAACTCTTTGGGGTGTTCTCACCTTATTTTTAAATAAATATATCTACTACTGTAATGTCAAGTTTTCACCTTCAGTTTGAATAAAGAAATATTGAGCACTAAGCCATAAATTGAGCAATGCTGGTTATGTTGGTCTTTTTGCTATGATCCATTAATTGAACAAATATTGAGTACCCACTTGCTATCATAACACTTAGAATTGAGAATGCAGAACTGAAAAAAAAAGATAACATGACAGTTTGCTCTCATAAAGTTTGCCATCCAATAAAGAAGACATAATCAGAACTAATGGTTGTCCACATTTTTCACCCCACATTATCTATTTTCCTGAGTTCAAGGGTCAATTCCTACAAAGCACCCACCCCTCACCTTCAAACACTGAGATAGGATTGATCATGTCCAATCTTAAACTTCAACGCCATTTGAAGTTGAAGTATCATAAATTTCCTTTATGATACTTACAATTCTGGAACATTATAGTCATTTATTCATTTCTCTTTTAATTGACCTCATCATTTACAGTAAGTCCCACATTTTAATGACCTCTGATTTCCAACATAGTGTAATGCCTGAAAAGTAACAGTTACCCAAATGCATCTGTTATTTAGGCCTTAGTAAAGCTGGTATAGAGGAGAACACTGAAGTTCTTTTGTATGACAATAAATAAGTTTATATTACCATAGTTTAAAACAGAATTGTTCTTCCTAAGATACATAATGCATTCAAAGTTTGGTAAACAGATTTTTAGATATAGAGAACCAGGTAAGTATCAGATTCAGTGCCTGGTCCAAAGTAATAAACCAAGTTTAGAAACAAGACACCCTGACTCAAAATTATGTATTTTGCACATAATTAAGGGGTGGGTGGAATCCAAATTTGGATATAGGCCAAAGGGATTGTGATTGTTCTTTCAGTTTCTGCTGGATGTTATCTAGCAGAACCAAATAAGGATTATCTCATTCTCTAGGGGTATGTACCTTTGTTTGATTTTCTATTCATTGGTATTTACTTGTAGCAAAGTAACTGATTCATGCCCAATAGTAATAAAAATGACCTTTTCTAGTAGAAAGAGAACTATAAAAGTTATGGCTTATAACATTAACTGTAAATGTATTTAAAAATATTTGTGTGCCATTTTTTTGAGTACACAATGTTAACATTAGTTTCAGATGCGCAAGCTAGTGATTCAACTTCTCTATACATTATGCAATGCTCACCAAGTGTAGCTACCACCTGTCACCATACAAAGCTATTACAATATCACAGACTTTATTCACTACTCTGTTTCATTTCAATGTACTTGTATGTATCTCAGCTCCTCAATATTTGAACCAGCTTTACCATATTACTAGTTTACTCAATGACTTGATAAAAGGTTGACATGTTTACTGTTTATATATATCAGAGTTGTGCTTCTAACTCTTCGAGATTTATATTTTAACATCACATTTAGTGTTGATTTGTCTGTCCCGAAACTCCTTCCTTCTTTGAGTCACTGCTCCTTCCCCACCCAATCTTGTGAATGCAGAACAAAGAGGAGCTTCTGCCTTCCTGGTATCCTTCATCCCTGGCCATAACTTTAACATGTTCTGGGACATTGCAGTCATACTACCACAGTTATTATCTAATAGTACCTTAGTATTTGCTAAATATTGTCAACTAATGTCTAATAGTGTCTTAATTTGTCCTTCCTCATGTTTGTTTGTTTGTTTGTTTGTTTTTCATTTTAGGAGGTAAAGGAAAAGGTAGATTTGGGTAATAGAGCTAGCTGAATAAGAATCAACTGATAACCTGATTCTCTCCCCACAATGAGAAGCAGAGGAGAGAAAAAGAGAAATAATGGATTTTGATGTTTTCTCTAAGTTACCGCATTAAATTTTGCTTGAAATACATTATTTTTAGCCCTCCCAAGTGAGGGCAAAATTATGTTTCTGCTTAAGGGGGTTTGATTTGTTTCTCTATTTTTTTCATAACCAAAGAATCCTAACTAGAGGATTAAGCAATGGAAATATTGAAACACGGATTTAGAAAAGAAATAAAGTAAATAGTGACATAATTTACATGAAATAATAAAGGCCTAAGAAAAAGAATCATAGTAAACTCTAACTTACTGTAATTATAATACTTTGAGGAAATATTCAAAATGCACATTTTATAATACTGATTTTTTATTGGAATCTCTTCAGTCCAAAGGTAAAATCATAGATGAGACTGTCTTAACAACTCACAGTACTAGAAAATTTTACTGAGAATTAGAAAACCTAATAATGATAGCAGAAATCAAAACAACATGTGCTATTACTCATATCTATGACTTAACTTATAAGTGGAAGTTTGTACCTCTTAATCCCTTTTATCTTTTTCACCCATCCTCCCACTCATCACCCTGCTGGCAACCAGCACAGGGATTGTAATCAATAATACTGTAATAACTTGTATGTGACAGATGGTGACTACAATTATCATGGTGAACATTGAGTAATGCATAGAATTGTTGAATCAATATGCTGAACACAGGAAACTAATAAAGCATTGTATGCCAATTACAGTTCAATAATAAAAAAAGCATGTGCTGTAACAGTTGACAGCTCAGGAATTTTCATGTTTGTTGAAGATCTTAACATGGGAAGCTAAGTTGAAAGATTGACATTTTGAATGAAAATATATCCAGTCATCCTAATAATTGAGTAGGAAACTTTTGAAGCTTTTGAAGCTATAGTAATACAGATTTATTTAGAAAATATTTGCTAGAGTGTCAAGTAAAAATAAAAAATTGTTACTGTTTAAAATTATCATGAAGTCATATTTTGTGCTTTTAAAGGACCATTTTCCTTTTATTACAAAACTGAGAGAATAAAGGATGGTACCTAAAATTTATTTATAGTACATTTTCTTTCACCTGAGAAAAAGGATGACAAATTTTACCTGAAAAAAAAAAAAGATTCAATAAATGAGGGTTTTTTTTTTTTCCCCTTAGAATATTGTAGATGCTAGAGCCTTAGTAACTGCCCTCCATCCTCTTCTTTGGGCCACAGGGGAATCCTTTTATACTCATTACAAAGAGTACATGCTGGAACTGTCTTCTTTGCCCTTATTTGTGGCTTTTTATCAAATAATCTACATAGGCTTTCCTACTAAATAATAGTAGAGCCGGAAGTAGAGGGTGAAGGAAAGGTTTCAATCTCTGAAATCTTTAAGTCTGGTGTTCTTTTTCTCATTATCATAAAACATTTGCAGACTCTTAAATTGAATGCAATCCTCTTAAGACTTTGGCATAAATATCTTCTAAAATACTTTAATTATATTATAGTGATTACTTTATATGTATGACTTGCACTACATTTCATTACATTTCTAGAGAGCAAAGACAAGATAGTATTCATCATTTTTATCCACAGGGCCAAGCACTGTATTATAAAAAGGATTAAATACATCTATCATCTATCTATACTTAATTACTTAATTTACATGACAGTTCCTCAATTTACTTTTCCATGACAGAGTTTTAAATAAATACAGTGAATTGATATTTAATGCCAAACGATATGCTTAACATTTTTTCAGGCATACTATTTGATAGATGATAGACTGTTGATACAGTATTGCATAATTTTAAAAAGAGATAATTTTACTACTTCTTAGAAGTTTTTAAACCATTGCCACTCTGGTATATTTCCTAGATGTTTTTCAACTTGCCTCTGAGAGCTGTGCAGGCTAACTCGAGGGTATGTAGACCCATCATTTGGCCTTATTGATGGTCTTTTCAAAAGCTCAGGCTTATTAAACTTCTTTATTGGGGGTATTGTTTTCCTGTGTTTCTTCTCTTACTCTGTTGGTAGGAATGCAAGTTGGTACAGCCACTTTGAAAAACAGTGTGGAGGTGCCTCAGAAAATTAAAAATAGAGCTACCCTATGACCCAGCAATTGCACTACTTGGTATTTACCCCAAAGACACAGATGTAGTGAAAAGAAGGGCCATATGCACCCCAATGTTCATAGCAACAATGTCCACAATAGCCAAACTGTGGAAGGAGCTGAAATGCCCTTCAACAGATGAATGGATAAAGAAGATGTGGTCCCTATATACAATGGAATATTATTCAGCCATCAGAAAGGATGAACACCCAACTTTTGCATCAACATGGATAGGACTGGAGGAGATTATGCTAAATGAAATAAGTCAAGCAGAGAAAGTCAATTATATAGTTTCACTTATTTGTGGAATATAAGGAATAGCATGGAGGACATTAGGAGAAGGAAGGGAAAAACGAAGGGGGGAAAATCAGAGGGGGAGAGGAACCATGAGAGACTGGACTCTGAGAAACAAACTGAAGGTTTTAGAGGGGAGCGGGGTGGGGGGATGGGCTAGCCCAGTGATGGGTATGAAGGAGGGCACGTATTGCATGGAGCACTGGGTGTTATATGCAAACAATGAATAATGGAACACTACATCAAAAACTAATGATGTACTGTATGGTCACTAACATAATAAAATAATAAAAAAGTTTTCCTGTTTTTCTGATAATGCTTAATACTCTTAGAATCCACAAAAAATATATATCCTAAAAATTTTAACCTCCTTCTAATAGTTTTATCTTTTATCTATTTTCATTTCTCAGAGGTTAAAATTTTGTCTTTCTATTATATATGAGTATGTATTACTTACCTTAAAATATTCACTATAGAATAGAATAGATTATCGAATCAGAAACATATGGCTACTCACTATAAAAATATAAATGCTTCATTATATAATTTGGTTTTTGCACATTATTTGATTCTGTTTTATAGTGGTAACTATATTCCTCTAAACACATAGCATATATATCCTTTCTAGCTCACAGCACTTTCTACATCTACATGGTGCTTAACGTATTGCAACCAAGTATATACATTAGCTCCTACCTGGATTTATAAGTGCTTTTCTTTGTTGTTGCATTCAATGTGTCAAGGATGAGAATATTTGATAAGACTAACACATGTCTTGGATTTTCTCTTATGCAATGATGAAAGTTACTTGTATAAATGTATATTTTCCTCTAAAAATAAACTAACCAGATCCTAGTAGCTCTACACCTGCCTTCTTGTATTTTCAAACTGACCATATTTTTATATTTCAAGTAAAACAAGTCAGTTGACAATCAAATATTTTGCATGAGAGTTTATTAAAAAATAAGCTGTTACTCTTGAGTGCAGGTATATTAGCCAATTTAAAGACAGTGAACAGATATTGCCATAATGTAGTCTCTCCAGTGCACAGAACTTTTCATAGGTGCCACTGGACTCAGATCCATAACAGATTGCATATACCCACCTGGTCTCTATCACAAATAAAACAACAGTTTAACATTGAGTAGATATGGCATTAGGTATAGAAAAGTCAGGTAACCCTTCAAGTGCAAGCAATTTACTCAAATTTGTGTAAGTCTATTAAAAGCTGTCACTCCAAAAAAAAAAAAAAGCCTATCTCAACTACTTCAGAAGCCTTAGAGCAATATATTGCTCTGGAATGAGCAACTGAAGTCAGTCCTGGTCCTGCCACTAGGTGTCACTTAACCTCCTGGACTGATTTCCTTCCTCTAAATTAAGCACTTTTGGCTCCCTTTTATCACTAATATTTATGATTATGTGTCTGGAGATAACAAACAGAAAATTGTCTTAAAAGTTCATTTCATTGGGTGGGTAAGTGGGCCCTCATTGTATCCGCTTTTGGCAAATTACACTGGTTGTTCTTATTGCCTGGAATTCTCCTCCCTCATAGGCTAGCTTTCTCAGCATTCTCAAGTCTTTGCTTATTTATCACCATCGAAATGAGGTCTGTTCTTACATAAAACTAACTTTCCCTCAATCTCTCTCTACCAATATTCCCTATTTACCCTACTCTATAATTTTTGTTGTTGTTCATGGCACTTCCTTTTTTTAAACTCACTATATTATTTATTTATTGTGCTCATATTGAAGTATCCATGTTCCCTCTGCTAGACCAGAAAGTCTCCAAGACAGGACTTTAAATCACTGGGGCATGCACAACACCTAGAACAGTGCCTGCACTTAGTTATCATTAAATATTTATGGAATGAATAAATTTCTTAGAGACCCATTTTGGCATATGTTAGTTAATCTGAAAACAAATTATGTGTCTTCAAGATAAAATACATGCTCTCTCAAAGCAAAAGAGATTGTAAAAAACTATAGAAAATATATAACTTGATGTGAATAAATAGAAATGGGAAAATTAGCTAATGCATATTTTCAATCTAAATTTTGGAAATAGAATCTTCTTTTTTACCCAAAGAAAACCCAGAATAAAAAACTAAGGCACAAAAGGAAAAAGGCAAAACTAAGTGAGGGTAAAAAAACAAAAATAACAACAACAAAACTCTCTTTGGGCTGGTGTGAGTGGAAGGCAAATCTCATCCATATCACCTTCACTCCAGCACCATCCTATCATTCAATGGGGTCCTTGCAATTTCTGAAAAAGTCTAGGATGCTAAGTCCCACAGTGTAAAATAGCCCATCATGAGAAGGATGTACTAAGGCTAGAACCGAAGTTGACTAAAATAATGATAGGATAGTTATCCAAAGTGAGATTTTGATGAGTCTTATATATCTGGTTCAGAGGATTATAACTTTAAAAAGCATAGGGAATTAGGGATGTGATTTAATCAATCATAGCAATCCAAGTGTCTGTAATATTCTAGAAATGTAGATAGCATTTGGTGGGAATACAAACTGGTACCACTACTCTGGAAAACAGTATGGAGGTTCCTCATTAAAAATAGAACTACCCTACAATCTAGCAATCACACTACTGGGTATTTGCCCAAAGAATACAAAAACACTAATTCAAAGGGAGACATGAACCCCAATGCATTATTTACAACAGCCAAGATATGAAAGCAGCCCAAGTGTCCATCAGCTGATGAATGGATAAAGAAGATGTGGTATATATATACAATGGAATATTATTCAGCCATAAAAAAATGAAATCTTGCCATTTGCAATGACACAGATGGAGTTAGAGATTATTACGCTAAGCAAAATAAGTCAGAGACAAATACCATATGATTTCACTCACATGTGGAATTTAAGAAACAAAACAAATGAGCAAAGGGAAAAAAAAAGAGAGACATCAAGAAACAGACTCTTGAGAACAAACTGATGGTTATCAGAGAGGAGGGGTGTGTGGGGGGATGGGTTAAATAGGTGATGAGGATTAAGGAGTGCACTTGTCATAATGATGTATGGAATTATTGAGTCACTATATTGTATACCTCAAACTAATATAACATTATGTTAACTAACTAGAGTTAAAATAAAAACTTAAATAAATTAATGAGGTATCCATGAAAGTTTAGG
Organism: Leptonychotes weddellii; assembly: GCF_054177405.1. Taxonomy (NCBI): domain Eukaryota; kingdom Metazoa; phylum Chordata; class Mammalia; order Carnivora; family Phocidae; genus Leptonychotes; species Leptonychotes weddellii. The sequence goes on from NC_138377.1 coordinate 49,557,517, forward strand.
CAACACTGTTTACATGGAGATTGTATACTATGTATTTCTAACCTTTTAAGGTGAGATATGCAGAAGAGAATCCGTCTTTCACTCATTTAGAGTACCACTAACCACATCCATGGCATGGTTCTCTATCAGAGCACAGTAACATAGTATCAGCAACAGACTCAAAATTTTATCTCAAGTCTTAGTCCTAATGTTACCAAATAAATAGGTACTTTCCAGCCTTTGAACCTCCAGATCACTTACAAATAAACTGACACAGAGACCAAGACTAATTCATATTTCCTATAGAGCACATACACTTGCAATGAGAATTTTCTTCTCCGACCTTTCTATTAGCATTTGCTTGGTCTAAACACATACAAATGAGCTGTGACTGCTAACTACAGTTTGGCTATCTCTGTGGGCCACTGAGTGATTGATTCAGTTTCAAAACTTGTATAGATTGTGTGGCATGACCAATATAAAACCTTAATTACCTACTGTGGCACTGAACCAAAACAGTTCTGATGGTTCAATGCAGTTAAGCAAAAAGTGTTGCACTTGAATATTTTTTAGAAGATATGGCAACGTTATTTTTATTGATAGCTCTTTTAATACAATGAGGTCAATTTTGTCAATTGTCATTCAACTCATAAAATTCACAGTGTGAGAAATCACCAGACCTTACACTAAAACAGAAAATGTTAATGATTAACAGTCACATCAGAATCTTCTCTAATCTATGTGCAAGTAAAGTAACTGCAAAATGGAATACTGATGAGAATTCCCTGTTCAAGAAGTCAATTGATTCCTTTCATACTCCCTCAATGGTTTATGTAAAACTCAAAACTCAGCTTCTTGTATAGTTCAAGGGCATACAATTGACACATACAGCATTTCAAGTAAAGTTTAATTTTTCTAATACATATATTTAAAGATAACACTCTAATTATAGCATCCCTATTTATTAATATAAACTGATAATGTAACAAGTCTGTACATATATTGTTAATAGTTAAATTGTTTTTATATATATGTTGTTTAAATTCAGAAATTATAATGGCCAAAAACCAGGGAGGAAATAAAAAAACATGTTTACCAGAGAAATGGATAAAGAAATACTATAAGCATATAATGAAGATACACTTTACAATTAAAAATTAATGGACTACTGATAATATATAACAACTTGGATGAATCTCAGTATCATTAATGAAGGAAAAAGAAGTCAGTCAAAAAAAGAAACAGCACAATTTCATCAAAATAAAATTTTTACAAAAGGCAAACCCAACCTACAGCAATAGAAAGTAGATCAAGTTTTGCTATGGTTAGTTTTATTGTAAAGGAGATTGAAAATCTTTTTAAGCCATTGATGGAAATATCCTGTATCTTAATTTTGGTTGCCATCCTATGGGTTTATACATTTGTCAAAACTTACAGCAATATAGTTTTAAAACTCTGCCCAAATTTTACTGGGTATAAATTAAGCCTGAAATATGATAAGCACAGTAAATACAAACATTGTTAACATTGTACTGAAAGTCTTCTGTGGATTTGGGGGACTTTACACAGAATGAGCATAAAATCTTGCTGAAAAGTATTTTTATCTGTCCTCAAAGTTCTACTCTTTCTGAAAATCCCCAAATCACTCCTTTTTTCTCTAAAATTCTTTTTCAAAAGCATTCTTATCTCTTTATTATTCATCACCTCTCTTAAACCCCAGACCCAACCTTTCTTAAGAACTCAACTTTTCATTGTCTGAAGTAAACTAGAAATTTTTTGGTTTCTTCTGATTGCCAGGAAACCCACAAAAAAATGTAAGATTAAAAAAAGAAGAGGGGTGCCTGGGTGTCTCAGTCGGTTAAGCACCTGACTCTTGGTTTCAGCTCAGGTCATGACTTCAGGGTCATGACATCGAGCCCCAAGTCAGGCTCTGTGCTCAGTGAGGAGTCTGCTTGAGATTCTCTCCCTTTTCTTCTCCCTCTAACCCTCCCCCGCCCCCGTACACATGCATGCTCTCTCTCTCTACCTCTCTCTCAAATAAAATCTTAAAAAAAAAGAGAAGAAAAAAAGATGAAAAAAGAAAAATGAGTATACAGCTTAATATTTTATTTTTAAATAATTATCATTGTGTTATTTTTACCATTATTCTTAATTAAAATATAGGATGCATTCATTTTCTTTGATAAAATATATAAACATAAGAAACATGGCAAGGCAATCATTCATTGTTAGAACTTTTCTATATTGTCCCCCACCCCCTTTTCTATAACCTGAGACTTTCTTATTGGGGGAAAGTTTTTCTGTTTATATTTATCTCACCAAACCTTATTACCAGTAAATAGATAAATAAATAATAAATGTCACCCTGGGAATTATTTCAGGAGGTCCTCACCATCCTCTCACACACCTGCCTCTAACACACAGCTAGAAATAATTTTGCTTAATTTATCAATTGCAACTCTATTACAATACTAATCAGAGATTACCTAATCAGAGATTACCTAAATTAGAGTAGTTAAAACTAATGTACCATGGGTTCTGGCCATGTTGAAGCTGAGGCTTAGATATATGAATGACCCAAATCTGATCACACATTCTGATTTGTATGGGTGAAAAAAAAGAGTCTGGCAATACTGTCTGCTACTTAAATATAGACAGGTAAGATAGATTAATGCAATGGAAAGAGAGTTGCCAGTAAGGATGATAGGACTCATAAACAACAACAGAAAATCACTTAAACTGGGAACTCTGGCATGACTCAGAAGACTTAGCAAAACCATGTAAGAGATAGATTGTTGCAGATTTCTATCAGCATATCTGATATAGGGTGCTAATTTTAGCATACACTTTTCTTACATCAATGCTGTAAAACTTACACAGTTATTTTTGCTCTAAGTAGATAATTATCTTTCAAGGAGATTAAAAATGTGAAAATGTTTTTTATATTTACCCACATATTTTCCACCTCTGACTCTTTATTTGCATAGAGCCACAATTCCATTTGATTATTTTTGTTCGAGCTGAATAACTTCTTTTAACATTTCTCATAGTTCAGATCTAGTGGTCAAAGTGGATTCTGTCAACTTTTATTTGATATTTTATTATTTTATTTTTACATATTTTTATTTGCATATAGAAATCTAGGTTGACTTTTTCCCCCCTCCATCTCCATGTGCCTCAGTTTTTAAAAACTTTATTTTGAAATAATTATGGATTCAAGGGAAGTAACCAACAAATGCGCAGCAAGGTCTCATGCATCCTTCATTCAGGATCTACAAATGTTAACATCTTGCACGTCTACAGTAGAACATCAAAGCCAGGGAATCCACACAGTGTATTGAGATTTCATTTGTTGCATAGTAAATCGTGTGTGGGAGAGGGGAGCGAGGGGGATCTGCTATTCTATGTGTGGCTTCATGTAACTACCACCACAATTACGATATCAATCTATCATCATCGAATCCTCCCTCATGATTTTTCTTCATAGGCATCCCCACCGACCCCCAACTCTAACCCCTAACAACCACAAATATGCTTTCCTTTTCTATAATATCACTTCATGAATACTATATAAATGGAATCGTATAGTATGTATTTATTTGAAATTATTTTTCACACATCATAATTCCCTAAGATTCATCTAACTTGTTATGTGTTTTAAAAGTTAGTTCCTATCTAACTGTTGAGCACCATTCCATAATGTGTTTGTACCATATGTTTGTTAAACCATAGAATACTAGGTAAGTTTTGGCTTTTTCCTCAATCTTTAAGTACTTCAAATATGCCATTCTATTGTTTTCTGGATATAGTAGCATTGATTCTGATAAGAATATTTAGTTTTTGTTACCTGTTTCTGAACATAATGTGCCTTTAATGTTTTCTGTTTAATGGTTATAAAAAAAAAATACTCTTTATCAGTGGTTTCCTAGAACTCATTTATGATATGTATTGTGTGTGTGTGTGTGTGTTCATTTCTTAAAAATATTTATCTGGCCATGGGATTTACTATCTAAAATAGAATTAAACGTTTAAAGTTTTCATCTAATTTGGAAACTTTTTGGTGATTATTTTGCAAATATGTTTTCTTCCTCCCTCATCTTTCCTGAATTCCAGTAACACATGCATTAGAACACTTAATAATGTTGCACAAGTCACCAAAGCTGTTATTTATGTTTTCAGCATTAAGATCAGGTAATCATTTTCTAGGATTTGGATAATTTTTATTTATAGATATTCAATTTCACTGATATTTACTCTATTGTGTCTACTCTAATACCACCAGATAATTTTTACTTCAGATATTTGGTTCTTTTCTTTATGTCCATTTCTCTCATTATATTTATTGTTTTCTTTAAACCTTTGAGCACATTTATAATCTTTATGAATTTATGATTATGAATCACGTCTCTATTTTTTTTCATTTAAGGGACATGTTTTTCTGCTTAACTGTCTGATTAATTTTGTTAGAGAATATTCTTAAATTTACATTTTCAAAAGCTTAAGAAAAAAAACAAAGGGTGTCTAATTTTGTTCTGGCAGATTTATTTACAGAGCAGTAGAATGTTTTACTGCTTATTTATACACATATTTTAGGGTAGTTCTGAAGCAAAGTCTATAGTGAATGTTTCTGATGTCTAGTGTATACCCTATATATTCATAAAATTGTTCTACTCTGGCTGGCATGAACTTGAATGATTCACAAGCCTCTTGATTGAATTGCTTGATTCATGGTTTTCTAGCAATTATTCTTTCCTGCATTTGTTCTTTGCCTGAATTCATGGAATTTTACCCGGTGGATATACAGATTGATATTCAAAGACTCAAAAGGATGCTTTACTGATTTCTACAGTTCTTTCTCTGCATATTCCTACTTCTCAACACTTTGCCCTGAAAATTCTAATTGGGTTTCCCCCTTGAACACTGTTCTTTATCTCTTCAATTCAAGAAGACTGCTGGGCTCTGTCTTTTCCCCCTTTCCAGCTCTGGAATCTGGAAATTGTCTCCAGGTAAAAAGCCAAGGACATTTGTTTTCAACATTTGTTTTCCTTCTCTCAGTAATACATCACAGTTCTTTATAGACTCTTGTTCAATGTTTGAAAGCCATCATCTGAAAGTTGCAGTTTTGTAGATTTTTATAATAAGAGGATAGGCATTATTTATATTTATACCTTAAAAATCAGATTTGCATTTCCCTTGAGGGCATTTCTTTACTGCAGTGGGTTCACACAAAAAGGTAACTAAATTTATCTTCATTATAATAATTAGTAGCAGTAATATAATAACTAGTAGCAGTGATCTAATAACCAGTAATAACTGCTGCCAATATAATCATTATTTATACTAAGCCATTGGCAAATTATACTTAATCTTCTTGGTGACATTTTGATTACTATAATATTGTAGTCTTTCCAAGGATGGAGATACTGATGCTCAGGTTACTGAGAAGACTTTTATGTCACATACCTAAGAAATAGCAGCATTGCAATTTATTCATTCTTTTATTCAGCAATTATTCTTGCATGACTACCAAGCTAGACATGAGGAATACAGCAATAAAACAAAAGCTCATTGACCCACAATCTAGTGGCCATGGAGAAAAAGGAGTAATATTAATAAGTAAAATATATATTATAGATATGGTAAGTTCAACAAGAAAATAAAGCAGGATGATAGCATACATAGTATTTGAAGGTAATTACAATTCAGATAATGTAGCCACAGGTTGCTCTGTGAAAATGTCTTTTGAGTTAAGATATGAAGTAGATGAGGAAGCCTGAGGAAAAAGTAGTAGGGGACGTGATCAAAAAGTTAGAGATGGGGTGGAGGGAGCACACCTTATAGAACCTTATAAATTTTGGCATTTACTGTAGTGAACAGGAATCCTCACTGGAATGTTTTCTACAGAGAAGAAAAAAAAATGACTTTGTTTTAAAAAATCACTCTAGATGCAGTGTTAAAAACGTACCTAAGGGGACAGACACTGAAGCAGGGAAAATTGTAAGAGGCTATTGTAATAAACCAGGTTTGAGAAGATTGGACTTTGTACCACAGTAATAATAGGAAAAGTGTCAAAGAGTGCTCCAATTACAGGTGTATTTTCAACCCTGATATTCAAAGTCAGGCCTACCTTATTCCAAAATCTATGTGGCTTTTAATTTTCTACCCAACAGAATTTCCCTCTAATTACTTAACACAGTACTCCTAGTGCACAAGTACCTAGTGTAAAACCTGACTTTATTATTTATGAATTTTAAAATTCTCTAGAGTAAATGTTTTTTTTTCCAAATAGAAACAATAAGCTTTGTGATACACACATGTGTAAAATTGATAATAACTAAAATCAAAGGTCACCATGCTTCAAAAATTGTTACTGCAAAAAAAAAGTCTATGCAAATGAGAAAGCAAACTAGTTGGAGACAAGCAGTAAAAGTGGGTTAGGAAAGCAAGGCATGTCTAAGAGTACATATGTGGTAAAATAAGAATGAGTAGTGTTGAGAATCTAGAGACAAAGAGTACATATATATGATATAATGCCCTAACATCTAAGAAGGAGGTAGTTTCTGAAAAGGAAAAAGAAGCCAGTATGTTTATGTTTAGTTTATCCTCTGCAACATACCTTCTATCATTTGAAACATGGTAAATAAAGACTTAGCCAGGATGATGAACAGGAAAAATGTGTTCTTGTTTACAATATGAAAAAAAAAAAAGAGGTTGTTGGTAAAGTTGTAGGAATAATTTTGCTGAGACCTTGAAATTATATGTGCAGACTGGAGGTATCGCAAAAACTGAGGCAAAGAAATATTATGTGACTGATTCATTTATCCCAACCTGTCTGATGTCTTCTTTTCTGATAAACAAGACTGGTCCAAACATCTTCTCATTTTTTTTTTCCTGATAATCTTCATCTGTACATTGAAATCCTCTACTAAAACTCTACCAATATTTTATGAAGTAGCTCTTCCTGCTCACAAATAGAAGATGGAGTGACAGATCATGCTGTTACCACAGTCAAAACTAAAATATATAAAAAGTGTGATCTGTTCTCTTGGAGTCAGACCTTGCCAATACGATACATAATTCTGTGATTAGCTAAAATAATGCATATGATGCTCCTCCTGGAAAAGTCTTCCGCTACTATAGAGTAGTGTTAGAGTAATTCAGTCCATGATATGGGTCTTTTTTTATATTTTATAAAGACAAATTTGCATTTGTAAAATTCATACTTTTTATTCACTAGTCTGCATCTATTATGTGATTCCACCTAAATTCCTACTAGCATGATGGTGTGACTCATTATATTAATTATCCTTCATATTTCTCAGTAAGTCTGTGTAAATAATTAAAGGGAATCCTTATGTCAAATCATATTAGTGAAGTAATATAGCAAACATTTCTCATAGCAAATCCACAAAGCTCATGGATTAACTATTTATGTCTCCATCTCAAGAAATGTGATAGCATGTGTTATAGGTAACAGTTGTATTTATTATTACCTATTCTGCGGCAAGCATTTTGACAAGTAATTTATATTCATTTTATGTGGCAACTCATTTAATTCACTTAATTCTTCTGTGATGGTTAATTTACTGTATCAATTTGACTGTATCCAGATAATTTGGAAAACACTATTTTTGAATATATCTGTGAGGATGTCTGAATGGTACACTGAGTAAGGGACATCACTCTTACCAATTCAGGTGGGCATCATCTAATCCAGTATTGGTCTGAATAGAGCAAAAAGGTGGAGGATGAGTCAATTCATGATCTTTGTTTGATGTACGATACCCATCTTCTCCTGCCCTTGGACATCAGTGCACCTGGTTCCCAGGTTCTCAAAATCAGATTGAATCATACCACTGGGTTTCCTGGTTTTCTAGCTTGCAGATGTCAGATTGTGGGACTTCTTGGACTCTATAACCATGTGTACCAATTCCTATAATAAATCACTTCTTACATATATCTGTAGATCTTATTGGTTCTGTTTCTCTGGAAAACCCTAATACATCTCCCAACAACCCAATAATAAATGTACTGTATGTGTATGTGTGTATATGTTTGTGTGTGTATATATGTATATGTTTGTTGTATATATGTGTGTATATATATATATATATATATTTGTTGTTGATGAAACTAAGAAAAAAATATTTGAATAAACTGTCTCACATCACCTAGCTAGTAAATGGTAAAGCTGGGAATGGACCATAGAATTTGCTGAAGGGTACAGCCATAGTCTTCTATAAACAAATCTTCTATTTGAATATACATTTACAAAATATATTAATACTTTGATTAAAAATTGTCTTAAAAAGTCATTTTCAACATTTTAATAGCAATTTGTCACTTTAATTACTCACTTATTTATAACAAATTTTAAGCAATATACCTTAATATTACTATGTATAAATTTTCAAATTCTTATTTTATGTGAATATATACAACAGAAACTTTGGAAAATCTATTGTATTAGATAGGACTATATAGTGCTTTATAATTTGGGCCTGGAACCAAGCATACCTGAATTTAAAGCAGAGCTCATAGACTTATTAAGTGTATGAATTTGGCCAGTGTCATACCCATTTAAGCCTATAAAATAGAGATAATATCTAACACAAAATTTTGCTGATAATATTAAAAGTGGTATCTCAAATAACTAAGATGATGTTTAGCTCCGAGTCAGTATACAATAAATGGTAAGCATTTTTCTTTCTATAGATAGCTGTATGTTTAGAAACATAAATTGCCACACATGCATGTAGAGATGGTTCTAAATTTAACCAAGAAAATTTCTGAGTATTTAATTGATTGTTTTCATAATTTATGCTGTCTCTACTTAATTAAAATGAAGACGTTTTGTCACACACATGAATGTAGTTTTTATGCTATATGCAAATAAGAAATGTAAGAATCCTACTGACCACTTTGTGAAAATTAAAATGATTAATGAGTTTCATTATTTCAATGTAGAAATTCAGCTGCAAAATATAATCACTTTCACTGCTATGTCAGTATATTATATCACTCTAATTTATGCAGTATATGCTTAGTTCCTGAACAAAAATAATTTAGCAGGATTTCTATATTGACAATCCTTATATTCAGTAAGGTATTCAAAATTTTGAACATTAATTTCTTGTGACTACTCTCTTACTTGAATGCCAGAGAGACTGTGAAAGACTTTTGCTTTAATTTATAAATCCTACTGATTTTTATACTATTGGAAGAATGAACATTTACATATGAGCTTATTATCATTCTTAAAATTACTGGTGACCAAAATTTGTTTTAGAATCCAAATTAAACCTTAGTTTTTCCATAATCCAATGGGGACATTTTCCTCTATCACTTCTACTACATCAGTTGCAAGCAGAAAGGAAGACAGTGTTGACAGTTTCCCCCTCAAAGTATATATCATTCGTACATATTTATTAAAAATAGTTAAGGACAATAAAAAATAGTATGTATAACACAATGTCCACAAATTTAATACTTAGATAAAATGGACCCATTCTGTGAAATACATATGCTACCAAAAATCATGCAATATATAATTGTATATTATATATAAGATATGTAATTGTAATAGTCTAATACCTATTGAAGAAATTGATTCAATAATGAATACACACTCTAAAAGAAATAACCAGGCCCAGATTGTTTTACAGTTTTAAAAAACAATTCAGAAGAAACTAATTATCAGAATCTCTTGCAAAAAATAGAAGCAGGGGGAACACTTCCTAACTCATTCCATGAAGTAAGCAAGAACCCAAATATATTACAAATGTATGAGATAATCTCACTGAAGAACGTAAGAAAAAAAGGTACTAAACTATGTTTGGAAATGAGTGGTTTGTAAAACAGAAAACAAAATAAACTGTGCATAAGCACTGTACTCTAGTTGATAAATGTAAATCCCAGAGGGTATAGAGTGACAATTCTGATACTACTATACATATAGACTATATACATATAGACTACATATACATATAGACTATTATACATATAGTCACAGCTATTCAATAATTTGAATAGCAAAATCAATAAAGTTGAATTGAATTATAACTCAAGATTTTAAATAAGTACACAAGTCCATAGCACTATACTCTAGTTGATAAAGTTAAACCACAAAATGTATAGATTGACAATTCTGATATTACTATACATATAGACCTATAGACACATTAAGTATATGTATGGCAGATGACTGGAGCCAGGTTTCTCACTGTTGAAGTGGGAAATTACAAATAAGCAAGGAGAGCGGACTAGAATGATTCATTTGGTAATAGACTCACTAGTGTTGGAGAAGTCATTCTGACCTCACTTTTAGCTTAATATCAATACTGATTGTTACATACAGATATATTGAAATATATGTATGTATATACACAGGTTAGTCCACACACACATTTCCTTGTTCTGCCAGCTGAGAAAACCTAAAAGCAATGACAACCACATGGCTAACAAGTACACCTAACAACTACATTTTGATTTCTAACATCATTCAATGAGTTCAAAAACAAACAAACAAATATTTTCCTTGGAGAAATGACTGATATCAGGATGAAGATAGGAAACATACAACATGAGTTTGGATAATCTTATAGTATCAGAAAGTAAGGAAGCACTCAGGGCAAAACAAAACAAACCCACAGGGATAAGAGATAATTGAAACATCTTCCAAAGGTCACAGCTATTCAATAATTTGAATAGCAAATCAATAAAGTTGCATTGAATTATAACTCAAGATTTTATATAAGTATACAAGTCCATACTAATATAAATAAATAACTTGAATAAAAAGAAGTATGTGGAGGAGAAAAGACAAATCTACAATATAGAAAAATTCTAAACAATTTACATAGGTATTCTGTCTTCAAGAAGGCAAAATTCCCTATTTTTCACATGTGGACTACACATGGTAATTTCCTTCCAGGGAGTATAGCATGAAAAGAAGTTAAAAAAAAGAAAAAAAAAAAAAAAGACTCCGTTACAGTAAAGAAGTTTGACAAATACCACTTCAGTCAAGTACTCAAAGAGATCATCAGTGGTACTAAGTAACATTTGATAGTGCATACCTTTGATATAATGTGATGAAAACAGCACATAACCTCTGTGTTTTTCCTCCCCAAAGCCATAAATTTAGATTCATAGAAAGAAAAACATCCGAAAAATCTCAATAGAAGGGCATTCTATAAAGTACCTGGCCAGTGCTCCTCCAAGCTGTCAAGGTCATTGAAAACAAGGAAGGTCTGGGAAACTTTCACCACCAAAAGTAGCCAGAGGAGAAATGATGAATGGATTTGAATGATGAATAAAGTAGTATTCTGGATGATCCTGGAAGCAAAACAGGACATTCAGTGAAATTTTTAAAAATCTGAATTAAGTATATTTAGTTAATAATGTATAAAGATTTATTAATTATTTGTAACAAATGTACCACACCATATGAATGTAATAATGTTAATAGTTTAAACTGTGTATAGCTTATGAGAGAACCCTGCACTATCTTCATAATTTTTTTATAAAACTAAAACTCTTCTAGAAAGTAAAGTTTATATAAAAAAAAGATTCTACATAACTATTTATACAGCAGCAAAGTGTTCACTGAATGGCTTTCCCACAATTTAAACACTCTGCTAATATTAAATATACAGATTTATTCTAAGTTTTATAATCCATTCATCCACTCAACAAATATGTGTTAAGGACCTCTTATGTGTCAGATGCTATAAAAAGATTTGAGATTCAGAAACAAGAACAACAATAAAAAGAAACGAACCCTTGTAATAACATGCTAATAATTAGTGAGGGAGAGAGGCATGAGACAACTAAATTTAAAGTGAAAAAAGGGGCAATCAAATAAAAATAAAAGCAGGTGTACAGTTGGCAGAGGAAGCTGTTTTAAAATAACAAACAATGAATCATGGAACACTACATCAAAAACTAATGATGTAATGTATGGTGATTAACATAACAATAAAAATTTAAAAAATAAAATAAAATAACAGCTTCATAATCTCCACCCTTTATGGATGAGAGAATGTAGAAATAAGAGAATGAAGACCTCTTAATATTTTCTTCCACTAACCCAGGAGAAAAACTATGGTGGTTTGGGATTTAAACCAGAATGGCAGCAGGGAACATAATAAGGAAGGACTGGTATTTTAATGAATTATTAGGGGAACCAAAATAATTCTTCATGATATGGATGTATGAGAGGGAAAGCTAAATCAAGATTATTCCTTTTTTCTCAATGAAGGCATTTTGTTGTAAAAAACTTCCCTCTTAGAACTTCTGCTGCATCACATACACTTTGGTATATCATGTTTCCATTTTCATTCGGATTTCTTCTTTTGATTTCTTCTTTCCCTCATTGGTTGTCAGGTGCATGCTATTGAATCTCTACATTTTTTTAAAAATTTCCAGCTTTATTCTTATAATCAATTTCTAGTTTCATGCCACTATAGTCAGAAAAGATGCTTGATAGTATTTAAGTCTTCTAAATTTGAGATTTGTTTTGTGGTCTAATATATGATCTATGCTGGAGAATGTTCCATGCCCACTTGAGAAGAGTATGTATTCTGCTGCTGTTGGATGGAACATTCTATGAATGTCTAAATCCATCTGGTTTAAAATATATACTGTCCTATTAAAACATGTCCAGAGAAACTGAATATACATTTTTTTTCCAAAGAAGACATACAAATGGACAAGTATATGAAAAAAAAAAAAAAAACAGTTGAATATCACTAATGACCAGGGAAATTCAAATTAAAACTTCGAGATATTATCTTAAACTTGTTAGAATGGATATCATCAAAAAGAGATAGCAAGTGCTGGTGAGAAAAGGGAATCCTTGTGCACTGTTGGTGGGAATGTAAATTTGCTTAGCCACTATGGGAAACAGTATAAAGGTTCTTCAAAATATTAAAAATAGAACTACCATATGATTCAGCATTCCCACTTCTGGGTATATAACCAAAGGCAATGAAAACAAGATATTGAAGAGATGTCTGCACCCCCATGTTCACTGATGCATTATTCACAATAGCCAGACATGGAAACAACCTAAGTGCCAGTCAGTGGATGAATGGATGAAGATGTGGTATATAAAACAATGGAACATTAATTAACCATGAGAAAGAAGGGCATCCTGTCATTTACAACAATATGGAGCTTGGGTTTATTATTCTAAGTGAAATAAGTCAGAGAAAGCCAAATTCTGTATGGTATCATTTATATGTGAAATCTAAAAATGTCCACCTCATAGAAATTGACTATGGTGGTGGTTATCAGGGGCTTGGGCTAGTGGAAGAGTGGAAATGTTGGTCAAAGAGTATAAAACTCTAGCCATAAGATTAATAAGTTCTGGAGATCTAATGTACGTCATAAAGATTATACTTAACAAGTTGCTAAGAGCATAGATACTAAATATTCTCACCCCAAAAAAGAAATGGTAATTAAGTGACATGATTCAGGTGTTAACTAATACTATGATGGTAAGCATTTTGCAATATATAAGTATATCAAGTCAACATGTTGTACACCTTAAACAATATTTAATGTAAATCATTTCTCAATGAAACTGGAGAAAAAAGTCTAAGGGCTAAGAAGTTAACGAGTTAAAAGAAAAAAGAATCTGTATTTGTGCATAAAGGTACTTAATATGCACAACTTTTAAGTATTTTAATACATTTAATTGTCCTTAAATGCAGAAACAAAAACTCCCACCAGTGAGATTATTTAATCTATTTGCCCAGAATTAGTGCATGCATTTGAATTAGGCAGCTGCATAAAATAAAAAGCCTACAGGAAAAGTGTAATTAATATATAAATGTTATATATGCATTGTGTAAATAAAGTATAACAGAAGTCCAGAAGTAAGTAGCAAAAGGCTCTACGGCTCCTCTGTGATTATCAAAAACACAGGCACTTTTGGTCTCACTGCTATAATATCCTAGGATTTACTGACTTTCATCTTCAAGTATAAGAAGGCTTTTCTCATGTCACATATATGTCCCAGGTTGCAAGAAGGAAGGACAAACAGAGAGGAGTACTTTCTAGGGAACTTTGCTAATACATTACCTTTAACAACCTTAACTAAAATCTCATCATCACGATTGCCTTCACACATTATTATTGAAAACTCTATCACATAACCAAACCTAGCTCAATCTGCTATACAACAGTACTACCTAAAATTTATTATACAGTATTGTGTACTTTAAAATAAAAGGGTAGATCTCATATTAAATATTCTAACCATACACAAGCACACAAGGAAATTTTGGGGGTTATGGGTATGTTTAGTATCTTGACAGTGGTAATAGTATCACAAGGCCAGATTAATCAAGATATATACATTAAATGCACACAATTTTTTATATATCAATTATACCTTCTAAAGGTTAAAATAAAACAGGTCTCTATGACATAAGATGCAAGAATATACAATGGGGAAAAGACAGTCTCTTTAATAAATGATGTTGGGACAACTGGACAGCTACATGCAAAAGAATGAAACTGGACTACTTTCTTACACCATACACAAAGATAAGCTTAAAAAGTATTAAAGACCCGTGTGAGTCCCAAAATCATAAAATTTCTAAGAGAAAGCATGGGCAGTAACCTCTTGGATATCAGCATTACCAACATATTTATGGTATGTCTCTTTAGGCAAGGGAATCAAAAGCAAAAATAAACTACTGGGACTACACCCAAATAAAAGGCTTTTGCACAGCACCAAAAACCATCAGCAAAAATAAAAGGTAACCCATTGAATGGGATAAGATATTTGCAAGTGATACATCTGATAAGGTGTTTAATATCCAAATTATATAAATAACTCATAGAAATCAACACCAAGAAAATCAAAATCCTATTAAAAAATAGGCAGGGGACCTGAATAAACATTTTTCCAAAAAAGACATACAGATAGTCTACAGACACATGAAAAGATGCTTAGCATCACTAATCATCAGGGAAATATACTAATAAAACCACAATGAGGTATCACTTCATACCAGTCAGAATATCTAGTAGCAAAAATCAAGAAATAACAAGTGTTGGCAAAGATGTAGAGAAAAGGAAACTTAACTCACTTTGTGTGGGAATG
The DNA here is from genome assembly GCF_054177405.1 of Leptonychotes weddellii. NCBI lineage: Eukaryota > Metazoa > Chordata > Mammalia > Carnivora > Phocidae > Leptonychotes > Leptonychotes weddellii. The sequence continues at coordinate 49,572,611 of NC_138377.1, forward strand.
TAAATTGGTGCAATCACTGTGGGAAAAAGTATGGATTTTCCTCAAAATATGAAAAATAGAAATGCCATATGATCCAGTAACACCATTACTGGGTATTTATTCCCCAAAAATGAAGACACCAATCCAAAAGATATATGCATCCCTGTGTGTTGCAAGATTTTTATAATAAACAAAATATGGGAAGCAATCCAAGAGTCCATTTGATGAATTGATAAAGAAGATATGGTACACATTCATCCACACACATACATACACACACACAATTTAATATTACTTAGCCATTAAAAAAATGAGATCTTGCCATTTGCAATAATGTAGATGAATTATGCTAAGTGAGACTATTCAGAGGAAGGCAAATATTTTATGATTTCACTTATATGTAGAATCTAAAAAACAAATTACCAAAAAATACAGAAAACTGGTGGTTGCCAGAGGGGAGGAGGATGGGGGAGATGAGTGAAATAGGTGAAGGAGATTAAGAAGTAAACACTTCCAAATATAAGTAAGTCACAGAGATGAAAGGAAAAGCATACGGAATTTATCAATACTATTGAATAACCTTTTATGGTGACTACATGTATCATGGTGAGCATTGAGTAATCTATAAAATTATCTATGCATTATGTTGTACTCCTGAAACACAATAATGTATGTCAATTTAAAATAAATTTTAAAAAGTAGGTCTCTTAACTAGATGCATTGTTATTCATAAAAATTCTGAAAAAATGTTAAGGAGGAGGAAAGTGTCTCTTCAGTGGAGATTTATCAGTGTCTTCACTATTTGGTAACAATTAAAATTATTTTTAAAATATTTTACATGTATCTGTTATTTTATTTAATGTCCTTAATTTGCATGAAGTTTAATACTTAATATGTTTTATAGCCATTAATGTTTATTCATGTATATATTTATGTATAAATAATTTATGAGAAAGTCTTGAGAGATGAATCAAGGGCCCAGAAAAACCAAACAATTGCCACTCAAGTTACAATGACTGGATGGTAGGAGGAAATTTGCTATGTGGTTAGAAAACAGTCAGTTGTAAATATAACTTCTCATTATGGGACACATGTTGTAAAGAACAAAATATTACATGATCCATTGTAAGATGCAAACTGTAAATTCCCTGCTACTGTCATTCTTGTGATGTAAGCTACTATGTCTCTAAAAGGACCCTGTTCAAAAGTAATTATATTATCAGAGAAAGAAAACTATTAGCAAATTTTCATAAATTTTTAATTTTGTTTACATAGCTTCTATAAAAAATTATGAGACTCTCAGGGTCTGTACTAAGGTAAATCGTGACAAATAGGGAACAGAATATGGAAAACTGCTCCAAAGTAATTCATATTAGGGTTTTCCCCTGTTATATCAGGCTATATTTCATCTGAGATTTATGTGCTTAAGTAGAGTGAGATCCCAAGGATACAGAGATTCTGAAGATTAATTTTCAAAGTTTATTAATATCATCCTTGAATAAAATACATCATAAATTCATATCTCTTTAACTTTTGATATATTGACTTAAAAACCCTCAAAGCATATATGCATTGTTGAAATAAAGCATTACCAAAAATAGTGGTAAATGAACATGATTTTTTTTTTCTGTATGAACTAAGGAACATACAGAAAATGACCCTATGTCCTCTTATTCTCTATCATCAAAACATAATTTTGCTGAAGTGCACAGGGGATGCACAAGTGTCAAGATATTTTTAAAAAGTACTTTGACAGGTTTAGCTTTATTAATAAAACTAACATCCTTGAAATCTACTCTTTTCCTTCATAGTTATAGGCCCAATCATTTCCTGGGACAATAAACTATATTCCTTTCTCTAGCCTCTTAGTTATATTAAGTGGAAAAATTGAAGAAGGAGGGTCAAACACCTGTGAGGATTTTCTTACTAATTCATTCATGATTTAAGAAAATGGCTTTTTGAGCACTGTTTAATCTATTTCCATAAAGGCAGGGAAATATGGCAAGATGAATCCAAACAGGTGTAAACCAGGACACCGAAGCCAAGAAATAATGAGACTCAAATGCTGTTTATGAGCTCAGTTCTAGTTAAGAATCATGCAATTTGATCCAGAATCTTAGCTGCCAAACTAAAGCAACAAACCAACAAAAAGCAAGTGAAATAAAAGGACCCAGCCTAGATAAATCAGGTTTTTCTAAGACACAAAAATTGGTAATGAGTACAGAAAAAAAAAAGCCTAGTCCAAATAGAAATAGATCTAAAAAAAAAAAAAAGATCTAAAATCTAGGGTCGGGGCGCCTGGGTGGCTCAGTTGGTTAAGCGACTGCCTTCGGCTCAGGTCATGATCCTGGAGTCCCAGGATCGAGTCCCGCATCGGGCTCCCTGCTCGGCAGGGAGTCTGCTTCTCCCTCTGACCCTCCTCCCTCTCATGCTCTCTGTCTCTCATTCTCTCTCTCGCAAAATAAAAATAAAATCTTAAAAAAAAAAAATTAAAATCTAGGGTCAATGCCACGGGTGGTGGGGGACATATTTATGTTAAAGTTAGAAAATGACTAATGGCCACCTTATTTAATTATATTTAATATTGGGGTCCAAAGGAGGAGACTGATGTTTGTAGAAGTTAATGGACTGTTGTGTCTACTCTGTGGTTGGCTTTATGTTTTGTGTTCTAAAAATTCAAGTATCTATGTGCCCGTTTGTTCCACCATTTGGTAGAGCTCAGAAATTTCAACTGCTATTCATATGTATGATATTTTTCAGAAGACCACTTCCAATCAGAGGAAAAAGCAAAAATATCAAGAGAAACAGCAACAACAAAAATCTTAATAATTTGTGTTTTCTTTAATTTGTAGAGATCTATTCATTTAGTGGCTTGTATAAAATTCTTCATTACCATTTACTTGTATTATTTAATATAATATCTAAGAAAAAATAAGATATGGAAGGAATATAAGACTGGTTTCCCTATAGGAAAGAAGAGAACCTGAAATATTTTTTTTAAAAATAGGCGATATAATGTTCCAATTTTTATACAGATCATACCCAGTAAGCAACCAACGAGAGATTATGACTTTCCGAAAAAAAGTTGCATTCAGTGAGCAAACTGGCTTACAAAGTGTATGAACCAGACAGAGGTGATGTAGGTAAAGTAAGAAATATTTTTGAGTTAATTTTAGGAGAAAGATATTCCAATGTGCAATAATAAAAGTACCTGTAGACAGCAGGAAGTATGGAAGGACCATTGAATACTCTATCAGCCTCTTGTTGAATCACTTTTGTGATAAAAGAATACCACTGTCAGACTGTAAATCATAAAGATAAAGATCAGTTTCAAGGTATACCATTTTGTGGCTGGAGTCAGTTGGTCAGACTGTAATAATAACAACAACCTGGCAAAGTACTAGCAGTAGTAAGACATGATCTATATAGCCCTGAGCCGGGGTCCAAGTCCTGAGGTAGTCAATCTGCAGATGAGGAGCAGGCATAGGAAACATCTGCTATAAGGATATATCCTCCATTGGGAGCAACTTGGTAAACTTTGGTAGGAGTCACAGGTCTATCATACAATGGTAACTCAGTTTATTTTTTTAAGATTTTATTTATTTTTCGGAGGGAAAGAGAGAGAGCACTCGCACAAGCAGGGAGAGCTGCAGGCAGAAGGAGAAACAGGCTTCCCGCTGAGCAAGGAGCTTGATCTCAGGACTCTGGGATTATGACCCAAGCCGAAGGCAGACGCTTAACCGACTAAGCCACCCAGGCGTCCCTTTAGCTCAGTTTTATAAGGGTGGATGTGTTGCCATGTTCAGTGTGATAGTTGATCTAGGCAGTGATCTGAGGAGTACAGACTTGATCAGCAACTTAATCACAGTCGGCTGCATCCCAGCAGTGATCTTTTACTATGGACTTCCACCTGAGTGGCCCACATTTTCATAAGTAGCAGTGATCTTTTACTATGGACTTCCACCTGAGTGGCCCACATTTTCATAAGTAGCTGTGATTTGTTTCCACATTTCATGGCCCCAAAGAGGGTTGTCCATATTTGTCAGTCTTTTATTTTCTAAGCCGCACACTAAACAGTGAGGCAACTGGGAACAGCCCAAAAATCTGTTGAAAAATATGCCAAAGTTAATCTAGGTGAGTATTGGCCAAAGGTATGATAATGGCCTTGAAATCTACACAATGATTGGGACGACTACACCTGTTTTGGGTTCTGCTCGGCTGGCACTGAAGCAGATCAGCTCCAGCAGTCCAGTGAACACTTGGTCCTCAGCTTAGCCAAACCGTCAGTGCTTTTTCTTTGCTATTTAGCATGCTTTATAAATTTTTGGTGAGTGCTGAACAGAATACAGCAGGTAATAAGAACCAGGTTAATTAGGTTTTTAGTGTGAAGTTTTACGTTAATGTGGTTTTTGCTGGTATGTTCAATGGTAGATGAATAAGTAAAATGCCCAAGGCTTAAATTTCCTCACGTTTTCTTTTTTTTTTTTTTTCCTCCCCTGTTGTCTTTGGGTTTCATAAAAACTTCTTAAATAATGTCTTTCAGCTCTCACAGTAATCCACTAACTGTTGGTTTGGTGGTGAGGTGTAAGGGAATGGAAAACAAACTCTAAACTTAAGAATAAATCTTAGTTTTTATGGGGCCTGAGTTCATGAAGTGTGACTTTCAGAAGTTTGCCTAGGGTCACCCCCCACCCCCAACACTGTTGAATGAGACAGGAAAGCTAGAGTTGTCTAACTGTTTTCCCCCAGGTCATAGAAGTCTGGCTAAAATAATTTCCCTTAGAAGGCAGGCCTTTAACTCCCTGGTATATTTAAAGGTGGTCCGTTTCCTGTCTCGTGCTGGTAACATGAGAGGGATTTCTCTCCAATCTTCACTTTCAGAACCTAGCGGGGAAACATACAAAAGTATAAAAGGCCTCTTACGAACAGCAAAATGGGCATTTAATTAGATAGTTTTTAATAGCAAAAGTTAGAAAATGTTTTGTGAAGTGTAGCCTTTTTTTTTCAAACAACCTTCTTAATGACCATTTAAGTTAAATAGGAATAGTGAATAATCCTGTAATGTTTATCATATAAAATTTTGAAATGTTTGCCAATTAATTTACTAAAATCAGCACAAATATAAAAATTCATATTATAAAATAACTATAACTTAAAATCAATATATTCCATGATAATCCTCCAAAACAACTACAGTCCAACACTACTGAGGCAAAATTTTAAATAAAAAATTAAGTAAAATACAGCTTTATAAAATAAAATTTCTGATGAAAGTGTTTACTACAGAAAAGTGTGACTTGGGATGAGGTGACCTATCAACAAAATCCATTACACCCAATAGTCAACATTTGACTTCCAGTTTTTAGGAACTAGTTACTGAATTGCAACATTTGCCTAAATTTTGTAAAGTATGAGTCACCTCTTATAATTTTGGCTTAATATTTCATGGATAGAGTCATTTCTGTTCTCCACTACTTCGTATAAAATGTAGGTTCTGAATGGGATAGTTTCACTTTATCTGGCTTCAACAGCAATGCTGAGGATCCCAAATCAAAAATGAGGTGGTTGGGAGCATGACTTCTAGAGATAAAGGTGGAATTCTACCTTGGTCTCTTGAAAATTTTGTTGCCATTTTTAAAGCGTTTAGCTGTTTAGCATTTTTTGTTTTTGTTTGTTTTTAAGTGTTTCAATTTCTTCTATTTTATTTCTGGTTTTCTTCTCAGTAAACTCAGCTTTATTTCCAATGTTTTCAGACAATTCTATTTCACCATATTTTCTTCTTTATTATTCAAGTAAGTCACTTTGTCTTAATCTTCTATATATGGTTATACATTTTATAATTTATTTTCCTTCTATTTTTCTTTGATTAAATTGGACAAAGATTTGTCTGTTTTATTGGAAAACCTATTCTTGGTCTTAGCTATCAATTCTATAGAAAAGTGACTTATTTTTATCTTGCTATGTTTCTATTTCTATATTATTTTTTTCCAGCTTTCCTTATTTTTTTCTACATTCCCAAATAGAATGCTTAGTTCTAATAATTATTTTTATTAAAAAGCACTTAACCTATGAACATACTATGTAAAACAGCTTTGACTGTATCTTATGGGTTTTTGTCAATATTCTTACCTATATTATTTTCTAGTTTGCTTTTCCTTTAAAGTTCCAATATTAAGGTCTAGTATTTTAAAGATAATAGAGTTGTAAAATTATTACTCTAGCAATGCACTGAAATATGGTATGTTCTAGATTATGATCAATGATTATAAATGATATATCATGCTTGAGGCATAAGGTTATATCAATCTATAGACATTTATTCAAACATTAAATAATTCAAATGTTTTGTTATTTATTTTTGTCTTCTTAACTTATAGTAATGCATGAACTTTCAATACCATTCACATGTTTACTTGTATTTCTAACTATTTATGCTTTCCATACAATGTTGCCATATTATTCTGTGCTCAGTATTTCATGACTCTCGTGGCTTTTGTTTATCATTCTACCTTGTATTAATATTCAATTAACCTTTTTGTCCAATTATTTTTCTTGATTATGGTAAGAACATTTAACATGAGATGTACCCTCAACAAACTTTTAGGTAGGTAATATAATATTTTTAACTAGAGATATAATTTTTTACAGTATATCTCTATAACTTACTCATTTTTTTAATCACTGAAACTTTATACCCATTGAACAGCAAATCCTCTGTTCCCTGTCCTCCTAGTTTCTGGCAACTACCATTCTACTCTGTTTCCATAATTCTATTTTAGACACCTTATATAAACGGAATCATGAGGAATTCTTTTTTTTTTTTTTTTGAGGAATTCTTAATCTCAGGAAAAAAACTGAGGGTT
>NC_138377.1:49579952-49637995 GCF_054177405.1 Leptonychotes weddellii
ATAAATAAATAAAACAAAAAAAAATGGAATCATGCAGTATTTGTTCTACGAACTAGTTTCCTTCACTTAGCATGTCCTCCAGAGTCATCCGTGTTGATATCCTTCTTTTTGAGGTTAAAAATATCCATTTGTATGTACATAACACATTTTCTTTATTCATTAATTTATCAGTGGACATTATGGTTGTTTCTATATCTTGTCTCTTGTAAATAATACTGCAATGAACACAGGGATGTAGATCTCTCTCGGATATCTTTATCTCAATTTTGCTGGCTATAAACTCAGAAGTGGGATTGCTGGATCATATGGTAGTTTTAATTTTTTAAGGAACCTCAGTGCTATTCTCCACAATGGCTGTAGCATTGTTGCATTCCCACCAAAAGCATACAAATTTCAAATTTCTCCACATCTTTGCCAATACTATATACATATACAGTTATACAATTATACATATATACACATTTATATGTATATATATACACATACATACAAACATATATATACACACATGCCATCCTAACATAAGTGAGGTGCTAGTTCATTGGAGTTTTTGCATTTCCCTGATGAGTAGTGACATTGAGGATTTTTTTTTATATATATACCTGGTGGCCATTTGTATGTCTTCTCTGGAGAAATGTTTATTCAGTTCCTTTGCCCATTTTCTAACCAGGTTATTAGTTTGTTTGCTACTGAATTGTAGGGGTCAATATTTTGAATAGTAACCCCTATTCAGATATATGATTTGCAAATACTTTCTTCTATTTCTTAGATGACCTCTTGTTTCCTTTGCTGTGCAGAGCTTTTTAGTTTTATATAGCCCACTAAACTATTTTTGATTTGTTGCTTGTGCTTTTGGTGTGACATCCAAGAAATCATTGTGAATACCAACATCATGAAGCTTTTCCTCTTTTCTTTTAGACATTTTATAGTTTCAAATCTTAGACTTGTACATTGAAAACTTGAAATTAGATTTCAGAAGTGAAGTAGCTGTTGATAATGAAAAGGTCAAATCTATGAACCAATTGGTAAACCAACTGGTAAAGTCATCAATGAATGATTAAAGAGTTAACAGGAAGTCAATAGAGCATAATCAAAGGAAAGAATTAGGGCCAATAGTGTCTAATGATGCATATTTAATATGGTCTTGTTTTTGTTTCTAAAATATTTGGGGGGTGACATTAAATATTTTACCTTAGGATTAAGTATTTTGTCACCATATTATCACCAGGATAAAGTTTTTGTTGATAATAAGGTACTTCTAACTTGCATCTTATTTCTCTGTGCAGAAATTTCCCTCAGGGATCTCTTGGAGAAGAGAATTTAATCTAACGGAAGACATGTGTATCCTTGGGAAAATGTCATTATAAGTAATAAAGCGTGTGACTTCATTTTTTTATTTTTGACTCCTTACAGGTTTCAAGCCCCATACTCACCTTCCCCTTCCACCCTATACGTGGGAAAATTGATCAAAGAGCCTGCGTGCTTCCTCCTTTGGCCCCATTTACATGAAAATCATCAACACATTCCTACCCTCTAACCACAGTAAAATCTAAGCCAGTCTCCATTCCATGCTATCACAAACCATTTCAGACCTGCTTGGGAGTCAGCCCTCCTTCTCCCAGAAAACCTCATTAGTTAGTAATAGACCTTTATCTATCCTTTAAAGCATGAATGGTGGCATCAGCCTTGATATCCATATGAAATTTTGTGCAGTATGACTATCGCACTACTTTGAAATGACCACAGCATAATACCTAATATTATCCTAATCACACCCTATAAAAATCTGTGATTTGTGCAGGTGTTGTTGATCTCCTCCAAATTTTACCTAATAATTTTGTTTAGTAACAGCAATTCCTGAAATATCATGATATGAATTTGATGACCCGCTCAGTCACAGCACTCTGCCCTGCCAAAAATTAGGTATATAAAATAATCACAATACATTTTCTTTCTAAAGGCTCATTTTAATCAAAATGCCTGTGGCATGGTGAAAATACACCCCACACCTACCATCCAGGATATCTATATCCTAATCCCTAAAACCTGTGAATATATTATCTTGCAAATTAAGAGAGACTTGCAGGATCTTGAGAAAGAAAAATTATCCTAGTCCCATACAATCAAATTTCTTCTAAGAGAGAAGCATATAGATAAGTTAGAGGGAACATATGAGGATGGAAGTAGAGGTCAGGGAGGAGAGACAATACTATACTCTTGGTTTTGAAGATGAAGGAAACGGTCTTGAGGTAAGGAATGTAGGTGGTTTCTAGAAGCTGGAATAGGGAAGAAAACAAGAGTTCCTACTACAGCCTGTAGGAAGAACAAAGACTTGTAGAGACATTTTTTACTTCTGACTTCTGGAACTATAAGAGAATAAATATGTGTTGCTTGAAGCCACTAAGTGTGTGGTAATTTGTTACAGCTGCAATAAGAAGTTAATATAGTGACAAAAGGAAGGAAATTACTTGAGCTGATTTTTTTCCAATGTTGCCTTCAGAAGAACATGTTGATTCATTACTGAAAACTGAATCCTAATAGTTGTTCTGGCTTGTGCGCCTTCCAAAGTCTGGTTGTTTTTCCTTCAGCATTTCAAACTACTTCATGTACTCATAATGAATTTGATTTTTAATCAAAATAACTGTGCTTGTTTTGAATTTCCTGCATTTAAAGAACCATAGATATATAATCTACTTTCCTGGAGTATTTCTAAAATAAAATGAAATAAATCAGGCAATGTGTTCAATAAAAAAAGGTCACTGGTATTTTTATTAATGTTATTAAGGTTTTAAACATTTTTCTATTGTGAAGTGTAACAAACATAATGCCAGCATTTCTAAATTTCCTTTCTTTCATCCAATATTTATCATTTCTCCCTTCATAAAAATAGTCACTAACCAGGTATCAAAAATTGCATTAATAATTTTACTTGTTTTTGACATTATGTAAACTGAATGATGTAATATATGTTTGTGCTTAGCTGCCTAGCTCTACACTCATCACTATGTTTGTGAAATTCTCCCACATTGATGCATGCAAGTGGACTTCATTTATTTTTATTGTTGTGTAAACTTATATTGCATAAATAAGCCATAAATTCTTTATCCATTCTTCTACTGATGCACATCTTAATTTTTTCCATTTTTTGCCCCATATGGATAATTCTTTTGTGTGTAATTTTGGTAAACATATGCATGCATTTATTTGAGCTTTATTCTCAGGAATAGAATTTTTAAGTCAAAGGACATATATTAACATTAGTAAATAATGATAATCAGCTTTCCAAAATGGCTGCATAAAATCTCATTTCCATCAGCAGTGCCTAAGAATTCTAATTTGTCCATATCATCACCAATATTTCTTAATTTTAAGCATTTGAACTTTAGTCATTCTGGTGGGTAAATAGTAATATCTCACTGTGATTTTAATTTCCATTTCTTGATTGTTAATGAGATTGAATAAACTTTCATGTTTATTGCCTATTTGGATATTCTCTTTTGTGAAGTCTGAGTATTTTGCACATTTTCTCTGCTGGACTTATAATTGATTTGTGGACATTCTTTAAATACATTGGTTACAAATTCTTCATTGGGTATGTGTCTTACAAATGTCTCCCCAAATCTGTGCCTTTCTTTTTACATATGTTAACTCTATCTTTTGATAAACAGAAATTATTAATTTAAATATAATTTATCACTCTCTGATTTATGATTATACACTATGTTCCCCAATTAAGAAGTCTTTCCTAATCCTAAGGTAAAGGAGATATCTATTATCTTCTGTAAGTTTGGTTACTTTGCTTTCCTATTTAAATCTACAGTCTACTTGAATTAATTTTTCGTGTGAGGAAGGGATCCTGTGAAGAAAGAGTTAACATAACAGGTCTGTTTACTTTAGTCTTTGCTTGTCCTCAAAACTCCCTGGAACCATTATGGACCCTGGCTAATTCCTGAGAATGTGATCCTTGGAAAGTTCTTTATGTTAATGACTAATAATTCTTTTTGTTTTTTTTAAGATTCTATTTATTTATTTGACAGAGAGAGACATAGCAAGAGCAGGTACACAAGCAGGGGGAGTGGGAGAGGAAGAAGGGGGCTTCCCACTGAGCAGGGAACACAATGTGGGACTCAATCCCAGGACCCTGAGATCATGACCTGAGCCGAAGGCAGATGCTTAACGACTGAGCCACCCAGGCGCCCCATGACTAATAATTCTTTAAATCTGGAGTAATAGGCTGTGCCTATCAACTTGTCAGAATTGCTTTGCACAAGGTGCTTTTGATCTGATCAACACCAAGGTTAAGGACGTATACTAGGTTTCATTTTGAGGGTCCCGAGTTTCAGTTACTATGGCTGATCATGTAGCAGGATGTTCTTATGGGACTAGTCCTTCATGAAAGCCCGGGAATCATGCTCAAACATGCTTCCCTGGGAAGTGACACTTAGCAATTGTCCTTGAATTTCAGAGTTAGAAAAACGCATTCTGTCCAATACCAGAAATGGAAGAACATAGAAGCCTACATCTTTTTCCTCAGAATTTGCCCAATGGATATATTTTTTCCTGTTTCTTTTTGTTGTGATAAGCCTTAGACATATATATGGCTGCTGCTATTAACTTATATGAGTACTTGTAGCAAACTCAAATTTGAGTGTGGAAGTGAGATTCCCAAAACAAACCAAGACTCTCTTTTGTATAGATATACAAATGACTCTGTACCATTATCAAAAAGACCATTTTTTCCCCCACTGACTCTGTTCAAAATTAAAATTATATATAAATATTGGGCTCTTAGCATACTAATTCTTCTCAACTGAATTTCTTCTATCATTTATTCAATACTACATCATCTTAAATACTAAGTTTTATTATAGTCTCTAAAACAATGCTTAACTTGTTCTTAACTTGAGGAGTGAGCACCTCCAAACTCATTCTACAAAGCCAGCATTACCTTGATACCAAAACCAGATACGGATACCACAAGAAAACTATAGACCAAGATCCCTGATAAATATAGATGCAAAAGTTCTCAAAAATATGTTAGCGAATTGTATTAAAAAATACATTAAAATTATTATATACCATGACCAAGTAGGATTTGTTCCTGGGATTCAAAGATGGTTCAACATATGTAAGTCAAGAAATGTAATATATCAGTAAAAGATAAAAATCACATGATCACCACAATAGACATTTGATAAAATACAACATACTTTCATGATAAAAATCCTTAACAGAATGGGTAAAGAGAGAACATACCTCACTATAATAAAGACCATGTATGGCAAACCCATATGTAACATTACAGTCAATAGGGAAAAGTTGAAAGCTTTTCATCTAAGATCAGAAACAAGGCAAGGGTCCCCAATCTCATCACTCCTATTCATTATTATATTGAAATTACTAGAGAGAGCAATTAGTCAAGACAAAAAAAAAAAAGGCATCCAAATCAGAAAGGAATAAGTAAAATTGTCCCTATTTGCTAATAATACATATAGAAAATAAAGAATCAATGAAAACACTTGGAACTACTAAACGATTTGAGTAAAGTGGCAGGATACAAAATCAACATATGGAAATCAGTCACATTTTTTTAAAGACTTATTTATTTACTTACTTGAGAAAGAGAGCAAGATGGGAAGGGGCAGAGGGAGAGAGAGAATCCTGAAGCAGACTCTCTAACTGAGCACACAGCCCAACGTGGGGCTCCATCACAGGACCCTGAGATCATGATCTGAGCCGAAATCAAGAGCGGGCCACTTAGCTGACTCAGCCACCCAGGCACCACTCAGTTGCATTTTTTACACTAATAATGAAACTAGTGAAAAAGAAGTGAAGAAAACTATCTTATTCACAATAGCATCAAAAACAATATAATACTTAGAATTAAATTTAATATAGGAAGTGAAATATATGAAAATGAAAACTATAAGATTTCGTTGAAAGATATCTAAGAAGACACAAATAGAAAGACATCCCATGTTCATAGACCAGAAGAATATTGTTAAACATTCCATACTACCTGAAGCCATCTCCAGATTCGATGCAATCCCCATCAAAATACCAAGGGCATTTTTTTTACAGAAATAGAAAAAAAAAATCCTTAAATTTGTGTGAAATCACAAAGGACCCCAAATAGCCAAAGTTATCCTGGGGGGGGGGGGGAAAGCCAAAGGTATCACACTTCCTAATTTCAAACTATACTACAAAGCTATGGTAATAAACACAGTATGGTACTAGCAGAAAAATAGACACATTGATCAACAGAACAGAATAGAGCCTAGAATTAAACTCTGGCATATACTATCAATTCATATTTAACAAGGGAGCCAAGAAAGTAATGAAGAAAAGGTAGTCTCTTTAACAAGTGGTCCTGGGAAAACTGGAAAAAAATACAAAGCAATGGAATTGGACTCCTATTTAATACCATTGATGAATGTTAACTCAAAACGGATCAAAGATTTAAACATAAGACCTGACACCATAAAATTCCTCAAAGAAAATGTGTGGAAAAAGCTCCTTGATATTCATTTGGCAATGATTTTTTTTTTTGGACATGGTACCAAAAGTGCAAACAATAAAAACAAAAATCAACAAATGGGACTACATCAAACTCAAAAGCTTTTGCACAGTGAGAGAATTAATAAAATGAAAAGACAATCTACAGAATAAGAGAAAATTTTTGCAAACCATATATCAGGTAAGGAGTTAGAGCCAAAATTTATAAAGAAGTTATATAACTTAATAACAGAAAAAAAAATCTGATTAAAAAAATAGAAGAACTGGATAGACATTTTTCCAAAGAGTACATCAAATTGGCAAACATATAAAAGGATGCTCAACATCACTCATCATCAGGGAAATGCAAATAAAAACCATAATGAGGTATTATCTCACACCTGTTAGAATGGCTATCTTCAAGAGGACAAGAGACAACAGGTGCTGGAGAGGATATAGTGAAAGAGAACCTCTATACACTGCTGAGACTGTAAATTGGTCCAACCACTGTAGAAAGCAACACTGAAGTTGCCCCTCCAAATTAAAAATAAATCTATCATCAATCCAGCAATACCATTTCTGGTATATACCCATAGGAAATGAAAACAGGATTTCTGAGAGATGCATCCCAGGTTTATTGCAGCATTATCCACAATAGCCAAGATATGGAAAATAACTAAAAGCTCATCAGTGGATGAATGAATGAAAAAATATGTGGTATATATACATAATAGAGTAGTATTTGTAAAAAAATAAAAAGACAACATGCCATTCATAACAATAGGGATGAGCCTTGAACACATTAAGCTGAGTGAGATAAGTCAGACAAACAATTACTGCATGATGTCACTTATATGTGGAATCTAAAAAAGTAAAACTCATAAAAAAACAGTAAAATGGTGGTTGCAAGGGGATAAGTGGAGGGGGAGGATAAGATTGTTGCTGTCTAAGGGAACCAACTTGCAACAAGTAGTAAATAAACCATCAAGATTTAAAGCACAATGTAATGAACACAGAATATTGAACAATGATTATATAAGTGGCAAATACGGCTACAATAGCAATCATATTATAATATATAAAGGCATCAAAGTAACATGTTGTTTATCTTTTATCATTTTTAAAGATTTCATTTATTTTAAAGGGAGAAAGAGATTACCTGTACATGAGCAGGGGGAAGGACAGAGGCAGACAATCTCAAACTGACTCCACCCAGAGTGCAGAGGCACCCAAGGCAGGCTCCATCCCAGAACACTGAGATCATAATCAGAGCCCAGACCAAGAGTTGGAAGCTTAACCGGCTGAGCCACCCAGGTGCCCTTGTTGTTCACCTTCTAAAATTCACATGTTATATGTCAAATTCATTCAACAAAATGGTGTTTGAAAGTTTTCCCTGTCTGTTCTCTAAACCACTTGTATAATTTGGAATTATTTCTTCTTTAATTATTTTCTAGAAATAATGTATAATAATATTCAGGCATGGTGTTTGCTTTGTAGGCAAATTTTTTTAAAGATTTATTTATCGGTGGGGGGAGAGAGACAGAGAGAGAGAAGAGAACAAGCTGGGGGAGGGGTACAGGGGGAGGGAGAGGAATCCTCAAACAGACCCCCTGCTAAGCAGGGAGCTGGAGGCAGGGCTTAATCTGGGACCCTGAGATGATGACCCGAGCCAAATCAAAAGTTTGACAAGCTATTCAGGATTACAGTTTTTCTTCATGCGTTCTTTAATATTATATAATTTAAGGAATATGATAAAGTCTAAATGTTTCAAATTTGTTGATATTAAGTTTTATCTTTTTAATATCACTAGCATTTATAATACTCTCCCATTTTATCTGATATTGGATATTTTTGTCTTATCTTTCTTGATTTGTCTTGGAAAGCATATATACATGTTATTAGTCTTTTCAAAGAGCTGTTTGTTTTGATTCTCTTTATTGTATTTCTTATTTCATTAATTTCTGCTCTATCTTTACTATTTCCAAGTTCCACTGTTCTCTTTAATTTGAATATTTTTTCTTCAGATGGATACATAACACACTGACATTTTAGACTTTAATTTTTCACGCATGATTTACAGCCATAAATTTCTTTAACAATTGCTCTAACTGGATCCAACAGATTTTGGTGTTTTTTTTTCAAATAAATATTTTTCAAATATCTACTGTGACTTTTTATTCAAATGATATTTAAGATTATTTTTCTATTGCCAGATAAATTTTCTATCTCATTAAAGATAATATGTCATAAAATTTTAGTCCTTTGAAATATATTAAGACTTTTTGTGGCTCAGCATATAGTCAATTTTACAAATTGTTCCATGTATCCTAAAACAAAATTATCTTCAAGTGTTAGCATAGTTTTTTATATGTATCTATCCAATCATGTTTGCTCATGAATTGGTTAAACTTTCATGATGTTTGTTGCTTAGTATGATTCATATATCAGTTACTAAGTGGTATTTTAAAATCATGCATTATAGATTATTCTTTTTTTAGTTATCTTTCTGTTGAGTGTACCATTAATCATCATCAAATTGCCCTCTATTTAGCAATGCTCTTGTTTTACTATCTACTTTGATATTCTGGCTTCAAATTTTGCTAGTGGCTTTGATGATGTAATTAATGTTTTTCCTCAGTCTTCACAACTGTGAATTTTTGAGATAGCATGTGCACTATCTATACTACAAGAATAATTTTGTAATGAATGTGACTATCTAAAACATTACACAAATACAATACAAATATGTTTCCTGGTTAGATGATCATATATTACTTATTTATCCATTTGGGATTCTTATATGCAAAGTTTTCCATAGATTTATCTTAGCCTGCTTTGAACTATCTATAAGTTAAGTGGTAACCTACATTCCACAAGTTGATACAATATGAATACTTATTATGCATTGATTGGCAACTGTGTAGAAATGAAAACTGACTTAATTTTTTTTAAAGGACTTGTTAATAGAATCTTGACTAGATGGGGAAACAAAGGTAGGTGGAGTTTGTAGATAGTTTGTGAGGGACACAATGTTGTAGAGTGGTTAAGAAGAGCTAATTGAGGGTGCTTAGGTGGCTCCCAGTTAAGCATCTGCCTTCAGTTCAGGTCATAATACCCAGAGTCCTGGGATCTAGCCTGGTATCTCCCTCTACTCCTCCCTCAGCTTGTGCACACTCTTTCTCTCTCATGCTCTCTCTCTTGCAAACGCTCTTTCTCTCACTCTCAAATAAATAAATAAAATCTTAAAAAAAAAGTTTTTTTGTTTTTTTTTTAAAGAACTATTTGAGGCAAAGTGATCCTAACACTTGAAGTGTAAGATACACTAAACCACAAAGGAATTTCCCCAAGATTTTAAGTAGGCTCGATATCAAGCTTTAATGCAACTTTCAGTGTGGTCTTCCTACAAAAGGTAAAATAAAATAGAACTGAAATTCATAGGAATCAAAGGCTTCAAGGAACTCTGTGGCCTAAATGTTAGGGAAAAATTACTAAAAAAAAAGATACTGAATTTTCCAAGAATAATTTCCTGACAAATTAAAAGTTAGGCAATCATTATTGAAAAGAGATGTGTATATTAGAGCATAGCAGGTACTAGCAAGAGTAAGAAGAAGAAAGTGGATAGCATGCATTTTAAAGAGGAAAGAGCTTTCTAAAGACAGAAGTACAATGCTTTCTTGTTTAATGCAAGAGGCAGACTGTATTATTCACAAAAATTTCACATAATTCCCCTTTGCATTTGCAGAGGTGCAAGTAGGAAGAGTCCTTAAAAGAGCTGCCACTTTATCTGTGAAAAACTATATTCCATTGCAGTGCGAACATGAATTACTACTGAAGTTAGCTAAGAAGTTTTTTTTTGTTTGTTTGTTTTTAACAAAATAAATTATATGATCCACAAACACAAAAAAAGACATTAAGAGGAAACAAATTATAGCACTGTGAGGAAAGATAAGAATGATCAGTACGGAAATAAACACAGAGGATGGCAGTAGGAAAAACTGAAATGGGCATGAATGCAGCTCAAGGGAAGAAGTCCCATAAAATAACCACGTGGGTGAAGATAGAGGAATATGCTAAGTTGGCTGAAATAACTTGCTGTAAAATTTTAATCACATCTTATATTGCAGTTACCGAACCAGGAACAACATTAAAGTCCTGGTGGTAAAGAAGACAATATTCGTTACATTTCAAAATGTTTCCAACCCATAATAAAATCTTAAATTTATTTCTGGGGCAAAAATTATTTCTCTGCATACAAATGTCCATACTCCTTTTTTCAGCAGTGGTAATATTTGAATCAGAATATTTCCTCTCTCAACTTAGCAGGAAATACAATGTTAAAAATATATTAATTTATAAAGAAGCTTTAGCTCAGATTCCTGGAAATACTAATCTAAGACTTTCAAAGCATAACTTCATTTTGCTTTCATTCTTTGCTATTCAATTTACCTTTTATCTTTTGTTGCATAAAATCCTCCTTGAAACACAGAGAACAGATTCAACAAACAGCTTTCCAACAAGCTGCTTAATAGTTTACCAGCTTTTTCCTCCTTTCTTTTATTCTCAACTTCTATATTTTTAAAATCAATACATTTTTATGTCTATGCTCTTTACCATACAGTTTATGAAATTTCTTCCTGTTCTGCAAAATTAAATGTGTATATATTATATGTGGTAAGAGTCCCACTCTGTCTAATGATTCTGAGGACAGCTTTCATCAGCAGACCAAGCACAGATGGGAGAGAATTCAGGACTGTCAAAGACACGAGCAGAGGGCACAATTGCATTCACTTTGGAGCTTTAAAAAAAAAAAAATTCCAACTGGAGAGACCCCAGAAAGGCGATCAAGGAATGAGCTGGGCAAATGTGGCAGTGGAAGTCTAAGTTTGCCAAGTTAGGAAGTCTAGCTTTCTGATTCATGGATCATGTATAAAACACTTATAGGAAAGGGCGCCTGGGTGGCTCAGTTGGTTAAACGACTGCCTTCGGCTCAGGTCATGATCCTGGAGTCCCTGGATCGAGTCCCTGGATCGAGTTCCGCATCGGGCTCCCTGCTCGGTAGGGAGTCTGCTTCTCCCTCTGACCCTCCCCACTCTCATGTGCTCTCTCTCTCATTCTCTCTCTGTCAAATAAATAAATAAAATCTTAAAAAAAAAAAAAAAACATTTATAAAAAAAAAAACAACAAAAACACTTATAGGAAAGGTAACGTTGCACCAAAACATTCTCAACTTGCTAAGCTGTAGGAGTACTGTGAATCTCAACTATATCCTTGTTTTAATAACATGCACTGCTACTTCCATATTTGAATTCAAGTCCAGAAACTATAAAAAGAACCTGGAAAATATTTCAGAAAAGCTATTCAAAACTTATCCATATTAGGAATCCTAATATACTATTCAATATAGAAAGAAAAAATGGAAGTGCTGGAATTTTCTGGAATTGCTCCATGATTTTGAATGGCCATTATCCTACAGATAAGATGTGAGTAATAGAGAGGTCGCAGAGTGCCTATTTTAGGGAAAAGACTGAATATTTGCCAAATATGTTGGCTTTTCCATAGAAGGCATCAAACATACAAAAGTTATTAATGAAGAGTAAAAATAGTAAATCAAAGAGAAATATATAAAATATAAAATAATATTGTGAAATTTATCTTGTGTACTTTTAAAAAATTCCAAGTAGTTTCCATATATATTCAATATACTTATATTTATATCCTTACAATTGCTTCAACATATACAATTTTCATGTTAAAGGAGAAAAAAGTCACTTACATGGAAATCTTTAGTTTTCATTGATATCCACACAGACACACACACACACACACACACACACACACACACAAATCACTCTGTAACCAGACCTACATTTTTTTCAACAAATTTCTCATGAATGTTTCCAACATTGAATGTATTTTTAAAAAACTTACAGTGGACATGAAAATGAAGGTATGTTTTTATCTGAATATTTCTGCATATTCCAATTTTATCTACAGAGAGGTCACACACACACACACACACCTCTTTAGAAGAAGAAACACATTTTTAGTTTTATATTTAAAACTAGAGGATAAAAATCTAGCATCTGTTTCTGATAAAGATTTACATTAATTTTTATAGGAGTTGTGGGATATAGAAGAATAGAAGTGAACACCGTTTGGACACAGAGTAATTTGTCATTTATCAGCTTTGTGGAATTACATAAAGGTATTGCATTGAAAAATATAGTGCAGTTCTGTTTCCATCCTATTAGGCAAGATCTAACATCTCCTTATCTGTGACTTAAAAAAAAAGATTATTTTTTTAGCCAAACGCTTGAAAAAGAGATATTGCTGCTTTGTTGCTTATAGGACCATTGTTCCATGTGATATTCACAAACATTTCCAGAAATAAGTTCTCATAATATTGTACAATAGTATACATTTCTCTAAGTGTTTTTTAACAGGTACTTTATGAGTGAATATTCAATGTTTAGTCAGCATGTTACAGAAAAATTTATAAAATAGAACATCATTTGTGGTCACAAAACAAGAATTTAAATCAACACTTATACAGAGAGGGATGGTTAGATAAATTAGGAGTATATATACATAAGGGAATAATAGCCATTAAAATTAATTAGTTATATCTCAACCATGTGTCTTGGGGGAGTATTTCAAAAAGAAAATGATTAAGGAATATTTCTCCCTTTTGAAATATTCCTCCAAGTCATATGGTAGAAGTGTAATTGATTATTTGTAATGGTTATTCCTACTGTAAATATGCCATTATTTATAAGCATACACATGTTTATCTATGTTTTGCATATTTACACATATATATAATTATATGTTACACATATATACTTATAGGAGCCTGTACGTACAGAGGATAATATAGGACACATATTAGTACCTATTAGGTGGTTAATATATATTGCCTTGAATGAGGAGTTATATGAAGGGGAATAAGTGTAATAATAGATATATTGCTGATTATTAAACATTTATGCATTCACATAAAATATATGTAAGTACATACATATATGAAATTAAATAACTTTAAAAAGCAACAATGAAACAAGAGGGACAATCTTCTTTTTTTTTACTGTAACATTCTTGAATGTCTTCTGATTCCCACTCAAAATGCTTCTTCTCTGTAAAACTTGTCTGTATAAAGAATGCTGGGAAATTGTTCCTGAGCAATATATCTTAACTGATTTTTTTGTTCTTGTTGATGTTCTTGTGTGATTGTTGTTTCACTAAGGCTTTTATAAACGAGAATCTAAATTACTTGGGATTTTTTATTTGGGAAAAAACTATCAAATCAATGCATTATCTTTCTCAAATAACATATCTACAAACTGTAAAATGCTGGCTTTCATTTATTTATTATTTCATTCATTTATGCAAATAACCCTAAAATTTAACGCTAACTCACATCTTCAGAATCCACAGTAGCTATATATCTGTTTGGTCTCTTCAACTGCTGTACTATTAGATCAAAACATATCAATATTTAGCCACATATTTACATTTTTTTCATTTTCTCCATTTTAGGGCAGCATCTTTTCAGGTTTTTGTTCATGTAAACAATATATAACTAATTTTTTTATTCATTAATAAGTATTCATTGTCACCTACTATACTCCAGACACTGCCTTAGAATGTGGATGAGTAGCAAAATAAGTATGATTACCTGCCTTCTTGAATTTACAGATCACTGAGAAAGAGAGAAGTATATCAGTAACTACAAAAATATCTTACACTATAGTAAATGTTGTGAAAAAAAGAATGCATAGGGAAACATGAGAGTGTAATTCTGGGATCTAACTTAGTCTAGGACTCAGGGGTACCCTGAGGAAATTACTTTTCTTCTGAGATCCAGACTATCAATAGCAGTTGCTAAATTGAACTAAACCAAACCAATTTTCTGCAAACATTGGGTGGGGCAGGGAGTGGGCAGAAGGCAAGGGAGAGAATCTTAAGCAGTTTCCATGCCCAGGTCACAACCCTGAGATCATGACTTGAGTTGAAATCAAGAGTTGATTGTTTAAGACACCTGGGTGGCTCAGTCGGTTAAGCGGCTGCCTTTGGCCCAGGTCATGATCTCAGGGTCCTGGGATCGAGTCCCACATCGGGCTCCTTGCTCAGCAGGGAGCCTGCTGCTCCCCCTGCTTGTGTTCGCTCACGCGCTCTCTCTCTCTCTAATAAATAAATAAAATCTTTAAAAAAAAAAAAAGAGTTGATTGCTTAACTGAGTCACCCTGGCGCCCCTATTTGCAAACATTTTTAATGTGCACCCTATAAGAAAAATAGGCCCACAAAATTTACATTTATGTGTGTGTTTACACACACATACACATATACACACACATATATATACGTACTACTCTACTACACTAATGAATTTCAGTACAAAATTAAAACGCAAAGTGAATTTTAGATGACAGATGATTCAGCAGCAAAAGCAAATCAATCATTCTGGTCTCTCTTTACTTGCCACCTCAATCAATTTTCATTCTCTGCCCTGAATTCTGATCCCCAATCACTCCTTTCTCCTCAGTCTTCAGGCTGGCTGAGGCCAAAAGACAGCACTTCTGTGAGACATGAGGCATGTCTCATACTCCCTCTCAGCCTCACTGAGGTTCTGACAGTGCTGTCTCTTTCATTCACTCTGGGGTCTCAACACACATCTCCTTCTCCTGGTCATTTAAATCTAGGAGTGATATAACTTTTTAACTGTTACTTATTTTTGAGTTATTATTGCTGTTACTTTCCTACCCTGTTCATACTACAGTAAATTGTCCCCTACCTTAAATTTTCTTTTCAGTTTTAACCCTCCTAGGGTGTCATTTCTTCGGGGCAATGTTATGAATATGTTAGATTGAAACTGTCTGTAGATATCCAAGAACTCTCCCAAATCTCAAGAGAAAAGGAAGACTAAAGAAATATTAGGTGGTGGTGGCAGGTTATTCATTAGTTTATAGTTTTAGAAGACATTACTAGGAACACTGTATAATATAGAATATTTGTATTGAACAAGAAAAAAGAGACAGAATGACTGTTAGTCATGATGATGTTAGACAACTGGGAAGCTAAGGACCTGGAAAGTTTCTTGTGGGGGGATTTCTGCTATTCTTTGTTTCTACTGGTTCTCACACCTGTCTGCCTTTAGAAGAATTACCACTTTACATTCAATTCCCCTTTTGACATTTTTCAAGTGGTGGGATTCTGAAACTGCTCGAGGGCTGGCTTGCAGTAGTGAATTAGAGATTTTTCCCTCCATATAACACTAATGCTGACAAGTTACTTTCCTACTCATTTCCATGCAGAGGAGTTTATTTCTCCTTCATCCTTAAACAGAAAGTATGAGTTTAAGTTCCCAATTTATGTAGAGGTCCCTGATTACAATTCTCACCCTTATTGACCTTGAATTTATCTCCCACACCCTACTTCACTGCCACTATTACAAAAAACAAAACAAAACAAAATCACCTCAAGTTCTACAGGTTTTGTCAGAAAACCCATGGTTAAAGTTAGCTTTTAAGTGGAATTCCAAGGATCCTGTTTTAACTTCATATTTTGGACACCATGGCTTCAGTACCTCTGTGTTGGCTCAGTAATGTGAGAAAAGATAGAATGATAGTATTATTATAGTATTCTAGCTGCTCCATTATGGGGTTATTCAGTGTGTCTAAATATATTACAATACTATCATTAATAATATTTTATTAATTGAGCAGTTGTGAATAACTCTAAGACCAGAGTTATGAGGTAAAAGAGAATGCCTCAAGATTAGCAAAAAGTGTTGATTTAAAATAAGTTCTCCCTACTGTGACAGTTGAAAACTTATTTAATGAATGCTTAAAAGTGGATTGTTCCAGACATTACTGATGAAATACGTTGTGTAGACTTTTAGGAGCTATTATTCACAAGGAATTACTGACTGTACCACATTAGCCCTTTACTTACCTTTTAGGAAAAAGCTAGAGGCGGAGATCTCACATGTTTAACAGACTCAGTTTATCTGAAGATGTCTTTTTAATAATGAGGTACAGTATTTGACTCAGCCTGGATATATATTTAAGAATTTAATTGGTTTTAATTTTTTTAAAAGGTTATGAACTGTTTTTGTAATTTCAGCCATGAGAATCCTTGTTGATTTTTTCTCTTACATGAAAACACAATAATGTTCAATATACAAATAGCAATTATTTTTCTATGTTTAAAATTCCCTTTGTTTTAGTAAAAATTTATGTGTGGATTTAAAGTATTTTAATATTTGTAGACATTTTCACTTCCACCCATTTATTAAAATTATTTCTTTAAACTTAATCATTCATCTAATATCTTACTATGGTAAACTTTTCAAAACAGTATTTTTTTTTAAAGATTTTATTTATTTATTTGACAGAGAGAGACACAGTGAGAGAGGGAATACAAGCAAGGGGAGTGCGAGAGGGAGAAGCAGGCTTCCCGAGGAGCAGGGAGCCTGATGTGGGGCTCGATCCCAGGACCTGGAATCATGACCTGAGCCGAAGGCAGACGCTTAACGACTGAGCCACCCAGGCACCCCTCAAAACAGTATTATTGTGTTTAAATACATCTTAGTTTTCCTATACGTGTATAAAGTCAAGTCACATCTAGTGCCCTTTGTTGAAAGCATTTTTTATATTCATGCCACTTGGACCCACTGTTTCATATTCTGTCCTAAGTTGCTAACTTCTTTCCCCTCATCCTACAGTTGGGTAGAAGTTCTTGTGAAGTTCTTATTTGTCTACATTTGAGCAGCATAATTTAACAATTGTGGAACAAGGTAGTAATCCAGAACCACTGCTGTCATATCCCTTGTTCACTGGATAGAAATTGATTATTTTATGCATAATTTAACATATACCACACAAATCAATACATACCATTAACACCAAGAAGTGATGAAAGAAATGTCTTTAAAAGTAAAAAAAAAAAAAAAAATTGGAAATGACCACCCCAGATTTTATTATTCTACAGTAATTATTTTTTTTCTAAACAAAAATCCTTTGGGAAAATGATAGTATTTCAAAAACATCCTACAATTACAATAGGCTACATCACATTAGAGAGGACAGTAAATGTTCTTTAGATTACATAGGAAATTCTCTTATCAGTTTTTCTTAAAATATTCTTCAAAATTTCTGCATGATAAGGACATTGGAGTTTCATTTGAAAGTTATGTATTTTCATAAAACATTATCTACATAGTACATGATAAAGGCTAAATATCATGGATGCAAATATCAAATTAACGTACTTTATTTCTGTAAAATTGGCTACATTATGCTGGTAATTTAAGCCAAAGCCACCTCTATCCTATATGGCTTCATAATAAAAATCAGTGTTTATGGATCAATTTTTGGTGTCTGGACGTAAAGAGTTTCTTGAAAAAGAATTTGGACGCTTTAAGTGAGAATCATTAGTTACATTATGAAAGGTGGAGGGATGAAGGTGAGGCTGTCTTAAATTAAAAAAATGATGTAGCAACATAGATCACATGTTTTTGACTGTGTCTTGCAATAAAATATTTCAAGAGACATGATACACTTATTCTCCATTCAGGATGAAGAAACATTTCTAAGTGTTGACATTCAAGGTTACTCCAGAAAGCTGTCCTCAGAGGCCTTCACCAGAATAATATCTCACACTATGGGGGAGATACCTATTGGAATCCCAACCTCATAATCTTGTCATTCTGGGAAAATTTCTTGCAGTTCTCCAAATCACTTATACTCTACTATATTGCTTGACACAAAACATGCTTTTCTGTGATCTTATCCATTTTTATTTGGAGGCAGTATTGAAGATTAAATGGAACATCAGTTAACCGTTTTTTTTTTTTTCAGTAGTTCAACGCTAAAACATTTCCTTCATAATTAGAAAGAAAAAAAGAACAAATGACTTATTTTAAAGTTATATGCAAAAGACAAGCATATCAAAAAAGAGTTCACAGATTTGATTTTCTATGTTTGTGATTTATCTAGAATATATTCCAAATTTTTAAATAATTGTTCCCTCTAACACATGATGTTTGCTGTTCATACATGAGGAAATTTGTATGAACTTGAAGTATGAAATTTACCTTTTTGTCTAATTCTTTGAATGTTATTTGCAATTTCACTTACAGAATGCCACTTACACAATGCCATTTATAGACTTTCACTAGGAAAGTGTTGAATAATCTTAAAATGCTCTAATTTATAGACATAAATTTGTTACCATAAACTTGCTTTTATTTTCATTTAGTTTTGTTGTTACTTTTTCAAGAAATGCTAGTTGAGGGTCCCTCAAAGAAATAGGACATCATAATTCCTACAATCTTAAAAGAAAGGCTCATGTTACAACTGATTGGGAAAAACAAGCCAGATATGACATGGACAGAGAAGGCAATCACTGATGGCAAATGTGAACACCACAATATAAATTTATTTTAATGATAAAAAAAATAAGACAACCCCAGGATGCCTTGGTGCCTCAGTCAGTTAAGCGTCTGACTCTTGATTTCAGCTCAGGTCATGATCTCAGGGTTGCAAGATCAAGCCCCATGTCGGGCTCTGTGCTAGGCATGGAGGCTGCTTAAGATTCTCTCTTTGCCCCTTCTCTCTCTCCCTCCCCTCTCTAAATAAACAAACAAACAAACAAATAAAGACAATACCTGCACAGCAAAGGAAATAATCAACAAAATGAAAAGGTAACTTACTAAATTGGATAAAATACTTGCAAATCATATATCTGATTGGGGGTTAATATCCAAATATATAAAGAACTCATACAACTCAATAGCAAAAAACAATAAGCAATTTGATTTTAAAATGGCAGATCTGAATAGAGATTTTCTCAAAGAAGGTACATGAAAAAGTGCTCAACATCATTAATCATCAGGGAAATGCAAATCAAAACACAATGAGATGTCACCTCACATCTTTTAGGATGGCTATTATCCAAAAGACAAGTAGTAACAAGTGTTGGCGAGGATGTGGAGAAAAGGAAACTCTTGTGTATAGTTGGTAACAATGTAAATTGGGGCAGCTACTATAGAAACCAGTATGCAGGATTCTCAAAATATTTAAAAAAAAGAACTATCATATGATTCAGTAATTCCACTTGCAGGTGTTTATCCAAAGAAAATGAAAACACTCACTCAAAAAGATATTTGCATCCTCATTCTTTTGCATTATTTACAATAGCAAAGATATGGAAACAACTAAATGTCCCTCAATGAATAGTGAATTAAGAAAAGTAGTATACACACACTCTCTCTCTCTCTCTCTGAAATATTACTCAGCCATAAAAAAAGAATGAAATCTTGTCATTTGTACCAACATAGATGGACCTCAAAGGCATTACACTAAGGGAAATAAGTCAGATGGAAAGACACATACTATATGATCTTTTATATATGGACTATTAAAAATGACTAAGCTTATATATACATAAAATATTAGAGGTTGCCAGAGGCGAGGGGGAGGGGAGGTTGGGAGAAATGGTTGAAGGGAATCAAAACGTACAGACTTTAAGTCATAACATAAGTAAGTCATAGGATGTAATGTATAGCATGATAACTACAATCACTAATATTATATTACATATTTGAAAATTGCTAAGAGAGTAGATCTTAAAGTTCTCATCACAAGAAAAAATATTTTGTAACTATGTAAGGCGCTGGATGTTAACTAGACAGTGTGATAATCATTTCATGGTGTATACAAATATCAAATCATGTTGTACACTTGAAACTAATGATATATGACAATTATACCTCAATAAAAATAAAACAATAACAGAAAACAAAAATAAGGCAACAGGTTCAAAACAGTCACTTATGCTGAACCCCACATCACCAAACCGAGACTTAGTTACAGTTTCCGCTCTATCAGAAATGGAATCTTAAACCAGTGAATCAGGAATTGCCTGATCAGCACTAGTTAGATAATCTGTCTGACACACCCTTCATATCCCCTAAAGGAAAGTAACCTTGCAAAAACCAATTTGTTCTTTGCCTAGTGTAATTTCCTTATTCGTGCTCTCTTCTGCTATGAAGTCTTTCACTTTGTACAGCTCTTCAAAACTTCTAACTGCTAGACTGGATGCTGTCCAATTCATGAATCACTGAATAAAGCTAATGAGATATTTAAAATTTACTGTTTTCCTTTTTTACTGTTTTGTTGTCCAATATGTACAACTGAAATGTATACTACCAATTTTATGCCTATATTAATACATTTATTTTATTTTTAAGTGCTGAATTAATCCTTTTCTATACATAATTTAATATTACTATTTGCTTGATCTTTCATATTTTAAGTTCAATAAACACATTTTTACTAAAAGAGGTGGTCCATTCTTTCTCACTCCCTTGAATGTGTGACTGTAAAAATTTAGCCTTTTTTTTTTTACTATGATCTTAAATCTATTGATTAAAACATATATAATGAAATTGAAATGTTTACTCAACCATTTTTGAGCACTTAGCAGGTGCATGACAGAGTAACAAGCACTGTGGAAAGTTAATCCTGCATGGAGGTTTTTTGTTTTGTTTTGTTTTGTT
Organism: Leptonychotes weddellii; assembly: GCF_054177405.1. NCBI lineage: Eukaryota > Metazoa > Chordata > Mammalia > Carnivora > Phocidae > Leptonychotes > Leptonychotes weddellii. The sequence goes on from NC_138377.1 coordinate 49,601,008, forward strand.
TTTTAGACATTGAGATTTAGAGTATAAAAAAGCAAATAATACACCAGCCAAGTACTCAAGAAAGTGGGGGAAAATGACTCCGGTAGTACTAATAAATTGATAAGTTCACAGGAAATTGTCATAGGAATTTTTAAAGGAAGAAATTGCTTCCATACACAGACTTCAGTGAACAGGGGATTGTGAGTTGGTTTTTCAAGATCCTAAAATATTTCCCTGAGGAAATAGGAGAAAGAAGCTTAGGATGGGGTTTACAAAAGCAAGGATATGTGAAAACACTACTTTTATTTAGATAACAACAGTTTACTATAATATATGTAAATTAAAATATTAGTGGAGAAATTCAGAAAGGCTGTATGATCTACAATTTCAGTTTAAGGAGTTAACCCCTTGATACTTTTTTTTTAAATTCCAGAACCACCCAATGGGGATCACTGGGCTTTTTTCCCCCCTTATTTTTTTATTATTATTTTTAAGTAGGCTCCACACCTAGCATGGAGCATGGAGCCCATCATGGGGCTTGAACTCACAACCCTGAGATCAAGAGTCGAATGCTTAACCAATTGAGCCACCCAGGCACCTCAACCCCTAGATACTCTTAATAATGTAGAACAATTTAGTATGTCTGAGAAGCAAATGACATAACTTGAATGATACATTAGAAACAGTCTGGCAAAAAGTAATGAATTATGTTAACAATTTAACTTCTGAAAAGTATTTGTAATAAGTAAATAAAGCAAAATAACCAAATTATAGTTACACCATATTATATTGGGATGTCAGGGTGTGAAGACTCAGACCTGATAGGAGTTAAAGAAAAATAATTTTTAAAAGACAGGTTGTGGGTTATAACCTCAATGATGAAACAAAGCAAAGAATTTAAAAAAGAGATGCAGAAAGGAAGAAGGGCATTTGATTTGGGGATATTGAAATTTGAGACCAGATTAAAAATCTTCCTCATTTGGAAATGGCACTCTATGGAGAGAATTCAGAATTGGCTCTAAAAAAAAATTGATAACCATCTATGAACACGTAGTAGTATAAAATCAATTTATATCATGAAGAAGAGGACAGATTTAAAGAAAGAATGAGTGTGAAGGAAAAACATTAAAGATGAGTGAGAATGACTAGACTGAGTCAATATAGAAAAAAGTCTGTGATGTAAGAAAATCATCAAGATAGCATTACAATCGTGTCAAAAACTAAACAAGTTTTCAACAATGAGAAGGTAGCCAACAATGTCAGAAACAGAGATTGAAAAAGATCTCTAATACTATATCCACATCTGTAAAAAATGGATACACACAATAGCATTAAAAATACCATGAACTACTGAATTCTCATCATAAAAAGGCATAGTACAAATATATATATATATAACCAGGAATCCTCACTACCATCCTTTGAACTGATAAAGCACTATTTTCCATAACCTATATTAGGGAATATCAGGCTGCCAATCCAATCACAGGTTGCTCTGACTCAACACCTTCCACAATATTCCAAAGTATAGAACCGTTTACCTTTGTGAAGCATTTGTGTGTGTACACTCACGCATGTATACACAAGGTCTTCCACTGTATACATGTATACAATTTGAGATACTCATTTCCTCAAATAACCTAATAAACAACTTTTTATTGAATCATATATATTAATTCTTCTGCTAGTTATAGCAGGAAAGATTTATGAACCAGTTTTAACATCCTGTGGATTCTAGATTGTCTTGTTATGTAAAAGCACTGTTCTTACAATCAAGAGATTACTAAAAAAAGAGAGAGAGATTACTCTCTGCTAATAATTATGTGAAGTATGACTAATATGTCAATCTATCAGATCTAAATCTGTCAATTAGTTTCCTCATTTTAGTAAATAAATTTGCTTTCACTTGTTAGAAGCTATAATTGTATGAGTTAATATTTATGAGTTAGTTTTTTTTTATTATATCTATAACTCTTCATTACTTCTGCAGAAAGATTAACATCTAGTATCAGAAGCCATGCCATATGTACCCAAATAGGACCTTTCAATTTCTCTTTTAACAATAAAACCTAGGGTATACTTACATTAATTTTACTTTATGCATAATTCCTGGGTGTATAAACACATACATATACACATATAGAGAATAACATTATGTATATATATATATATATATATATATATATATATATATATTCTGCACTGAATTAGCTTTTTAAGAAATTCAAATGGCTATTTAAAAAGCTGATATTAAATTATTGAAGAATTATTTTACAGTAAGAAAATGAACTTAAATAACTTACTGCACATTTTCATAGAGTTCATTTACTTTATATTATTATGCAACTTTTGTGACACTGAAATAACTCTAAGTTTAATTGTAAAATCCATTTGAGCTATTTTAAAGTTTTTTGGATATCATTTTAAATGGTTAAGCAAATTAAAGTTTGGTAATTTAATCTGCCTATGAAAATAAGCTTACTAAATTAATCCATAGCTAGCATAATTCAACTAAATAAGAAACAGGTTATAAGTTTTAATATAATCAACTTAATTAAAGTTCATATAATAAAAAGCTCCATCGGCATCACATTGAACTTATTACCAAAAATATTTAAGTATCTCTCAATTTTCTCTTAATCACTGATGTAGTTAAGCCATTTTGCATTGTAACAGGCATTTAAACCAAAATCTTGAGGCTGAATCTAGTAAGGTGTCAGAATTGCTCAGTATATTTTTAGTTGCTATATTTAAAATTACTCTCTGCTCTCAGATATATCACAACCTAGTAGTAGATTCTGGAGACTAGTATATTTTACTGGAATTCAAAGCAGTCAAATCTGTTTTCTTCAAAACAAACCTTATTCTCTAATGAATGATATGAGCAGTAATTGTATCTAGCTTAAAGGCTTATGAAAGAACTATTTAAACTATGCCTTTCTCTCTTCCTTAGGAAAATACAAGATATTTTGAAATGTATAGCCAATAAATTAAGGCTCACTGCAAAGAATTACATACAAATTACTGGGGGAAATTTAAGGAAGATACTCTTATAAGTATCACATCCTAACAGAGACCAAGAATTAGCAATTTACAGCTCTGTGTTTATCTGTATCATGAAGCCTGGAAAACGACTATAAATCCCTGATATGGACAGAGAGACAAACACATTACTGAAAATTGTCCATAATGACATGCTAAAACTTCCTTGAACAACTTCATCCACATATAACTTTCCACACTGTGGAATAATTTTTTCAGCTAGAAACATCTCTCTCAAGAAAAATTCAAGCATTACACATGGTTTTGTTACTCACTGAAAGGAAATGTAAAGAAAAAAAAGACAAGCTGTGTTATGTGAATTCATGTAATATAATTTGCAAAATTACTTTACAGTTGGATTCAAGCATTCATACATAAAGTAAAATGATTTTGTATTTCCCTTAGCTACTTAAAAATCTATCCAGCCTTACTCTGATCAAAACTCACCAACTCCACACATAATGTCTGGGATCAAAATATCCAATTGCTATATGAGTAATAAAAAATCAGAATGAGTAAAATAAAACTCTATTCTTGTATAAAACATCTTTCTTTGGTTTGCACATTGTGAGTAAGTCAGAGGAGCTTCACAAAGAACCATATTTTGCAATGTATCAGAGCAAGGAGAAGTAATTTATCCGAGATCTGAAGTGACCTTGCTCATAATCCCTACTTCATTGGTAATGAGAAAACATCCATCCATCCATCCATCCATCCATCCTTTTATGTACAATTCTTATTTGCAAGAGATTTAAATTATTAATTTCAATAAAGTTTGGTAATATTTACATAATTTATTGTAATATTTAGGAAGATTGAACTTTACCTGTTAAAAACAATAAGTGCATAAAGTATAACTATATCAACACAATCTTTTCTATTCCACCAAAGATACTGATGGGACACCGGAGGAGAAACATATACTAGAAAGTAGGAATAAAAATCAGTTACAGACTAGCTGCGGGATCCCTAACTATGTGTCTCCAAATATTAACATGAAGATATTACTCTTTTTTTTTTTTGAAAGATTTTATTTATTTATTTGAGACAGAATGAGAGAGAGAGAGCACATGAGAGGGGGGAGGGTCAGAGGGAGAAGCAGGCTCCCCGCCGAGCAGGGAGCCCGATGCGGGACTCGATCCAGGGACTCCAGGATCATGACCCGAGCTGAAGGCAGTCGCCCAACCAACTGAGCCACCCAGGCGCCCTGAAGATATTACTCTCTTAAAGAGACATCATGGACGCCTTCGCTCACCATTGGTAAATTCATAATAAGCATTTGATTCTTAGTTTCTATGTATTTCCCATCACTGGCAAATACACAGAATTTGCCAGTGATGGCAAATACTTGCATTCTTTTCCATATAATTCAAATTGCTGTTTACTAGAGGAAACATCAAAGGATGCTGATTTTTTGTAATTCATTCCATCAACTCAGTTGAGGAGGAAATGATAAACTATTGCCGCCAGAATGCTTGTCAGATTTACATCATCTTTGTCTCTGTCTGAACAAAGAGTGCACCATGCCATGATTCCATAAATTTCAAGTAGAAACATGTGTTTCACAGTCTGATTGTGTGAATGAACACTCCTGCATTATCTATGTGAATCCAGAGGCCCTGTCATTAGGCACTCTTACTTTAGAATCCATTAGTCAGAAGTAAATCAGAATTACAAAAATCTGCATTCAAGGATCATCCCATTCTTTTCAGTAAAATTTTACTTCTCGTATCTAAGTCATTCGGGTATACCAATAATGGATATACCAATTACCAGAGTGCACAAATGACTTTTTTTTACAGTGGCTAAAACTAAAAAAAGTTACATATTTCTAAATATCTAAACTTTGGTCTGTGGGACTTCTAGGCTTTCAAACTGTTACTTCAAATGTCTTCCTCTAGTCATGCAGTAAGAAGTATTTCAGAAGTTTTTAGAAAAGTTGTGTTTAGCATTAAAATGAAAAATAGTGAAATTGTATCACTAGACTAGTTAATAGTGTCATTAGACTTTAGACACTATGTTTAATTCCTTTTCTCAGACATATGGTCTTGATTTTTCTCCACTCATTATTAAACATATACTCTTGAACTTATTCAGAAACTAAAGAAGTATCTACAACTTGAATTGGAGAATAGGGACAATATCTCTATGTGAAACTGTGAAGTCACGATTCTATAAGATACAGCAGAATGGTGTTTTTGTACAATCTCTCTAGGCACTGAAAATAAGCACTATTTATTTGACAGCTCTCAGGTTGATAATACCTTAAAATAATTACCATACAGTGTTTTTATAATTTTAAAATGGATGTATTTCAACAAAATATGAAGATACAAGGGAGAGATAAAATTTACTTCTAGCCTGAAATATAAAACTCTTGAAAAACAAAGATTAACAGGGAACTTTGAATAAATAAAAGATATTTTGGGAAAAAAAGAACAGCAAATAATGAGACTAATCATACAGACAAGCAGAAATCCAAAAGCGGATCATGTTACAAATGTTATCACAGTGATACAAGTTATAGAAAAAGAATTAAGCTGATACCATGATTAGATATATTTTATTAGATACATTAGCACTTCTATAACAGAGAGGTTTAACATTACTTGCAGTTTAAGATACCAAGTCTAGACTGAGAGATGCTTACACAGTAAACATCATAGGACCTAAAACAATTGCAAAATTCAGCAGTGAAGTTTGCATCAGTGGAAACCAATATGGAACCTCCTGGTAAGAGCCTATACCATTCTTGAACACATGGCTAATTTTTTTTTTAAATATGCCATTGTCATTAATAATGGTTAAGAGCTTAAGCTTCTGTTATGGCAAGATTTGCTAGATAGATAACCATACACAATAGTATTTAAAAGCATGGACATAAGATTACCAGTTTTCATACCTCTGCCATTTCTAGTTTTAAAACCTCAGATAAGATAGCTTGAACATGGGGTGCCTGGGTGGCTCAGTTGGTTAAGCGACTGCCTTCGGCTCAGGTCATGATCCTGGAGTCCCTGGATCGAGTCCCGCATCGGGCTCCCTGCTCGGCAGGGAGTCTGCTTCTCCCTCTGACCCTCCCCCCTCTCATGTGCTCTCTCTCTCATTCTCTCTCTCTCAAATAAATAAATAAAATCTTAAAAAAAAAGATAGCTTGAACATGTATTTTCATCTATAAAATAATATTACATATCTTATATGCATAGGCAGGCTTAATTCAATTAATATATCTAAAGCTGTTAACATGATGACTGTTGCATAAAATAACAGCTGTTACTATAAAGTAGGTGATTTAGTGTAAAATATTCAAATAATAAAGACATGGGCTGAGGTCTTGTCTTCTTTCTTAATAACTACCTTAATTATCTATCTTTATTATGTAGACATAACCTTTATGTATAAAAGGCAAATATGCAAACGTTGGATTTGGTGTAGAGTCTTTGATTACTACTGCTAAGTATTAATTTAGAAGAAAATGTCATGCTCCAGAGAGCTAACAAGTGATGAAAATAATGAGAAACTCCTATTGCTCAAACTCTTTAAGAAATCACCTTCTCCAATAAACAATATTGCAGGCAAAATTTAAGTTTCCATAATAAAGACATATGACCACACAATTATATTTCATTTTGGATTACTTACTATCTTCCTAAGCCATTGCAATTTTATACAATTATGTTTTTAAAATCTGAAAAATATATACAATTTCCCTACTGCAACCTATGGGATACTACGTAAAGGATGTTGCTTTAAAAAAAAAAATCAGTTCTTCAAATATTAGAAGTTTATATCAATATTTTATGTATTTTGTAAGTAAAATCTTAGAAATGCTCATTTGTAAGATTTCTTTAAAGAAAAGCACCTATGGAAATTCAGATTTATCAAGATGAAATAGAAAGATACTAGCAATTTTTAAAAAGGTTTAAATATATAAATTCATTAAATACCAAGTTCTTTGCATTTAGATATTCAATATATAAATATGCATATTTTCAATGACATATCTATGATGCAAAATAAAATATTACTATTGCAAAAAATATCTAGTTGATAGTTTGATAAATATTATAGTTGACTATTTTGTGGCATATTACAATATCATACAAAAAGTTTTTAGTGATTCAGCAAAAATAGGTAAGATAAGAATTTGTATTTATATTTGTATCATATATATGCCAAAACCCTTTGTTTTCTGTCCCTTCCATTTTGGTGGCAAATCTATTATTTTGCCTTTCAAAATTTTCCAACATTCACTTTTTCTTTATTCTTCTTTTTTGCATCTTCACCATCATTACCTTCATCCGCTATCTTAGAACTTCATATCTTGCTTAATCCATAAGTATCTGAAATACTTTTCCGTTCTCTAACTTTTCAAGTTCAAATTCATCTCAAATATATATTTGAAACAAATATTTCCATTTTATCTATTTCCTTATAATATTCCTTCATTTGAATTTACTGACTTATAACTATATCAGTTCTTGATTTTTGAGTCTAATTCTCAAGGCTTTCCATAATTTGGTCTCCATCCACCCTTACAAGTATATGTTATCTATCTCTTTAGCTATGTAGATATAGGTGTTTGAGTGTACTTAAGTATGTATATCTACCATGTATAAATGTTATTTATGTATTATAAAATACACATATATGTGCATTCATATATGTATGTTTACTGCAACCAAGTGCTCTCATGGACACGGACCTTGCTTCTCCCACATCTGCTATGATTAGTCTCATTTTTCACTGATTTTTGCTCGTTTGTATATGTTGAAAGTTTATTTTGTAAATTCTCTAATGGGCATTTTTAGTCTTTTTACTTCTTAGAATTAAATCAAATGTTTTTCCTTTAAGTATTTGAGCCAAAATTTGGTTACTAGCAGAAAAATGTTAACCACTTATTTTTACTCAAATCACCACCCATGAATGTATTAAAATTAATATAGATGTATAGCACTAGAAATATGAATTCTCACTGAATTCCACTTCTAAAAATGATTAAATAACAGAAAAGACTAGCCCTCCTGCCACAAAGGACTATAAAACTGGAGAAATATCAGTTTGTTCTCTGTATTTATAGGTGTGATTCTGCCTTTTGTTTGTTTACACATTTGTTTTGTCTTTTAGATCTCACATATAAATAATATCATACACTAGGTGTCTTTCTCTGTCTGCAAGAGCAAATTAAATCCGAAGAAAGCAGAAGTGTGAGACTCCAGATATCTGCACAGAGGTCTCCTAAGTTGTCCAAACTTGCACATGGCAAGTTGAGACCCTTCATGTCCTGGTAGACATCAGATACTGGAGAGCTATGAGATAAATAGATATTCCAAAGATCACACATTCTTGGAAGACATGGGAGTTCCAATGATATAGAATGGAAAAATCTTGCAGAATAACCTTGGTAATTCAATTAAAATACCATAAAGGTCACACGTTAAGAAAATATTTGAAAACAAAAAAAAGTATAGTTATGCTTACTTTAGCATTATCTATTATTAAACAAAAAGCTAGGGGCTCCTGGGTGGCTCAGTTGGTTAGGCGACTGCTTTCAGCTCAGGTCATGATCCTGGGGTCCTGGAATCGAGGCCCACATCAGGCTCCCCCAGCTCTGCGGGGAGCCTGCTTCTCCCTCTGCCTGCCATTCCCCTGCTTGTGCACACTCTCTCTCTCTGTCAAATAAATAAATAAAATCTTAAAAAAAAAAAAAAAGCTACTCTAGATGCACCTTAAGAAAGCAAAACACAAGAAAAATAAAATTTAAAAAAAAAAAAGAAAGAAAGCAAAAAACAAGGGTTGCCTGGGTGGATCTGTTGGTTAAGGCTCCAACTCTTGATTTCACCTCAGGCCATGATCTCAGGGTCATGGGATCAAGCCCCACATGGGCTCTGTGTGAGTCTGTTTAAGATTCTCTCCCTCTCCCTCTGCCCCTACCCACAATGCACTGTATCTCTCTAAAATGCCTAAAAGGAACTTTGTTATTATACATTATATATCATTATGTTATACTATATGTTGCTTTAGATGGTTCAATTTCTTAATATCTAATAAGAAGCCTAAGATACCTCCCACTTCCCTCTAGAAAAGGATACCAAAACACTTCTCTGTCTAAAATTAAGTAGTATCAATCAATAAATTTAGAATTTCTAATATATATCCAAAAAATCAATTATTTTAATAGAATATTTTAGTATTTTGAAAATGGATAAGCATTATTGAAAGCATGCATTTAGATGGAATAAGAAAAATCTTGTTAGTAGGTCTCTACTACTGTTATTTTTGTATTTATTTTTATTTACTCATTCATTCAACTGATATATATTAAAAGACTACTCTGTGTGAGATGCTAAGAGAGGATGCATTCATGTTTCATAACCCACTCAGGTATTTTTAACAATACTAGGCACCTTTTAAAACTAACTCTAAAATGGGACTATAAATAGCAACAACTTTATTACTAGCAATTAAAATAAGATAAAATAATTGAAATATCACCTGATACCCAGGATACATCCAAGAACATGTGTTGAAGTTTTAAATTATAACTGTTATTCATATTTACATGGTATTTCTATACAAATTAGTTTTCATATATGCCAAGTGGATATGTCCATAAGCCATGAAAGGCTTAATTATACCTTTCTGAATTTATCTAGTTACCCTTATACACTATAGAAGCACTTTATTATTGAATGTACAAGTGGACCTTGCGCCTGCAAAAGGTCAGAACAATTATTGTTATTAGTTTCATTTCTGGCAATTTATGATAAGAAAATATTTGAAAACAAAAAAAAGTATAGTTATGTTTACTTTAGCATTATCTATTTAAAACTACTTGTGTGTTATCCACTGGAAATAAGCATTTATAGTAGAGTAGATTAACAACATCAGTGAATAATTTGAATCAATCAAATTTATGATGGAGTGACAAAAGGGTATGAAAAGTATCTGATGTTGAAGTATACTGCATTTTAGAAAAGCACCAAATTTTCATGTACTCTGATTATATAAAATTATATAAAATTAATCTATATAGAAGAACAGTGTCTAAAGTGTAGCTCAGAATAAAGAATATAGTTGTCTTGGTATAGTATCTAAAATGTGTTGGGTACTTACTGTGTATAAGGCATATTCTAAATAATTAAACCTTTCTAATGATGTTACAAGGAGGGAGTATTTTTAGCCCAAAATATAGATGTAAAAACCTACTCTAAGGTAAGAAATTGTGAAACCAGTATTGAATTTCAGGCAATCTTATTCAAAAATCCACAATTGCAAACACAATGTAATAAAAATTGATAGTAAAATTATTGGTTGTTTTAAGTAATTTCAGTAAATACAGCTTATAGTGTTTCACTTATATAAACTAGATTTACAAAGCATAAATCATTGTATTAGTCTAGATATAAGTAGTAAGAGAACAGCTATCAGTTAATTTATTAAAAAAAATCATGGAAAGAAAATTGAGATACATAGATGTAAACCCATCTGGATCAAAGTTAAATAAAATATACTATATTTCTGATGGTTACATACTCACACAGATAAATGAGAGACAGAATTATTATAGAAATGAATTTCAAATTGAATTATTTGCTTGATAGATTATAAATATTACTGGAAATCCATTTGTAAAATAGGAATGGTAAAATAAATATATATATATTTATATATACACACATATATATATATACATATGTATATATGTAAAATTGAAAATATATACTTGAGCTTACTGAGCAGAAATATTGCAAAATACCTAAGCATTTAACTATTAAAACATGCAATTGTGTTGCTATAATATTTACCACACAGCAGAGATACTTAGTTGACACTGCAAAAGAGAGTATTTTATTCTAAGGTTTGTTCTGACATTGTCTCATTAAGAAGCAACATTGTTTTTATAATTAATCAAGCTCAATGTGTTGAATTTTAAAATATAACTTATTTTAGGTAAGGTAATAAATAATCTTATCCTTTGCCTTTCTAAATAAAATATTTCTGGACAGATCAAGTTGGCAAAATACGATTATCTAGCACTTGTCCTCTGACAGAAACATCTACTTGAAAAACCACCCATACATGAACATACCTTCACAAGAGCTAAAGACCTCAGGTGAGAGATTAAATACCAAAGGAAAATCTATAAATAATAAAAACACACAGCAAACAGAGTGTGAAGGAGGGTAGATCTGTTCTGGGGCAGCAATGGAATTAAATTAGAAATCAAGAAAATAATTGGAAAATCCAAAAATACATTGATATTAAAGAATATACTTCTTATTAACACATGGGTCAAAGAAAAATCTTCAAGGCAAATTTCTAAAAATATTTTAAACTAAATGAAAGCACAACTTACAAAACTTCGTAAGATGAAACAAAAGCAGTACTTAAGAGGAAATATATTATATCGAATACATACATTAGTAAAGAAAAATATCTAAAATGAATAATCCATGTTTTACCTTAGGAAATTAGGAAAATAAGGCAAACTAAATCCCAAGTAAGCAGAAGAAAAAAGAAATCAATACAGTTGAAAACAGGAAGTCAATAGAGAAAACCAAGTAAATCAAAAGCTGGTTCTTTGAAAAAGATCAATAAAATCAATAAACCTTTCACCAGGCAAATTAGAAAAAAGACACAAGTTACTAATATCAGAAATGGATTCTATGTGGAAGATGGTGGAGGACCAGGGGGACCCTAAGCTTGCCTCAACACTCAAACACAGATAAATATCAAATCATTCTGAACACACAAGAAATTGGTCTCAGGACTGAGAGAACAAAGCTGCACATCTACAAGTAGAAAAATGACCACTTTGTGGAAGGTAGGAGCTGCAGAGAGTTGATGTGGGGGAGAAAGGAAACACAGGTGCTGCAGAAGGGAGGGAAACTTGATCACTGAGAGAGGAGCAAGAAAGAAAGAGAGACAGAGAGTTAAAAAAGAGTGAAAACATAAACATGGGATTGCTCAAGAAACCTTCCCCAAAACCATTGACTGGGAAAAGGAGAGGGGCTGAATACCACAAGTCTTTATAAACAGAACACAAAATCTAAAGTTCAGAGGTCTAAGCCATCACCAGATTTGCACCTGTTTGGCTTAACAGTGCTCCAATAGGGAAAGTTGGTGAAGACCTAGCAGTGAGCAGCATGTCTGAGGATCCCCTGGGTTGCATGGAGGGAAACAGTTCCCCTACATTTGGGAAGAAGTGGCACAGCCTCTCTAGAGTCAAAAGATGCTGCCAGCACCACTGAGCTTCCCATTCACCAGCATAGGAATGGGGATGCAGGCTGAGGCCAGCACATCTTGGTGCTGGCTTTCTACTGCACTTTACTATAGGCCCTGAGGAACTGCACAGTTGCATGATCATTTTCTGGGACAAACCAGCACCTGACCACAGCCTAGTGAGACCCTGCCCCCAGTGAATCAGTGTGGGTCCACTCCACGGGGGTCTCTCAAGTTTGGAGTTTTGAACCCAGCTGCACCTGAGATAAAATATGGGAGTGCTGTGCAACCTGGCAGATGGACTGTAAAGGCAGGGATGTGATGGAAACTGGGGACATAGGAAGGGTGATTGTTTGCTCTTCTGTGAGGGCTTCTTGAGGAGCGGCATGGGCATAAGCTTCCAGCTCCAGAGATGAAAGAGCGAGGCAATGCCATTTTCCCTCCTACCCACCAACACCAACTGAATTTTAAGGAGCAAAATGGCACCACCAAATGGAGGCCAGAGCCACTTCCACGAAGGCCCACTCCCTGTGACCTGCAAGGGCATCTCTACTAGGGAAATTTCACCTGAGAATCAGCACAGCAAACCCCACCCCCAGAAACCCAGGAAAAACCCTCGCCAGCATCAAGGCCACTGATGCTTCAGATCCAGGGGAAATAGGATCTAGCTTCCTTTGATGTTTTGTTTATTTGTTTGTTTTGGGGTTACTTTAGATATAGCTTATTTTAACAAGCAGACCAAGGCATATGTAGGATTTGGCTTCCTTTTTTTCCCCTTCTTGTGTGTGTGTGTGTGTGTGTGTGTGTGTGTGTGTGTGTGTTTTCTTTGACCTCTTCTTAATACAAACATTACTCTCAGAAGTAGGAATATAACAGACTTTCCTAACAATCATACAGAAAAACGGTGACCTTGACAAAATGACAAGACAGAGGAATTCACCCCAAAAGAAAGAATAGGAAGAGGTAATGGCTAGGAATTTAATCAAAGCAGATATGCATAAGATGTCTGAACTAGAATTTAAAACAACAATTATAAGGATGCTAGCTGGTCTTGAAAAAAGCATAGAAGACACTAGAGAATCCCTTACTGCAGAGATAAAAGGCCAGAAAAAATGCTATAACCAAGATGCAAAACTGACTGGAGCCATGACAATGAGGAAGGATGAATCATAGGTATGAATGAGTGATACAGAAGATAAAAATTATGGAAAATAATGAAGCTGAAAAGAGGAGGAAGAAAAGTATTGGATCACAAAGATAGACTTAGGGAACTCTGACTTCTTAAAATGTAATCACATTCATATCACAGGAGTCCCAGAAGATGGAAAGAAAAAGGGGCAGAAGGTTTATTTGAACAAATTATAGCTGACAACTTCCCTAATCTGAGGAAGGAAACAGACATCAAAATCAAAGAAGCACATTGAACTACCATTAAATTCAACAAAAGCCAGCCATTACACCAAGACATATCATAGTCAAATTCACAAAATAGACAGACAAGGAAAGAATCCAGACAGCAGCAAGGGGGAAAAAAAAAAATCCTTAACCTTCAAGGGAAGACAGATTATATTCACAGCAGATTTGTCCACAGAAACTTAACAGGCCAGAAGAGAGTGGCAGGATATATTCAATGTGCTGAATGGGAAAAATATACAGCCAAGAATTTTTTATCCAGCCAGGCTGTCATTTAGAATAGAAAGAGAGATAAAGAGTTTCCCAAACAAACAAAAACTACAAGAGTTCATGACCACTAAACCAGCCCTGCAAGAAATATTAAAGGGGACTCTTTGGGGGAAAAGAAAAGACCAAAAGCAACAAAGACTAAAAAGACCAGAGAAACATCATCAGAAACACTAACTTTACAGGAACACAGTGGCATTAAATTCATATCTGTGAATAATCACTCTGAATATAAATGGACTCCAACCAAAAGACACAGGATATCAGAATGGATTAAGAAAAAAGACTCATCTATATACTGCCTACAAGATACTCTTTTTAGACCTAAAGGCACCTGAAGATTGAAAGTGAGGGGATGGAGAATGATCTATCATGCCAATGGACATCAAAAGGAAGCCAGAGTAGCCATACTTATATTAGACAACCTAGATTTTAAACCAAAGACTATAACAAGAGATGAAGAAAGGCATTACATGATAATTAAGGTGTCTATCCATCAAGAAGATCTAACAATTGTAAATATCTATGCCCCCAATATAGGAGTACCCAAATAAAAATCAATTAATAATTAACATAAAGAAACTCATAGGTAATAATACAATAATAATAGGGGACTTTCCACCCCATTTACAGCAATGGATAGATCATCTAAACAGAAAATCAACAGTGAGTCAATGGCTTTGAATGACACACTGGACTAGATGGACTTAACAGATATATTCATACCATTTCATCCTAAAGCAGCAGAATAAACATTCAAGTGCACATGGAAACATTCTCCAGATTAGATCACATATTACATCATAAATCAGTCCTCAACCAGGACAAAAAGACTGAGATCATACCATGCAGATTTTCAGACCATAATGCTATGAAACTTGAAGTCAACCACAAGAAAAAATTTGGAAAGACTACAAGTACCTGGAGGTTAAAGAACATCCTACTAAAGAATTAAAGGGTTAACCAGGAAATTAGAGAATAAATTTTAAAAAATGCATGAAAGCAAATGCAAATGAAAACTTGACAGTCCAAAACATTTGGGATATAGCAAAGGCAGTCCTAAGAGGGAAGTATGTTGCAATACAAACCTACCTCAAGAAGCAAGAAAAGCCTCAAATATACAACCAAACCTGACACCTAAAGGACCTAGGAAAGGAACAGCAAATAAAATCTAAAGCCAGCAGAAGGGAAATGATTAAGATGCAAGCAGAAATAAACAATATAGAAACAAACAAAAAACAATAGGACAGATCAACAAAACTAAGAGCTATTTCTTCAAAAGAATTAACAAAATCGATAAACCTCTGGCCAGACTTATCAAAAAGAGAAAGGACTGAAATAAATAGAATGACAAATAAAAGAGGAGCGATCACAACCAACACCACAGAAATAAAAACAAAAGAATATTGTGAAAAATTATATGCCAACAAACTGGGCAATCTGGAAGAAATGGACAAATTCCTAAAAACATACAGACTACAAAAACTGAAACAGGAAGAAATAGAAAATTTGAACAGACCCATAACCAGGAAAGAAATTGAATCAGTAATCAAAAGTGTCCCAATAGAGACACTTTCGGTGGCTCTTGGTTTCAGCTCAGGTCATCATCTTGTGGTCATGAGATGGAGCCCTGCGTTAGGCTCCATGCTGAGCCTGGAGGCCACTTCAGATCCTCTCTCCCTCTTCCTCTCCCTTCCCCTCTGTTCCTCCTCCCACTTGCTTGAGCTCTCTCTCAAATAAATAAATAAAATATATTTTTTAAAAATATCCCAACAAGCAAAGTCCCGAGCCAGATGGTTTCCCAGGAGAATTCTACCAGACATTTAAAGAAGAGTTAATACCTATTCTTCTCAAATTGTTCCAAAAAATAGAAGTGGAAGGAAAATTTCCAGAATCATTTATGAGGCTAACATTACCTAGATTCCAAAACTAGATAAAGACCTCACCAAAAAGGAGAATTACAGGCCAATATCCCTGATGAGCATGAATGCAAAAATTCTCAACAAAATACCAACAAATCCAATCCAACAGTACATTAAAAGAATTATTCACCATGATTAAGTGGGATTTATTCCTGGGTTGAAAGGGGTGGTTCAATATTTTCAAATCAACCAACATGATACACCATAATAATAAAAGAAAGGATAAGAACCATTTGATCCCCTCAATAGAGGCAGAAAAAGCATTTGACAAAATACAGCATCCTTTCTTGATAAAAACCTTCAACAAAGTAGGTATAGAACTCAACATCATAAATGCCATTTACAAAAGACCCACAGCTAATATCCTCAGGGGAGAAAAACTGAGAGCTTTTCCTCTACAATTGGGAACAAGACAGGGATGTCCACTCTCACCATTGCTATTTAACATAGTACTATTTAACATTGCTGAGGAAGTCTTAGCATCAGCAATCAGACAAAACAAGAAATAAAACGCATCCAAATCAGCAAGGAAGAAGTCAAACTTTCAGTATCCGCAGATGACATGACACAGTATATAGAAAATCTAAAAGACTCCACTGAAATAGACCTAATAAATGAACTCAGCAAAGTCACAGGATATAAAATCAATGTACAGAAACAGTTGCATTTCTATATACCAATAATGAAGAAACAGAAAGAGAAATCAAGGAACCAATCCCATTTACAATTGCACCAAAAACTGTAAGATACCTAGAAATAAACCTAACTAAAGAGGTAAAAGATCTGTACTCTGAAAACTATAGAATATTGTGAAATTGCAATTGAAGAGGACACAAAGAAATGGAAAAGCATTCCATGCTCATGGATTGGAAGAACAAGCACTGTTAAAATATCTATACCCAAAGTAATCTATACATTTAATATAGTCCCTATCAAAATACCACCAGCATTTTTCACAGAGCTAGAACAAATAATCCTAAGATATGTATGGAACCACAAATGACCCCAAATAGCCAAAGCAATCCTGAAAAAGAAAAACAAAGATGGAGGCATCATAATTCCAGACTTCAAGCAATATTACAAAGCTGTAATCATCAAGACATTATGGTACTGGCACAAAAAGAGACACATTGATCAATGGTACAGAGTAGAAAACCCAGATATGGACCCATGAATGTATGGTCACCTAATCTTCAACAAAGCAGGAAAGAAGATCCACTGGACACGAGACAGTTTCCTCAATAAATGGTGTTGGGAAAACTGGACAGCCACGTGCACAAGAATGAAACTGGACCACTTTCTTATACCATCCACAAAAGTAAATTCAAAATGAATGAAAGACCTAAATGTGAGACAGGAAACCATCAAAATCTTGGAGGAGAACATAGGCAGTAACCTCTCTGACCTCAGCTATAGCAACTTCTTACTAGACACATCACTGGAGGAAAGGGAAACAAAAGCAACAAATGAACTATTGGGACTTCATCAAGATAAAAAGCTTCTCACAGTGAAAGAAACAACAAAACCATAGGGCAGCCTAAGGAATGGGAGAATATATTTGCAAATGACATATTTGATAAAGGGTTAGTATCCAAAGTCTATAAAGAACTTATCAAACTCATCACCCACAAACAAATAATCCAGTTAAGAAATGGGCAGAAGATATGAATAGTCATTTTTTGAAGAAGACATTCAGACAACTGACACATGAAAAGATACTCAACCTCAGCCATCATCAGACAAATACAAATCAAAACCATGATGGGATACCACCACACACCTGTCAGAATAGCTAAATTAACAATACAAGAAAAAAAAACAGGTGTTGGTGAGAATGCAGAGAAAGGGGAACAGTCTTGCACTGTTTGTGGGAATGTAAACTGGTACAGCTACTCTGGAAAACAATATGGAGGTTTCTCAAAAAGTTAAAAATTAGAACTACCCTACCATCCAGCAATCGCACTACTAGGTATTTACCTAAAGGATACAAAAATACAGATTCAAAGGGCTACATGCACCCTGATGTTTATAGCAGCATTATCAACAATAGCCAAACTACGGAAAGAACCCAAACGTCCATTGACAAATGGATAAAGAAGATGTGGTGTATATATAGAACGGTATATTACTCAGCCATCGGAAAGAATGAAATCTTGCCATTTGCAATGATGTGGATGAAGCTAGAGTATATTATTCTAAGCAAAATAAGTCAGTCGGAGAAAGACAAGTACCATATTATTTCACTTAATTGGGGAATTTAAGAAACAAAAAAGATGAATATAGGGGAAGGGGGAATTAAAAGAGAAGGAGGCAAATCATTAGAGACTCTTAGCTATAGAGAAAAAACTGTGGATTGATGGAGGGAAAGGTGGGTGCGGGATGGTCTAAATGGGCGGTGGGTATTAAGAAGGGCATTTGTTGTGATGAGCACTGGGTGTAATATGTAATGATGAATCACTAAATTCTACTGAAACCAATATTAAACTATATGTTAATTAACTAGAATTTAAATAAAAATTTGAAATGAAAAAGAAAAATCATATGACCGTATTAATAAATATAGAACAATTTTTACAAAATTCAACACCCATTCATAATAAAAAAACTCTTGAAAAACTAAGAATATAGGGGACATTCTTGAACTCAATAAATAATATGTACAAAATCCTACAGCTAACATGATAGATAATGGTGAGAAAACCAAAGTTTTTTCAACTAAGGTGGCTTTTGTATTACTTTCTTTTATTGCTCATTAAGGAACACAATTTTCAAAGTCTTTTTGGGGTATTAAAAACAAAATATTTGCCTTAACATATACTGACATTTCAATGTAAGAGATGCATCATTTCTAAAATTCTGTCATTATTCCATAACATAATAGTGCAAAGGAATACTTTGATGGTAAACTTAGGATTCTCTTGAATTAACTGTTGAATTCTAAGTCAAACATACTAATGGTGAAATTCTGTAAAGTCAAGAGAATACCAAATATGATGACATAAATAATTCCCAGAGCAAGAAAAGAATTGAAAGATAGTTGGGCTCTGACCAGTCACATCAAGGACATTTGGCAGAGACCTCAGATAGGTCAAGACTTACCAGTAAAGATCCACTTATTGGTCAGAGTTAAGGCTACCTTATGCCTTCCCTAAGACAACATTAAAAATAAGCCTCAAAATAATAAAGCTGGTATTCAAGAAACTTAACTCCATATAAAGGAAAAATCAAAACTATTTGAATGTATTCAATCTAGCACTGAATAATATAAAATCATGTCTACCAACAGGTTAGAAACTACCACAGATAAAAAATTGAGGGAAATGTGACTAATCAGCATTAGAAAGGTATATCCATGGGAAAAAATGAAACAAGAAGTGACAGACATAATGTATAAGATATTTAAATCATATTATAAGTATGTGTGGTATTCTCAATGATTTAAAAGAACAAAATAAGGAGAGAAGTGGAATAATCAAATAACACAATCTAGAGATGAAAAATACAACATCTGAAAGGAAGGAGTAATGGGTCAGATTAAGAATAAAGAGAATCTATAGAAAACAGATTTAGAGACCTGGCAATAAAAACTATTCAAATTGAAGCACTGAGACGAAATAAGACTGGAAAAGAAAAAGCAAGCAATCAAGCAAGCAAGCAAGAAAAAAGAAAAGAAAAGAAAGAAAGAAAGAAGAAAGAAAGAAAGTAGGTAGGTGGAAGGAAGGAAGGAAGGAGAAAGAAAGAAAGAAAGAAAGAAAGAAAGAAAGAAAGAAAGAAAGAAAGAAAGAAAGAAAGAAAGAAAGAAAAAGAAAAAGAAAGAAGAACAGAGAGAGAAAGAAGGAAGGAAGGAAGGAACAAAGGAAGGAAGGAAGGAAAAGTACCTCAGTAACTAGTAGGACAATTTAAGTCATCCAACATTTATGTAGTTGAAAATTTGAAGGAGACAGGAAAATATATTACACAATATAGTATCAAATCCCAACACTTGGTGAAAGGCCTAAACTCAACAAACTCAGAAATTCTAGGGAAATAAATACAAAATAACCAAAGCAAGAAAATATCAAAATAAAATTACTAGAAACCAATAATAATGATAAAATTATAAAAGAAGTGAGAGAAAGATTTCACATCACATGCTGTGAAACAAAATAATTACAAACCTCATTAGGAAGTGTGAAAAATAAAACAATGAAAGAATACCTTTCAACTATCAAGTTAAAATTTAATATACATTGTATCTTTCAAAAAGTAAATACACATTTTTTTTTAATCAAACAAAGGCTAACAGATTTTGTCAGTAGCAGATCTATACTACAGGAAATAATTCAGACAACGCTTCAGGTTGAGGGAACATGCTATAAGATTAAAAGGTTTTTTTTTTTTTTAAAGGTATAAATGGTATCAGAAATGGTAAACATATTGTAAGTATAAAAGATAATTCTTCCATTTTTATTTATGAGATAATTATTTAAAGAAAAATAATACAGTGTAGGGGTTATGGAGACGTAAAATATATGGCAATAACAGCACAAGAAACAAGAGGCAGCAAAGAGAATTCTATAGTTTCAGGTTTCTTATATTAGATGTGAAATAGTATAGTATTATTTGCAGATGGACTGAAAGTTAAAGAGGAATATAGTAATCTTGGAGACGATACTAAAAAATAAAGTGTGGGGGGTGGTGTGTGAGAGTGTGTAGCTATAAACAGGGCCAGTTACATAATTTGTGGGGTTCAATGAAAATAACAATGCTGAGCCCTTTCTTTAAAGGGTAGAATAAGGAACGCTTGTGCACTGTTGGTGTGAATGCAAATTGGTATAACTGCTATGAAAAACAGTATGTTGATTCTGAAAAAAAATTAAAAACAAGACTACCATAAGATCCAGCAATTTCACCTCTGGGTATGTATCTGAAGGAAGTGAAATCAAGGTGTCAGTAAGATATATATGTCCCACGTTCACTGTAGCATTATTTGTAATAGCCAAGACATGGAAACAATTTTAGTGTCTATTAATGCATGAATGGATAAAGGGAATTATATACGTATGTGTCTGTATATAACACAAAGAGATATTATTCACCCATGAGACAAAAAGGAAGGGAATCCTGTCATTTGCAACAACATAAATGGACCTTGAGATCATTATGCTAAGTGAAATAGGTCAGAGAAAAACATACTGTATGGTCTCATTTATATGTGGAATCTGAAAAAAAGAAAAAAGGTGGCTCAGTTGGTTGGGCGACTGCCTTCAGCTCAGGTCATGATCCTGGAGTCTCGGGATCGAGTCCCGCATCGGGCTCCCTGCTCGGCGGGGAGTCCGCTTCTCCCTCTCCTGCTCCCCCCTCGTGTGCTCTCTCTCACTCTCTCTCTCTCAAATAAATAAAATCTTAAAAAAAAAACCTCTCAGAAACAGAGTAGAATGGTAGTTGCCAGAGTTTGGGGGCTGAGGGAAATGGTGAGATGTTGGAAAATGGTACAAATTTTTAGTTATAAGATAAGTAAGTTCTACAGGTCTCATATTGAGGAAGGTTGACTATAGTTAACAATAGAGTATTATACAATCAAAAATTGCTAAAAGAGATCTTAAATGTTCTCACCACAAAAAAAAGGTGTAAATCTGTGATGCCGTAGATTGTGCTAAATAATCTTGTTGTAGCAATCATTCTGCAACATATACTTGTATCAAATCATCACATTATACATGGCCTTCAACTTACATAATGTTATATGTCCATTATTTCTCAATAAAGTTAAAAAATTAAAAGTGAAATAATTCTGAGTATGTTCTTTGTAGGGAATAATATCAAAATTGGGACGCCTGGGTGGCTCAGTCCATTAAGCGTCTGCCTTCGGCTCAGGTCATGATCCTAGAGTGTTGGGATCGAGTCCCACATTGGGCTCCCTGCAGCTTCTCCTTCTGACTGCCGCTCCCCCCTGCTTCTGATCTCTCTCTCTCTCTCTCTGACAAATAAATAAAATCTTTAAAAAAAAAAGGAATAATATCAAAATAGTAATTAATAGTAGAAACTCCCCTGGGAAACCCTCATTTTTTTTGAAAATTAAACTTATTACTAAACTACTCATGGTAAAAGAAATCACAGACAATAGAAAATATTTTGAAATGAATTTATATAAAAATGTAAGATAACCAAATCTGAAATATTCATATATTCAGAGCAAGTTCCTAATAAACTATCACTCTTATAAATGACAACATAAACTCTGGCCAACATACAAAATACAACCACATGAAGATTCTATAGGGATAACCATTGCAGGCACAGTTTAGAAAGAAAGCTGTAACTGGAGGAAATGATGAGCAAAAAACATAGTTTCCATTTCTGTGGCTTTGATTTTGGGGCAGATAGAATCACAGGTATATTTTGTGAGGTAGCTAATACTATGAGAGATAGTCCACTATCTTTCTGGACATAATAACAAGAGAAGGAAGCCTAAGACAACAAGAGCCATTTGAGAATGAGAGGGAATCACTGGCTTAACTGACAAAATGTACTTCAGATTTTGCATATACACTGTCCAAGTCTCTTTCTGTTCACGAACTATTCACATGTGAGGAGACTGAAGTCTGGAGTCTGAAGAGCAACTCTACATGAATATAACAAAGCTTACAGTTTGACTATGTTAATTGCATTTTAAAATAAACACACCAACATTTTGGGAGAAATATAATAGTATGCAGAGTCCCCACCAAATAGTATTTCATAATCACCAGGATTCAATCTAAAATGACTTGGCATACTATGACGGGACTCTAGAGGAAAAAAAAAAATTGTCAGCTGTTGTCAACCCTGAGATGACTCAGATATTGCAATTACCCCCAGGCAAAAGCTTTAAAGCATGTATTAGAACAATGGTCAATAATGTAAAGACAAATAGATCATACCTACAATAATAAAATGAGAGAAAATCTAGCCAAGGGATCAAATTAATTTAAATTTAATTTTTAAATTTAATTGAAAATTGAAAAGTTTAGAATTAAAAATTTTGAAGACTAGGGATACCTGGGTGGCTCAGTCATTTAAGCGGCTACCTTTAGCTCAGGTCATGATCCCAGGGTCCTGGGATGGAGACCTGAAGCCCCACATTGGGCTTCCCTGCTCAGTGAGGAGTCTGCTTCTCCCTCTACCCCTCTCCCCCCTCATGCACTCATGTGCACACTCTCTCTCAAATAAAAATAAAATAAAAAATCTTAAAATTTTGTTTTGAAGACTAGGCACAAAAACAGACAAATAGATCAATGGAATAGAAAACCCAGAAATGGACCCAGATAAAGAGTCTCTTCAACAAATGGTGCTGGGAAAACTGGGCAGCCACATGCAGAAGAATAAAATTGGACAACTTTCTTACACCATCCACAAAAGTAAATTCAAAATGGATGAAAGATCTAAATGTGAGACAGGAAACCATCAAATTTCTAGAGGACAACACAGGCAGTAATCTCTTTGACAATGACCATAGCAACTTCTTACTAGATAGGTCTCTCTCTCTCTCTCTTTTTTTTTAAGATTTATTTATTTATGTGAGAGAGATAGTGAGAGAGCGTAAGCTGGGAAGAGAGGGAGAGGCAGACTCCCTGCTCAGCAGGGAGTCTAATGTGGGGCTCGATCCCAAGACCCTGGGATCATGACCTGAGCCAAAGGCAGACGCTTAAGTGACTGAGCTACCCAGGCACCCCACTAGATAGGTCTCTTGAGGCAAGGGCAACAACAGCAGAAATGAACACTGAGACTTCATCAGGATAAAAAGCTTCCACACAGTAAAGGAAACAATCAACAAAACTAATAGGCAACGATGGAATGGGAGAATATCTTTACGAATGACATAACCGATAAAGGGTTATTATCCAAAATCTATAAAGAACTTATCAAACTCACCCAAAAAAACCCCCAAATAATCTAGCTTAAAAATGGGCATAAAACATGAATAGACATTTTTCCAAACAAGACTTCCAAATGGCTAACAGACACATGGAAAGATGCTCAACATCACTCATCATCAGGGAAAATACAAATCAAAACTACAATGAGATATCACCTCACACCAGTCAGAATGACTAAAATCAACAATGCAGGGAACAACAGGTGTTAGAGAGGATGTGGAGAAAGGAGAACCCTCTTGCACTGTTGGTGGGTATGCAAACTGGTGCAGACACTGTGGAAAACAGTATGGGGTTT
Organism: Leptonychotes weddellii; assembly: GCF_054177405.1. NCBI lineage: Eukaryota > Metazoa > Chordata > Mammalia > Carnivora > Phocidae > Leptonychotes > Leptonychotes weddellii. The sequence continues at coordinate 49,625,046 of NC_138377.1, forward strand.
CCTCAAAATAGTTAAAAATAGAAACACCCTATAACTCAGCAATTGCACTACTAGGTATTTACCCAAAGAATACAAAAATACTGATTCAAGGGGCACGTGTACCCCGATGTTTATAGTAGCATTATCAACAATAGCCAAACTATGGAGAGAGTCCAAATGTCCATAAACTGATGAATGGATAAAGAAGAGGTAGTGTACACACAGCGTATGTATATATATACATACACACAATGGAATATTACTCATCTATAAAAAAAGAATGAAATCTTGCCATTTGTAATGATGTGAGTGGAGCTAGAGTATTATGTTAAGCAAAATGTCAGAGAAAGACAAATATCATATGATTTCACTCATATGTGGAATTTAAGAAATAAGACAGATAAAAAATTTATTACTAAAAAGAAAATTTTTCTGAGTGGATTTAAAAATAGACTGGATCCGTCTATTCTATTGGTGGCTATGTCAGTTAAGCATTCAACTCTTGATTTTAGCTCAGGTCATGATCTCAAGGGCATGAGATTGAGCCCTGTGTCAGGATATGTGCTCAGTGGGGTGTCTGCTTCGGATTCTTTCTCTCTCTCTCCCTCTCCACTCCCCCACTCTCTCTCTCTCTCAAATAAATAAATCTTTAAAAAAATAGAATGGAGTTGACACAATAAAGAATTTAAAAACCTAAAAACAGATTATACAATCAAAAGAAGTGGGAGACAGACTTAAATATGAATAAAACCTAAGAATCTGTGGGACAATGTCTAAGGTACAACGTACATGTACTTTGAATACCTGAAGAATGAAAGAGAGAAATAGGGAGAAAAAGAAAATTATGAATAAAACTACCTAAAATTTGTAAAAGAAAAAGAGTACAGAATCAAGAAGCTCTGTGAACCCCAAACAGAATAAATGTCAAGAAAAGTATAGGTAGGCAAATTATAGTCAAGCAGCAGAAAACCAAAGATGAAAATAAAAATCTTAAAAGCAGCTAGAGTTGAATAACCCATTATATATAGAGAATAAATAATTGCAATGTGGGCTTCTCATCACAAACAATCATAAACCTAAAGACAATGGACCAGCTTTAATGTGTTTTAGAGAAAAAAATAGAAATTCCATAATTCTTAATGTAGTAAAAAAAATATATCAAGAATGAAGGTAAATTCATGAGAATTTCAGGTAAAGAAAGACAAAAGATATTCTCATCAATGGACCAGCATTGTAAGGAATGCTGAAGGGACAACTTTTGACTGAAAAAAAACTACTACCAAAAGAAAACAAGAAGCTTAAGAAATAAAAATCTTTAGAAACATTTATTATGTATAAGTTTTACCTCAGTAAATGTAATTTTAAAAACTGGATGTAAAGAGATGTTTAAGGAGAAATCAGTCTGACATAGACTATCAAAGAAAAAAGAGTGCTTATGAGTTTAAAGTAAATCTCTCAGAACTGCCAATTTAATTTCCTGAACAGAATTTAGAGAGGAGGTGAACACAAAGTGTTTTAAAATTTTCTACCAAATGGATTTATGTCACTTATATACTATGGGAATTAGAGCTACAATTTAATGATATTTCAGATAATATGTTAGTCATCTTACAGATGGTGTAAACATTATAGCCTCAGTGAATAAGCTCAATTTCCTCCAACACATTCAATTTCATATAACAGACTTATAAAACAAGAATGTAATGGGCACAAAAAGCAACAGTCCATAGGCTAGCAAAACCTATTTTTTTTGTAAGAAAGAGTCTCATATGAGAATGTTTGCATTTTCTGCAAAATTCATTTTCATACTGACAAGATACAGAGTATTTATTGTTAAAATAAATTTGGAAATTCATTAACAACTTCCCCCATGATTTTATTCTTTGAATTTTTATGGCAACTGATTTATTAATAGTTTTCAATAGGCTTTCTTACCTTTATGATGTTAATGACTAATCCAATCTTCAGCATTCTCAAAAACATTATGGTAACAAATTTATCTTCATGATTTCCAATTAATTCCAATATATGGAATTATATGCACCCTTTGTTATATGTTATGTATATGTGACCTCTGCCTTATCTATTAAATAACTACAAAGGACTTCAAAGTTTTAGGTTTTTCTAATTTTTCTATGTTTACTGTAGTTGACTTCAACTATCTTTAATGGTTAAAATATACTATAGATATATTTTTTTTTTAAGATTTTATTTATTTATTTGACAGAGAGAGACATCAACAGAGGGAACACAAACAGGGGAGTGGGAGAGGGAGAAGCAGGCTTCCCGCGGAGCAGGGAGGCCGATGTGGGGCTCTATCCCAGGACCCCGGGATCATGACCTGAGCTGAAGGCAGACGCTTAACGACTGAGCCACCCAGGCGCCCCTATAGATGTATTTGAATACCTGAAAAATTATCAAAAGAAGAGAGATTGGATTTATTTTCTTATAGAGAAATACCTAACTCTTAGGAATATCCAAAGATATCAGTTCCATTTATCTGTAAGGTCTTCTTTGAGCCTGGTGGCTGACAAACAGTACATGCAAATATGTGCTTATTAAACTCATATATTTCATCCTTAAGAAATTTCAAAATGGCTTTCATTTCAGTTAGCTCACCAATCATTCAGTGCAGTGGGAAGCAGATCCTGCCCCATAGTACATAATGATTTATTGGCGTAGAGTCATGCCCGTTCATTTACATACTGTCTATGGCTGCTAATTTGCTACAGTAGCAGAGTTGAATAGGTGCATCAGATATGTATTGTGCCAAAAGAATGAAATATTTACATCTGAACCTTACAGAAAAAACTTGTCAGCTCTCTCAAAAGTTATCAAGGGCATCTAGTCCTTTAAACCAATGGGCTTCCCGTCCCCCCCCACCAGTTTTGCTTCACTCTACCTTTCTTGTGAGACTAAAATGCAGTGAGGGAACAGTAACATTTGGAGTTAAGTATTCTGCTTCTAGGGTCATATAATCAGGATGTTATTTCAAACTCTTACACTTGGTAGCTAAGTCTTGTTGGATCACTTCCTTACTTTCTCCAAAAACTGGGTGGTTAATACATAAAATAGGTAATAACATTAACACAACAGTTTTGAGTATTTGATGAGATGATCCAAACTCAATGGGTTGGTATACAGTAAAAACTCAGGGCATTGGGCACCTGGGTGGCTCAGTTGGTTGAATGACTGCCTTCCGCTCAGGTCATGATTCTGGAGTCCCTGGATCGAGTCCCGCATCAGGCTCCCTGCTCCGCAGGGGGTCTGCTCCTCCCTCTGACCCTCCCCCCTCTCATGTGCTCTCTCTCTCATTCTCTCTCTCTCAAATAAATAAATAAAATCTTAAAAAAAAAAAACTCAGGGCATTATGCTGATACATGAGGACTTGGAATTTCCCTGAGTTTAGATAATTTATCAGAGATTACCTGATTAGGTATTAAAAGACACTAGACCCTGGGCCTTAAGCTTCTCAAGCCAATGCCAAATCTACTATACTTCCATCCTTTCTAGATCCAAATGCAGTATTTGAGAGAAATCCCACATTAATAACATTTATGTTAAATATAGAGAACACATTGTCCAATGCTTCAATTCAACCACTTCATACTGTTTCTTCTTTCTTGAACCCTCCAACCTTCCCTACTCTCTCACCTGATACTCTCACTTGTAGTTCACTTAAAAAATAATCTCTGAAGGAAAAACTCATCTTTCCACCTAAATGCTACAAATCCAATGTATTTGTGCAAATATTGTGTGCATTTCATACTGTTAATATGACTGTACAACCCCTTCCCTTCAACTATAGATCCATTCCCTATTATCAATACAAGGACATTGATCAAGCAATTACCATTCTATTGCATTATTTTTTCTCTGTTTAAATCATTCCTATGAGCATAAAACATGCTGAGACATGTTCCAGTAAGAAGGAAAAAAAAAAACTATAATTCTATGTATCTCTTCACTATAACACATTTTCTTTAGAGCCCTTATACCAAAATTTCTCTAAATTTGTGTACCTACACCAGCTTTAATTCTTTACATATTTTCTTTTAAACTGACTTCAGACATGTGTTACCAATTCCACTGATAATTTTGTTTATTGTCAACAATGACTTCCATGTCACCAAATCTAATGAACAACTTTCAGTCCTTACTATATTCAGCCATACAACATTTACTATCCTTGATTACTCCCTCTTAAATATGTGTTTTACTTCACTTTATAAAACATCATATTTTCCTGGTTTTCTTCTGCCTCAGTATTTGTTTTCTTCTCATTTATTTTGCTGGATTATATTCTTTCTCATTAGTAAATGATACAATTCCCCACGACTAAGTCTTCAGAACACTTCTTTTTTTTTTTTTTTTCTTTTTCAAAGATTTCATTTATTCATTTGAGAGAGAGAATGAGATAGAGAGCATGAGAGGGGGGAGCGTCAGAGAGAGAAGCAGACTCCCTGCTGAGCAGGGAGCCTGATGTGGGACTCGATCCCGGGACTCCAGGATCATGACCCGAGCCGAAGGCAGTCGCTTAACCAACTGAGCCACCCAGGCGCCCCAGAACACTTCTTTATAAAACATTTCTAGCTATGTAATCTAGTCAAATTTCATAGCTTTAAATATTGTAGACTGAGTTTTGATTTACAGCTTCTATTACAGAGGGGAATGATAAAATGCTACTTGAAGGAAAACCCCCTATATGAATGATGGGAAGGGAAGCCTTGTCACAGAACTATGCCCTGTCTGCCAAATTCATAGTAAGTTCCTTCATTTCAATGCTAGTAAGCAAATCAAACCTGTAGCACCCTGATATTTTCTAGCTCAATAAACAGCATCTGCTCAGACCCAAAAAGGCCAAATAGAGTTAACCCTGAACTCTTTTTCTCAGAGTTTACTTCTCCTATCCCTTAGCAAGTCTTGTCAGCTCTACCTGTAAACTATATCTCTAATGTAATCAGTTCTCTGTAATTTTTATGCTATTATATTTGACCAAGCCTACATCATCTCCTTCGGTGACCTCAACAATTTATTAAATTTAAAACAGATTATGTTATTTCTTGTTTGAAAATGTTCCATGGGGGTGCCAGTGTGGCTCAGTCAGTTGAGTATCTGCCTTCAGCTCAGGTCATGATCCCAGGGTCCTGGGATGGAGCCCCATGCTGGACTCTCTGCTTTGTGGAAGCCTTCTTCTCCCTCTCCCTCTGCCTGCCACTCTGCTTGCTTGTGCACTCACACACACACACTCTCTCTCTGCCCCCCTCTCCCGCTCTGTGTAATTAATTAATTAAAATATTTTAAAAAATTAAAATATTCCATGGATTCCTATCATCCCGAGAACAATAAATAAGGACCTACATGATATAGCCATGGTGAATATTCTGAAATTATTTTCTAGTTGTTTTGACTTGCACATTATGCTCCACTGACAATGGTCTTTTGGTTTCTCAAAATACCATATTCATTCCTGTCTCAGCATTATCACTTGCCGTTCTACTAACTGGAAAACATATGACCTAGAGATCCTTGACTCTTGTTTCCTCACTTTATTCATCTCTTTGCTAATTTTCAATGTCTCAGAGAGTCTTTCCCTAACTACTTTAACTGAAATTAACACTACCCCCCTTAAATTTCTTACTCCACTTTGTGGTCTCAATAGGACTAAAGACTTCAAAAAAAAAAAAGATTATTTGACAGAGAGATAGTGACAGCGAGCATGGGGGAGGGGGAGCAGAGGAGGAGAGAGGAAAAAGCAGACTCCCCGGTAAGCAGGGAGCCCTATGAGGGGCTGGATCCCAGGACCCTGGGATTATGACCCGACCCAAAAGCAAATGCTTAACTGACTGAGCCACCCAGGTGCCGGCTCAATAGGACTTAAGACTTTGAAATATGGTATTTTATATCCAGTTAATTTTCTATTGTCTATCCTCCCCTCATAATAGAAGTATTATTCTATCTTACTACTATATTGCCAATACTTGGAGCAGGCACATAATAGCTATTTGAGGGGGGGGAAAAAACTGATTCAGCAATTAAAAAGTCCCTTTCCTGAAAGGAAGGGATCTCACAAGTCATAGAGAAAATTTGAATTACACTGTAATCAATGTTAAATATAACACTTGAAATATGTTTTCAAAAACTTCCAATGTAAGAGGAGAAAATTTTCTAATTCATCTGAGAAAACCTGATATTGGTGACATAAAAATGCATAAATATTTTTGTCTATTGTAAGACAGAATATTATTTTGCAAAATCACTTTTGAAAGTTTTGTAAGCCAAATAATTCTTTGCTCTAATTATATTTGCTTTATCTTAGCATTAATAGCATGCTTTCAAAATGACAAATTGCTCATTTGCATTGACAAGTATCAACATTGACAAGTAGATAAGAAGCCACATGCTTTATATGACATAAATCCTTTGCCCTAAATATTCTTCTGCTTTTAACTGTCTTTGTACATATTTATTCAAAATTTATCTTGTGACATAAATTCCTTCATTAGTTTGACATGTTCTTTAACATTCCTGATTCATCATAGTTATTTTCCTTTTTAACATTTTATCTACTTACAGGAGATCAGATGTCCGGCTATGAAATTCTTATAAACATTATCCTGCAAAAGCCTATAACACATACTGTTACTACCAATAAAGACTGTTTAAATTAATGATTGAACTACTGGAATCAGAAAAATAAATTTGATTTTTTAAGACCTCTTAAAAAAAGGTCACCATATTTTTATTAACTTGTTAAAAAAATTTTAGTTCTGATCCACTGTGGTAGGGAAAAATAAAAGCTCTAACAGATATATGATAACTCACATCTTCCAAATTAAATTTACAACTTGTAATAAATGACTAACTTAAAATAAAGCTTTAAGGAGTAGTTCAAGTAGAATAATGCAATTGTATACAATTCATCTATTCCTTATGAGACTGAAAATACAAGTTCTAGTTCCACATTTCCAATGCCTTACTACAATATATTCCTAGATGATCTGCTCTACTCTTCAGCTCCACGTTTAAATTAGACTCATACTTAATGCCCATGGCCAGAATCTCTGAACTTCTTCCTTTTTGGAATCATTATATGTCTCTAGTCAATCAAGTTCAAAATTATGAATCACTTTCAAACTCTCTATCTTGAATAATATAAAATATTTGAAATATATCCATTCTCTAGGCTTTGTTTTCTACTCCCATGGCCACTTTTCCAATCCTCGCTCTTATTTCCTTGTTTAGACTAATGCAAAAGGCTCTTTTCTTCTTTTCTAAGATTTTTATTATTTATTTGAGAGAGAGTGAGAGCGAGTGAGCTCACATACACACATGAGCAGGAGGAGGGTGAGTGGGAGAAGGAGACTCCCCCTCCCCCGCAAGCAGGGAGCCCCACACTGGGCTCGATCCCAGGACTAAAGGCAGATGCTCACCAACTGAGCCACACAGGCACCCTAATGCAAAAGCCTCTTAATTGTTTCCTTGCCTCTAGCATTCCTCCAATCTTTTCTGCACATTACTAAAAAATTAATATTCTTAAAGGACAGGTTTTTACTCTCTACTTCCTCAATTAAAACCATATAATGAGTGAATGAGTAAGATTAGACTCTTAAGTCTAAGATTAAACTGCCTTTGTATTTTTTTTCTTCTGAGTTTTATCACCAACTCTAACCAAAAACTACTCTTCTAAGCACCTTAGTGCTTACTGAAAATCACCTGAATTTAGTATAGATTTTTCAGTGATTCAAACTCTAAATTAAATTTTAGAAAAATATATTAATCTTATTCACTCAGATTCAACAACTTTAATATTTGTAAATTTGTTATGTTTCACAGAATTCTGCAAAAATCTATCAAATTTCCTTGAGCACATTTGGAAATCAAAATTTTGTTAGGAGGGCGCCTGGGTGGCTCAGTCAGTTAAGCATCTGCCTTAGGCTCAGGTCATGATCCTGGGGTCCTGGGATTGAGCCCCATATCAGGTTCCCTGCTCAGCGGGGAGGCTGCTTCTCCCTCTCCCTCTCCCTGCAGTTCCCCCTGCTTGTTTGTGCAAATAAATAAAAAATCTTTAAATTTTTTTTTTAAATTTTGTTAGGTGATACAAAATGATATACCAGTGATGTTAGGATTTCCTTTTAAATATTTTGAAATTTCAATCTTTAGCCAAAAATGTACTTCTCTTAAGTAAAATTATGTGTGCTGTGAATATGCCAAATTTATTAGATGAAAACATTGTATACCATAATATAGTAAAGTAATATAAACTATTTATAGTTTAGTAAAATACTATAAACTATTTTCCACATGTGCCTACATTATAATGTGAAACAAAAGCTACACTGTTAGAATTAGAATTTTTTTTTTTTTTTTTAAAGATTTTATTTATTTATTCATGAGAGATAGAGAGAGAGAGGCAGAGGCAGAGGGAGAAGCAGGCTCCCCGCGGAGCAGGGAGCCCGATGCGGGACTCGATCCCAGGACCCTGGGATCATGACCTGAGCTGAAGGCAGACGCTTAACCGACTGAGCCACCCAGGCGTCCCTAGAATTTTTAATAAGCAAAGAAAAGTTACTAAAACTTATATAATAATGCCACATCTCAGTCATATATTGTTATCCCTGGGAAATTATTTCTCAACATATTTGTGTACATGTAATTTTGGGGAAAATGAAGCACAGTATAATATGACACAGTGAAAATTGGATTATTAAATTGCTAGAGTTAAATCTGTTTCATCAATTGCTCTAGTTTCTAACAATATATAGGTTTTTTTTACTACCAGTACTGAAAGAAGGGTCAGTTTTAACAAATTTGTTTCTAATAAATTTATGAATAATCTTAGAATTCTTTCAAATACTTATCTGAAATATAAGAAAATTATTTTTCCTAATGTAAGTCACATTATTAGATTTAAATTTAATTTTATGGATATGCTTCAGAAAATGAAAATAAAGTTTTTCATTATAAAATATAATATGGTATACATCTCATCTGGGAATTATTGAGTCTGGGATTTTCAGAACAGGCAACAGTTCTTTCTAAGATTTATTTATTTATCTTGGAGAGAGGGAGAGCATGAGCACAGGAAGGGGCAGAGAGAGGGAAAGAGAGAATCTCAAGCAGACTCCCCACTGAGCATGGAGCCCAACAAGGGGCTTGACCCCATGGCCCTGAGATCATGACCTAAGCAGAAATCAAGAGTTGGATGCTCAACCAACTGAACCACCCAAGAGCCCCTATAGGCAAAGATTCTTTTTTTTTTTTTAAAGATTTTATGTATTTATTTGACAAAGAGAGACACAGTGAGAGAGGGAACACAAGCAGGGGGAGTGGGAGAGGGAGAAGCAGACTCCCCGCGGAGCAGGGAGCCCAATGCGGGGTTCGATCCCAGGACCCTGGGATCATGACCTGAGCCGAAGGCAGACACTGAACCGATGGAGCCACCCAGGTGCCCCTATAGGCAAAGATTCTTAAAACAGAAATACAGACAGAGTTACTTTGTGTTTTTTAGTGGTAGTGAAGACAATTCTATATATTTTGGTTAATTATTCCTTAAAATCCTAAATATTTTAATGAAAGATTTTCTTCTCTTACCATACATGAAAATATTCCGTGTTAGCAGTGTGTTTCCTTTGAAAGTATGGAAAACTGCCATGCTTTGAGAAACTGATGTTTTAATTTTCTAAGGACAAGAGATTGCCTCTTTAGGCTCCTTTGGTAAACAAGTCCAAGCACAAGGTATGGTATTTAGTAAGTCTTAAATAACTATTTGTTGAAATATACAATGATTATCTAAAAAACCCAGATGACACTGACAGAACTTATAATAAATGCAATAAATACTTGGCATAGGTAGACTTGTTTTAAATGTTGATATCATCAATGATAAAATCCATTTTTCTGCTTTTGATTTCACTTGTAAGTCCATGATCTTATCATGTCTAGCCTTACTACAACTCCAATTACATTATTCTCTTTATCACCTTCATCTGATCAACTGGAAGTAAATCTCCTTTCTCCACCAAATATTTAGCAAGACACTGAATAGGATGCATTGATGCATTTTACCTTATATTTTTTGTTTCCTGATTCAAAGCACATGGCACAATTACAATGGTCTTTAGATGGAGCCATGTGCCAGTGATGTAATGTGTTCTGGCCAGTGATGTACTCTCTTCTCTGTCAAACAGCGACTGTCAATATTTGAGATAGTGGCTGATCTCTCAGATTTGGTCCCTAAAGTGTTTCTATGCTGAATGGTGATGACAAGTAGTGTGAAGAAAAAAATTAAACTCATTATTTTAAACCACTGTGATTTCAGGGCTGTCCTTAATGGTACCATAAACTAGCTAATCCAGACACATGAACCCCCAAGCAAATAATTGTTAAAAACATTCTGAAAGTAATTATAATCCAGTTTTCATTCATTCATTCATATATTTTATCAATTAATGCTTATTAAATATATATAATGTTCCAGGTTCATCTTGGCACCAGTAAAACAATGAATGCTAGGATTGTTATCTTTTTACTTCATTGTTTAACTTCCAACATCTACAAGACAGGCTGTCCCATTTTAAGTGTTCAAAAGAAATGTTTTGAATAAATGGAAAAGAAGCATGGTAATGGATGATGGATGGAAGAGACATCATGAAAATGACCAGAGAAATAAAAGTAAAATTCTAACTTTTCTTTACTATTTATCTTAAGTGAGGAAGATGATTGTTTTAGCAAGCCCTAATGAGCTATCTTCTAAGGATTAATATCTTTATCTTAAATCTCCTAACAAAATATCTACCAAACACAATTATAATTCAAATTATCAAATTCAGAAAACTACAATTTAAAAGTTAAAATATATATACATATATGTCATAGTATTTTTGCAATGCTATAATGCTTACATACAGCAGATGTATTGTTTCCAAATTTGTGCTTTTTGCTAGGATACCATTCCATTTTAAATATCATTAAGAATTACAATGATATAACCACACAAAACATTTCAGAATAACTGCAGTCATTACTAAAGAAGGTCTTTAAACATAAGTTCAGACACCACTTATTGCCACTCCTAGCTTCCTTCCAAATCACACACACACACACACACACACACACACACACTCTCTACTTCAGATGACTTCTAACTACAATCCACATTTTAGTGGACTTCATACTAAAACCATCTTTTAAAACTTCCAAAATGCAGGGCGCCAGGGTGGCTCAGTTGGTTGAGCCTCTTGCCTTTAGCTTGGGTCATGATCCCAGGGTCCTGGGTTCCAGCCCCCACATCGGGCAACCTGCTCAGCAAGGAGTCTGCTTCTCCCTCTCCCTCTGTCCCTTCCCCCTGCTCTCTCTCTCTCGCACGTGCATGCATGCACTCTCTCAAATAAATGAATAAAATTAAAAAAAAATTCCAGAATACAATATTCTACCTCAACTATAATACATTTTAATTCATTGCTAGAACAGAACTGAAGAAAAAATACATTCAACCAAGCATTCCATATCCAGCCAAACTATCCTTCCAAAAGAAAGGAGAAATTAGGATGTTCTCAAATAATCAAAACAGGAATTACCTTGCCAGCCAGGAACACCCTACAAGAAATACTAAAAGGAATCCTTGGAAGTCAAAATGGAAGGACACCAGACATTAATTCAAACCCACACAAAAAATGAAACACTGATAAAATAACATAAGGGACATTATTATTATACATTTTTTTGAGGTAAATTTTTTTATTATTATTCTATATTAATCACCATACATTACATCATTAGTTTTTGATGTAGCGTTCCATGATTCATTGTTTGCGTATAACACCAGTGCTCCATGCAGAACGTGCCCTCCTTAATACCCATCACCAAGCTAACCCATCCCCCCACCCCCCTCAATTAGATTTCTTATCTTCTCGAACATGATTCTTGAAACAACTGCAAATAGCAGTGATTGTAAAATTGTGTTGATGGGTTATAATATATAAAGATGTAATTTAAATAACAATGATAGCACAAAGAAAAAGGTGGGGGATGGAATTATATGAGAAGCTTTTATATACTATTGAACTTAAGTTGGTATTAATCTAAAGGAGAATCTTAGAACATGTTAATTGCAATCCCCAGGATAACCATTAAGAAAATAATAAAAAATACAAAAAAAAAAAAAGAGAGAGAGAAATCAAGTGATACATTAGAAAGCATCCATTTAAAGAAATTAAGGCACTATTGAAGGAAAAGAACAAAAAAAAATAATACATATATAAAAAACAATAAAAGGGTACAGGGAAATTGTACGCTATCATTAATTACATTAAGTGCAACGGGATTAAACACTTGAATGAAAAAGTAGAAACTGATAGAACAGATATGATTAAAGTATATACTATCTATAGAAGACACACTTTACATTAAAAAACCCAAATAGATGGTAAAATATATACCATGAAAACAGTAACCAAGAGAGAGCTATATAGCTACACTAAAATCTTTCATTTATTTGTCCTTTCCAATCTCTTTTGTTAATATCTTATAATTTTTAGTGTATAGGTCCTTCAACCTTCTTGTTTAGATGTATTCTTAAGTATTTTATTATTGTTGATGTGAATGTAAATGAGATTGTTTTCTGAATTTCTCTGACAGTATGTTGTTTTTGTATAGAAACACAATAGTTGATTTTGTATCCTGCAATTTTACAGAATTCATTTATTAATTTTAACAGCTTTTTGAATTTTAGTATTTCTACATATATAATCAGGTCATCTGTAAAAAGATAGTTTTTTTTTTTTAAGATTTTATTTATTTATTTGAGAGAGAGAGAATGAGAGAGAGCACACATGAGAGGGGGGAGGGCCAGAGGGAGAAGCAGACTCCCTGCCAAGCAGGGAGCCCGATGCGGGACTCGATCCAGGGACTCCAGGATCATGACCTGAGCCGAAGGCAGTCGCTTAACCAACTGAGCCACCCAGGCGCCC
>NC_138377.1:49638495-49667921 GCF_054177405.1 Leptonychotes weddellii
TTTTTTTTTTAAGATTTTATTTATTTATTTGAGAGAGAGAGAATGAGAGAGAGCACACATGAGAGGGGGGAGGGCCAGAGGGAGAAGCAGACTCCCTGCCAAGCAGGGAGCCCGATGCGGGACTCGATCCAGGGACTCCAGGATCATGACCTGAGCCGAAGGCAGTCGCTTAACCAACTGAGCCACCCAGGCGCCCCAGTAAAAAGATAGTTTTACTTCCCTTTCTAATTTGTGTACTATTTCCTTTTTCTTTTCTAAGTGCTTTTGCCAGGACTTCAGTAGTCTGCTGAAAAGAGGTGGTAAGAGCAAGCATATTTGTGCACAGTATGCTAGAACAGTTCATCAATTACAGTTCAGCACAGATTCTCAAAGTAGTTCCTGTAAGCTGTGACTCCCTGTACTGATATGTCTCTCCAGTCTTGGGGCAGTGGTTTGCCCTTCTCTTTCTCATGAATCCAAGAAGACTACTGATTTTTCAGTTCAGCTTTGTACTTTTTACTTGTAATCAGGATGGAGTGTGACTTCTAAGTTCCCTTACATGCAAAATTAGACATCAGAGTCTGTTCAACATGGATTCTTTTTTATATTTTCTTTTTTTGGTACAACTTTTTTGAGCACACTTTCTTAAATGTGTTCATGTTGTTTATTGCAACATTTTATAATGCACACATAGGAAGCCCTTGCTTCTATAAGAAGTTAAGATGAAGTATAGGTCCACTCGATAGGCAAAGGAGACATGCGGACACTAGTTCTGTCATTACTAAGCAACAGAAGAGTGTAGAGTCATTCACTGGACAATTTTTCTCTTCTCACAATGCCCTGTTTCTTAACTTCAGAAGTCTGATAAATGTAAGCCTTCCTATCAGAGACAGAAAACACTTAGATTTCCAATAGGGTTTGGGGGCAACTGGGTGGCTCAGTTGGTTAAGTGTCTGCCTTCAGCTCAGGTTGTGATCCCCGGGTCCTGGGATCAAGCCCCACATTGGGGGGCTCCCTGATTAGCGGGGTTCTCCCTCTCTCTTTGCCCTTCCCCTCTGCTCATGCTCTGTCTCTCGCTTTCTCTCTCAAATAAATAAAATCTTAAAAAAAAATTTCTGATAAGGTTTCTCATTCACTTTGTTTGTAGAAACCTTGTATAAAGTTGGAAATCCAAATAATAGTATGGAGTACAAATAAAATAAAATAGGGTCATGAAAATAAGACCATCAGGGCAATAAGCTCAGCTTGTGCCAAAGGAAAAATTCCCAAACTTTGAATTGGGGTTTGGCCTGAAGTAATTCAACAAAGTCCCTGAATAGGCCACTAAAGTTGATATGAAGTGTTGAGAAACAGTGGGAGATATTGGCCATCACACATATTTCTCTGCCTACCAAGTATATAATCCAAAATTATGGTCATATCCAAACCAGTTTTTTTTTTTAAGATTTTATTTCTTTATTTGACAGAGAGACACAGTGAGAGAAGGAACACAGCAGGAGGAGTGGGAGAGGGAGAAGCAGGCCTCCCACTGAGCAGGGAGCCCGATGTGGAGCTCAATCCCAGGACCCTGGGATCATGACCTGAGCTGAAGGCAGACACTTAACAACTGAGACACCCAGGCGCCCCACCCAACCTAGGTTTTTAACTTACATCTTTGTTAGTGAGAAGTCTAGTTCTTTTCTTGGCATTTCTCTAAGACAAACATCAAGTTGTGGATCAGGCCACTGACATTAGATATTTTTATGAGTGGAAGGAAACTCACATGAAATGTTGAAATCAGAGACCCTGATGCCCCAGGAGGTTCTACTAATAGACTTGTACATATTGGATCCTGTGTCAAGTGTTGCATAGTTATCCTAGACAGCACAAGCCAAGGCAAAGATAAATGAAGACCCACCAATAACACAGGAAAAAAAAAAAAAAAACACAAAACACAGTCCAATGGGGCTTCTAAGGCTCCTCTCAAGTTTCAATTAACAGTGATATTATAAGAGATTTGTAAGGACAGAAAATGGTTTTGAAGGGCCAAGACAAAATACTACAGAGATGCAGAATCCATCTGAGAATAATAAGCGAATAAGATCCTCGAGAGTAAATCAAGGTATCCAGGTTTTTGAGACGTTTGCCTGAGCCTACTGCAGGGGGATGTTTGTCAATTCCTGTCCATATATGGGATAGGGAGAGATGTTTTTCATTTCTTAAATCCAAAATTGCTTTCTGGGTAAGAAGTATCATGTCAAACATATCCAAAATCAGGATGGCTGGGTGGCTCAGTCAGTTAAGCATCTGCCTTCAGCTCAGGTCATGATCCCAGAGTCCTGGGATCGAGTCCCGCATTGGGCTCCCTGCTCAGTGGGGAGCCTACTTCTCCTTCTGCCTGCCGCTCCCCCTCTTTCTCCCTGGCAAATAAATAAATTTAAAAAGACATTCCAAAACGAACCAGATATCTGTCTATTTCTCTGACAAATAAGCTCTGCTTCAACCAAAGACACATTCTTCCACCAAAATTGATCCCTGGAGACCCCTGGTGACTACAGAGTATTTGCAAAGGAGGTGCACAGATGATGCACATAACCACACAAGGCCCAGTGAGAATTATCATAAAAGGCCATCTTCAAGGTGAAGGGACACCCAAATTTGTACCCATCCAGTCATGATTGACATGAACAATACAAACTGCCCTTCGACCTGCCAGGATCCAATATAGAAAAGGAACAATTTGGTCTAGAAATGTGAGGTCTCAACAGTATATCATTCCCTTCCCTGATTTTGGAATACCAACCAGAGCAGAAAAGTTATCATGGGACTTGGCAGCATTTTACAAATGCAAGGCTGAGAGGTCAGACTCCCAAGGTCTAAAGATGTCACTTGTTGTATGATTTGTGCAGTTCTTCACTGAACAGCAACACTCAGTTGCTTTCACTAAAAATACTAGCAAAGTCTACAAAAGGATCTTCATCAAATGAGAGATCAGTCACATAGGTTTGAAGGAGATGAATGCCAAAAGGGTGATTTTACTGCTCATTGAATTCTTTTCAGAGCTCCTTGCTGCAAGAGTCTTTATTTTGCCTATCTGGTGATTGGTGAAGAGACTTCAGTGGGAAATTCCTGCCTCCAAAATGCAAAAGGCCAATAAGATTTTGTGGATTCTTTTTGGAAGTTGGTAGCTCCAAAACAAAACTAGTTCTAGAATATCTCTTTGAGTTCCCACAGATGGCCTCCTATAAAGTCACCTTGGTGACAAAGCTCTGTGTACGGTCTCCTTGTGAGTCCCAACCTCTATGTTCAGCTCTGTTGGCAGCACACACTAAAGCATGAGCTGGGTCTTGGTTGAAGCCATTTTAATTGTTATCAATAGAATGGAACATTTGTACCCCAATTGGCAGTTCACATTGATATAAGCAGAGAAGTATCATTATCTTCACAGAATTTCTGTGTATGTTTTTCTTTTTAGTATTCTAAACCATATGCACATCAAAAGTAATTTGATACTTCTACATGCAAATCTTTTGCCTGTCTGTTAGAAAGAAAATATGGTGATTAATTACCCTAATCCAGAAAAAAGAAATACTGCTTGCATCATTTTCTAAGAGCTATAAGGCATAGCACTAACACTCACAGTAGGGTTCTGAGCTTTAAATCACCCACACTTGCCAAGAGTTGTACAGAGAACCATTTGATCCTGGAGAACTCAAGTCCCAAAATAATCTCATTGAAAAACCGTTCAGGAGGGAGTGAAGTAAACTGGGTCACTAAGTACTTATTCTCTGAAATAACAGAAGATTATATACCAACCCCCAAAACCTCACGTCATTAAAAAGTCATAAGTAGGGGTTGCCTGGGTGGCATCTCTCTTTGGCTCAGGTCAGGACCCTGAATTCCCAGGGTCCTGGAATCAAGCCCCGCATCAGGCTCCCTTCTCAGCAGGGAGTCTCCTTCTTCCTCTCCCTCTGCTCCTTCCCCTACTCATGCTTTCTCTTTCTCTCAAATAAATAAATAAAATCATTAAAAATAAATAGTCATAAGTAGGAACCTTAAGGATGAAGATAAACTATTTCTTCTCATGTTAATAATTCTCACTCCAGTGAGAATTTACCAATTCCCAAAGTTCTTTAGTCTTTTATCACTTTAATGATTTTTAGATTATTTAAAATTTAAGAATTTTCATAAAATGAAGAGCAAGTTGGATTTTAACAAAATGTATCAGAAGTGGCTCAAGAGCAAGGTTGGGTCAATAATGGTTGTAGGTAGGGACCAGGGTCTGATTAGAATAGGAAGAGGACCAGTCTCAGTATGGAAGACTGCTTCTCTAGCTACTAAGCCTCATCCTTTCAGTTTGCAATAATCCATTACACAAAATATTACCTCTGAAGCCTCACTATAACATTGACTTGACTACATATACCTCCTTTCCAATGCAATTGGAAAATCTCACCTCACAGAACTACATAAGAAGTTTTTTTTTTAAATTTTTTTGTTTAGTGGAAATCAAATTTGACTGTTAGTTTTCCATTAAAAGAAACAGGAATCTATATCTACCAAACTTTGAGTTTGGAAATGACTGTTTTCATGTAACAATACCTTCTATGTTAATATCAATGCAAATAACTATATTCTTTCAAAAACAAGTATTGATTTGGTGTAAAGGCTTAAAATAATAAGCCCAACATTCTTAAATTAGTTATTCTTTTTTTTTAAAAGATTTTATTTATTTATTTGACAGAGAGAGAGATAGCGAGAGCAGGAACACAAGCAGGGGGAGTGGGAGAGGAAGAAGCAGGCTTCCCGCCGAGCAGGGAGCCCGATGTAAGACTCGATCCCAGGACCCTGGGATCATGACCTGAGCCGAAGGCAGACGCTTAATGACTGAGCCACCCAGGTTCCCTTAAATTAGCTATTCTTGTTTTACCTGAGGAAGAGAAACATAAAGCTCTTCAAATTGACTTTCTTTTCCTCCTGAGGATCAAATAAATTACTAAAACTTATGTAAAACTTATGCTCTTATAGAAATTTAAACTAGTTTCTGAATCCTGAGATCTTTCAAAGGCTAGACTTGCAAATTCATTGCAACAATTTTTTTTTAAAAGATAAGGGTTTTCACTTTCCTTTTTTAAATAAAACCTTCCAAATAAACGTCAAATACCATTTGGAAAAATGTACCTCCAGTATTTTCACTATGCTAATCTAATAGCATTATTAGTTTCTTTCTTTCTCCTTCCCAAAAAGATAAATTTCCTACAGATTTGTAATTATCATGAGATTAAAATACATTCATTCAACAAGTAAGCTTATTTCTTTTTCTAGATCATTTTGGAAACAAGTTTTAATGCCAAAACCTCACTTAAGAGTAAATCATTCCTGGGGTGCCTGGGTAGCTGAGTTGGTTAAGCGGCCAACTCTTGATTTTGGCTCAGGTCATGATCTCAGGGGTCTGGGATCAAGCCCCATGATTCAAGCCCCACAACAGTCTCTGTGCTTAGTGGGGAGTCTGCTTGAGGATTCTCTCTGCCTCTGCTCCTCCCCCTACTTGCATGCACACACTCTCTCCAAAATAAATAAATAAATCTTTAAAAAAATAAAAAAAGTAAATCACTCCTGCTCAATTCCTCTATAGAGAGGTGAACCAAGCAATAAGCAAAACAGGCTAAGTGGATAATTATCAACATACATTTATAAATGAATCAATAACAATTTCTCCCCTGTTCACAACTTTCCAGTGGCTTAAAAGTTTTATTTGTAAGATAAAATCCCAATATTTATGAATTAAAGTGAATGAGCTTCTTCATTTATTGAAATTAGACTTATTCTTTTTGTTTATGTTCTCTGAGAAAAGTCAGCTGGCTTTGTTTCTTGGAAATAAAGTTTAGATTCTTTATATTGCTTTATAGTGTGATTTAATATGGGCTTATTCTCAAGCTTTTCTTCTCCCTGCAAACCGCACTAAACTACAGGTTATTCTGCCCTGAAACTGTGGATCTTTGTGTATGAGCTTTCTCAGTTTGAAATGCTTTTACTGAATACACCCTTATGGGATAGGAAATACTCCTATTCCTTCTTCTCAAACCAAGAAAGTTTTTACCCTCTGGTGTGAAGCTTTTCTTGATAATAGATTCAAACAATGACACTTTTCCCTCTCATTTTACCTTACAGATACATCCCTTAACTGTATTTTAAAATTAATCTGCTGGGGGGGTGCCAGGGTGGTTCAGTCAATTAAGCATCCAACTCTTTATTTCAGCTCAGGTCATGATCTCAGGGTCATGAGATTGAGTGCCCTGTCAGGCTCCATGCTGGACATGGAGCCTGCTTAGGATTGTCTCTCCCCCTCTCCCTCTGCACCACCCCCCACTGCTGGTTCATGTGCTCTCTCTCTCTAAAAAAAAAAAAAAAAAAAAAAATTAATCTGCTGTATCTTTTATTTTATTTTACTTATAAAATTTCAACCACCTCTGACAATGCCAAGCATAAAAAGACTAAAATATATATATATATATATTTTCTGAGCCAAAGAATTGCAGGTCACAGGGTTAAATATATTGATTAGTTATGTCTGAGTTTCATAAACTTTTCCAATGTATAGAAAAATCAGTGTAAATAATTTAAGTTCATTTTTTTTAAAGATTTTATTTATTATTTTTTAGAGAGCGAGCGAGAGAGAAACAGCATGAGAGGGGAGAGGGTCAGAGGGAGAAGCAGGCTCCCCGCTGACCCGGGAGCCCGATGTGGGACTCGATCCCAGGACCCTGGGATCATGACCTGAGCCGAAGGCAAACGCTTAACTATCTGAGCCACCCAGGCGCCCTTAAGTTCATTTTAATCAATAAACTTTCTCTTTCAACGCCCTTAGGCAATGTTTTAGCTAACATTCCTGGATAGAAAAAAAAAAAAAAGCTAAAAGCTGAACTATTTTCTTACAACTATTGTCATCAATATAAATTATTTATGACACTAGAATTTTTCCTAGAAAACAGACAACCAAAAAAATGGCTTTTCATACACCAAAAGTAAATTACAGTTTTTATTTTGATTATATGTATTTGACATACTTCAACTTTTTATCTTTACTGGTGTAAAACAGAGTGCCTAAAATTAAATTCAAATTTCAAAGGATGAACTGGAGTGTCTCATATCATTTTTTTAGAAGTAATACTCACATGATTATCATACCCTAAAAATATTATGAGTCTAATTAAAGAAGCTGAGGGAATAATGCAAATACATTTTGTCTTTGCTTTGAATTTTACATGAAATATTCATGCAGCTAACTTATATCCTGAATGTTTAAACAGTGCCATTCTCAAAATAGACTATATTGTGACTGCTACTAGCCTACCTACACTTTTCCATTCTCTCTAAGATAGCCTGATTTTGTTTGGGAGACATGAAACACAGAAATAGTACTCTGTCTCCTTTACAGTTAGTGATGGCTCTATGACATATTTCAAGACAATACTTTATAACAGTTATTTCTGATTTCTGGGCAGAGTTTCCCGGAAATGTTCAAGACAGGTATGAAAATTATAGCAGGTAGCACCTCTAGATGTAATAGCAAATGCTAATTGTCCCTAGGGGGAAAAATTAAGCAGATCCATTACACTGAGTTTAGCCAAGTATGAGCTAAACACAAAACAAAAATCTATAAGCAAAACTAAGAGCAAGATTCAACAGATATAATTTAGAATTATACCTCCAAAGACATCCAGCAGTAGAATTTAAAAATAAACTATAAATTACCATATATACATTTTATAGAAAAATGAAATGGGATCAAAAATTGAACAGAGAACAAGATGCTATTAAATGTAACCAAATAGGGGCCCCTGGGTGGCACAGTCGGTTAAATGACTGACTCTTGGTTTCCCCTTGGGTCATGATCTCATGGTTGTGATATCATGCCCTGAATCAGGCTCTGCACTCAGCCTGATGGGATTCAGCTTGATGGGATGCTCTCTCCCTCTCCCTCTGACCCTCCTGCTCATGCTCACTTTCTCTCTCTCCCTCTCTTCCTAATAAATAAATCCTTTAAAAATATAATCAGGTCATTTTTTAAAATTTCTTTTAATGAAAAATATAAGCATTACCATTATAAACTTGATGAATAGTTTATCCAGCAAAATGGACAGAGATAGAATGCTTATAAACTTGAAGATAGAGTAGAATATGTTGCCTATAATGTTACATAAAAAGGCAGGGAGAGAGAAAATATGAATATAAAGACCCAAAATTAAATGCCAAAAGATAATGAAGCGATTGTTTTTGTTAGTTAAAAATCTTATAATTAAAAAGAATCTTATAATTAGCCATAGTATCTTTCAAATGTAACAAATTGCCATAGGACTTTGGCCTGGAAAAAAACAAAGGCAGGAGTCAGTGGCTAGAAGTGCCTTGCCCAGTGTCAGAGGAAAGAGACTAGACTATTTTGCTAAGAGCTTGTTTTTCCAAAATTTGGAGGAAGACGGTAGGCTAGTTTCTCCTAGATGAGATGTGGATCTCACAAAAGAGAGCTGGACCAGGTCCATTTTGGGAAGAAATTGAAAGATGAGAATTGCCTGTATGGATAAAACACAATGAAAGGGATGAATCACTGGAGACCAAGGGTAAAAGACAAAGTTTTAAGTAGAAAGCCTGAGAATTTATCACTATATGAGGAGAATTTGTAATGAGAAATTCTCAAAGGAGGAAGGTGCCCTCTAGGGGATCCTACGAAAGAGCCAACAATTGTGCAATCACAGCATCCAGAGGAAACTAACAGTAAATTATTAACATCCAGAATGTTCTGAGTTTCCTCTTACTTCCTCTCTCCTATAGCTCCAACTCTCTAGAGGTCCAAAACAGTGACAGGTAATGAAGGAGAATGGATCATACCTGCATTTCCTACTGCAGGTTTTTCAGACTTAAGGTAAACCTGAACTAGGAAAGGGTGTAAGTTATAAAATGGATGAAAGTTTGGAATTTATGTGATCATTGTTTTAAAGTAGACTTTCATTTAATTAAGAGGGATCTGAAGGACTTTTCAATGAGGGACAGGGAAATAAGTATCTAAGAGATGTTAACAGGAACTAGAGAAAAACAACCCATTGTTTTCTGCCTGTACCTCATCTAGTATAATAAACTGCTCAATCTAGTATCATAAATGGATTATATCACATACCATGACCCTGTGTTGGGCCTAAGAAGTTGATGGGAGCACACACACAATGGCTGCGGCAAAGAAGGACCAAGGGAAAAATCTAAACTTTTATTCCAACCTTCCTTTCTTCTCTTGAAAATTAGTAACCTCTATTTCAATCATTTTTTCACTGTGTGACCACAAATATTTTCTGCTTCAATTCATAGATTCTGACAAAATGCAGAAAACAGTGGCATGCTTTAATCAGTCACTTCTATTTGCTCTCAACTTTATCCCAACCAAAAGAGCTGTTATTTAAAATGAACAAAATATCATGTTTTCAAATCACTTTTAATGATTTTCTATAATATTCAACAATTTGGAATTCAGAATTATTATTCGAAGGAGATTTTTAACAATTATTTCTCTAATTATCAAACAGATACATATGTGGCAGAAAAACTGGAAAACCCAGGAAAGCAAACAGTGGTAATTTCCCCCTGGTTGTAATTTCACCTACCAGAAATAAACAATGTTAAAAACCTTGCGGTAGGTTTTCCTCAAGTCTGAAATGCACTTTTTTTAATACGATCATATGAAACTATCTTATATTCTTCTCTTTTCTCTTACCAATTTAACACCATTTCCCCATTATCGTATATAACACTTCAGCATGATTTTACATAAGTCTTAATAGCATTTCATTATACTGATAAACCACAATTATTTAACCAGATAGTATTTTGACCATTTAGGCTGTTTCCATTTTTTTTTCCACAAACATAAATCCAAATATGATAAATGTCATCATGCACCTTTGAACATTCTGTTTACAAATTAAAAATATTACAACTCAGAAAAAGCTACAACTCAGGCTCTAGGATGGGACAATAATACAAGTCTGAGTGGTGTGGTTGTTTACAGACCTATAAATTGACCGATACTGTACAACTATCTCAGTAACATGCAAGTCAAAACTATGGTACCAAAAATTTGAGAACATGGAAGATTTTCTGAAATAAACTAATTTAAATTTTAAAAGTAACTATACTAATTCTGAAGTGTGTCAAATTCAGTTTTACTCTCACATAAAACAGTAAGATTGAAAACAGATTTTAAAAGCAGAGTCCCCGGCAATGAACTGAAATATCTTATGCCTGTTTTTCTTCATTTTTCATGACATAAAAATAGTTCCTTGTAATCTCCTCTAAAATGGTTACTTTTAATATTCCTTAACCAGTTTTTCCAAGAGCTTCTTTTTCCCTCACCAATTCATTTAAAAAATTATTCAAACATAATTTTCCCTAGAAGAAATCTCTATATAAGATACTGTTCCACATTTCTATACTTACCTATTTTTTCTGCACTCAAATTTATTTCTCGGAACTCATAAAAGTGCCAGTGTAAATGCTCTCCATTGATTTAAGATCCTGAAATTTAATTTTTAGTCTACTAGCCTTACCAACTAAAATTCAAATGAGGTGTTCATATTTTCAACATGTCTCTATATATTCTTACCACAACATTGTAAATGATATTTTTTAATCACTTAGCCATTAGCAAATACTAACAAAGTAATTATTGTAGAGTTTGTGCCCTTAGTAAAATTAGTTCGTTTTAGTTCAGCCTCATGCAAACTTTATAGCAAAGAATATTTTAAAGCACTGGTTCTCAAATTTTTAGCATGCATAAGGATAAGCTTGTTAAAATACAGATTTGATAAATCTGGGTACAACCACAGAATGTGCATTCCTAAAAATTTCCCAGTTGATCCTGATGTTCCTTTTCTGGGGACTACAATTTTAGATTCTAAGGTATGTGTTCACAGCTCTGATATTATGCAGATTTTTCTATATGGATATTATAAATATTACATCAAATATAAATGTTTAAGTCATTTATGAATTCAGATCCTCACTACAACTCCTTACCAGTTAATGAGCAAGTCATTTAAAACTTTCTGAGCCTCAGATTCCTTACTTATAATAGAAATGGTAATATTATATAAAATACAATATTATTCATATTTTATATATTATAAATATAATAGAAATCTAATAGAAATAATACAATGCATGTAATTATATATAATAAATATAATAGTAATAATATCTATCCAATGGGTTGTCATAAGAGTTAAATAAGTTTACATATATTTAACTGTGAAAATAGTGGCTACATATTGCCATTGGGGGGTAGAGAGAATGATCTTGACAAAGAAAAGAGTTGTAAGGAAAAACAAAAAAAGTTGTCCTCAGAGTCAATAATAGAAGTGACCAACAGGAAGAAAACAAAAACAGTGGAAAAAATAAACTTAAAAAATTCCTCAATCAATGAAAAGGCAGTGAAAAATGATGGCAGGTGCAGATGAAGATACTTAAGAAGAATAACAAAGAGAAAGTAAGACACAAATGAATATGCTTCATTATTCCATTGTACACAGATGAAAACCCAGCAAAACAAATCCATCATATTAAGAATGCATATAGTGATTACCTCTTAGGAGGCAGACTGCATGGTGTTTCAGAGTAGCACAAAGTGGCCTTTTGAGGTCATATTTTTATTCTATTTCCCAACCTGGCTGGAGGTTACAGTGTGTGCATTTTTATGAGAATTCATTGAGCTAAATATTTAAGATTGGTGCACCTTTTTGTAGGTAGTTTTACTTCAATAAAACAATGTAAAATATTTTGAAACTTATTTTAATTTATAAATCATACTATAAACTTACTTTAGCCCTTCATATAAAATGCCTTAACTGGCATCCGCGTTTCAGTGTTCCAAAGTAAAATTATCTTAAACTGCTCTTGTTTTTCTGCTCTCTGTTCCACCACTCACGACTACACATCTGATTATTCTTGTATTTGCTGTCTCTGTAGGCGACACCATTATCTACCCAGCTGTCCTTATTGAAAGCTCAGGCATCCTCTACTCCACCCCCTCTCACCCCCATGTTAATTAGTCATCAAGTTTTCTTGGTACTTTACCTCTTAGATTTTTTAATTTGTTTTCTCAATCTCCAAACTGTATCACTTTACTTCCTGCCTCTCACTAGCAGACAAAATCAGCAACAAAAAACTACTTAGATTTCCTGTTGACAGTCTTTTGCATATGTTGTTTCTCTTTCTAGACTGCCCTTCCTACTTTTCTCTACCAGATGATTTTTATTTATCTTCAAATTCTATTTCAAGCCTCATTTCACTTTATTCCAATTACAAAGGAAATAATCACTTAATTTTCCTACTATGTTTGGGCCTTTTCACAGACTTTTCAAAAACCCAACAATAAAGGAGAACAGCATATTCAATTCTTTCATGATCTAGTTTTCCTCATCATCTCCTTTCTCTGTGCACAGATTGAAAATTTGAAAGTCATAATGCATTTTTGTCACCACACAACTTTAAAAAAGCATATCCTTGTAGACCAGCACTGGATTCAACATACCATTTTCCTTTTCCTTATCAACTGTCTATGTTCAGAGTTAAAAGCTGCATCAAAATCTTTATGCAACAAATACTTGAGTATTAGTCTATTTTTTTTCTGTTTTCTATTCTACTTACTAGTATCTAGTTCAATAAAAAATTTGATGGAAACTAGTACCCTGATATGTTGTCAAACAGATCCCAGATACATTGTCAGATAGCTGCTCTGAACTCAGATATAAGGACTGTATTTTGTTGTGTCTCCAAGCACTATTTCTCCTAAATTATGAAGCACTTGGTGATATGTTTATTTCTTGTTATTTTTTGTCAAATGTATCACTGCCAGAAATAACGAGTCAAAACTTTAGTAAATATCTGATAGTTTGAATTTAATTTTTATTGAGCTAACATGAATTTTTTAAAAAGCTTCAAAATTTACACCATTCCTTTTTCTTTTTAAAATAATATTTTGCATTTTTTGTGTAGAGTTGTCAAATATTTCCACCTACATTTTGATTTTCTCTTTCTCTAAAATGTAGTCACATTGAAAACACTTGCCAAAGGTTAACATAAACAGCTAGAAAAATCTTTATTCAATTGACTGAAAATGTCCCTTTTTCCTTGGGAAACTTTTAAAATGCTCTCTGCTTCCTGGGGACGAATTTATGCTTTCAAACCTTAGAGTATTATAACATAGGAGAAGGAAACCATATCGTGTCAACAAAATTCACCATACTTTAGTTTTCTGCCTCCTCTATGATTACATTAAGAAACACATACTTAATGACATTTGCCAATTTCTGGGCTTATTTTGACATGCCTATCTTTCAAAGCCCTTTTGAATTTGGCTTGTTTTCCTGTAGGAATAAACTTTTGGAAAAAAAATTCCTTCATTAGATGCATAGTTATATTTAGGGACCTTATTTCTTACTAAAATTGATGATTTCTGACTTTAATTTTTCTTTGGTAACATCAAGCTAGCTTCTGTTCCTTATAACTCCATTAAAAAAATCTGATTTGATGTTTTATAGGATCCCACTTGCTTGTTCTTTCCTTCATTATTGATTTTGGTAGATCAACCAAAGACAGATTTTTCATAGTATACAATTATTTTTATGATTTTCTTCTTTTACTGGTCTTTCCACTATTTAGTAGGCATTTTCTTATTATATTTTCTCTTCCTTTTCCCACAGTCCCTCTTATATTACAGCTTAAAATGAAAGTTCTCTTTTTTGTTCTTTTTTATTTAATTGCAACACAGTCACCTTTTATGTATTACTACCCCTGAAGACCATTACCACTTCCCTTCCCACCCACGTCCATCACTCTTGGTAAAGTTCAGAGGCAAAACTTGTCACTGTGAGATAAACTGTGTCAATGTAAACTAAAAGGCTAGTTTTTCTCCAACCTTATCTCTTACTGATCAATACAAAAAATAAAGCTTGCTAGGGAGGAGAGATTAGTCTTTCCTCAACGTAGTGGTTATTTGTTTTAACAATATTATCACAATTTTAGATGCTTAGAAATGCTCACATTTATTATCTCACAGTTTAAGGGGGTCAAGATTCTGGGCACTGCTTACCTTGGTCCTTCGCTTCAGGATCTCATAAAGTTGCAGTCTAGGTGTCTGCCAGAGGTAGAGTATCATCTGAGGCTTGATTTTGCAAAGAGCTGCTTCTTGATGAAGAAAAATCTTTTTTTTTTTTTTCCTTTATTGGCTGTTGGTCAGAGTCTGTCCTCAGTTTCTTGCCTCATTACCCTCTCCATATGGATGTGGACAGCAAGCCAGTCTGCCTCTTCAAATCTGATGAGGGAGAAAGAGTTTCCTGGTAAGATGGCTGAAAATGTACCGTGGTCATATACATATCCCTCACTTTTGCTGTCTTCTAATGGTTAAAAGCAATTCAAAGATTCCATTAACTGTCAAGGTTAGGGCATTTCGTGAGTGCATGAGGACCAGAAGGTAGGTATCATGGGGACCACCTTTGAGACTATCTACCACAATGAACGTAGAATTTCTGGACATTACAGATTTTTTTTTTAAATATCTTTTCTCCTTGAATGTGTTTGTATGTCTGGTGAGAAAAACAGTGATTAACAGAAATGCCCCTGGAATTTGGGAGTATGCCTGAACAAGGGCTTGCTTATTTTTTATCTGGAGATTTATCTGGAGATGTAAGAGGCTTGTTAAGCTCAGGGGAATACTACCACACTCCTATCTTTAGTCCCTGCTCATGTTTCAAGGAAAGAGAGGAAGAGAAACAATTCCTCATGGTTCTGTGGAAGGGAACAAAGCATCAGCTAAGGAGAAAGAGTTTGGGGATCTGCCCACCATTTGCCTGGAAAAGCAATGTTAATCATATCCAGAGAAGATAGGATATGTATCACTGCCTAAGCATAAGAAAAACATGGATGCTCTCAGGAGATTTTCCCGCATAGGATTTGGTGAAAGTGAATGCCAAAAACATATTTCTGTCACTAAGATGCTCCCAGCTTCAGAGTTCACCTAATGAACAGACCAAGAAAAAAGACATTATGCAGTAGGCCATTGTCATCAGCATGGGGAACAGAGTAGGTAACAACTCCAGTAGTTAGAGAAGCAATGAGATGGCCTTGAGAAGCTATGCAAAATCCTTCTTCAACCAATGAGCTATGATCTATTTAAGAAGTTTCTTCTGTTTTATCATCCTCATTGCAAGAATGCATCTGGGGGTTGAGAGTCAGACAGGAAGAATCAGGGAAAAAAGAAAACACTTGTAAGTGTGAAAGGTAAGAGTGTCAGACAAGGATAGAGATGCTTCATTGAATAGCTGCCAAATGAAATTCTAATAGGCATATTAGTTTACAATTCCTATACTGGTGATATTAGCATATGACATTAAATTACTTGACAAGAACAAAGCTTAGGAATCATTAAGGAATAGTACATGAATTTTTAAGAATAAAAATTTTCAATTTACTCATATCTGAGTAAATATGAAATTCTGATCAATTCCAATACAAATATATGACTTTTCAAATTGCCCTGAATAAGATTTAGTGGTCATATATCAGTTTTCTCTATTTTCAATGCTACAAATGCATGCTGATATAGAAAACTTTTTGGTGAAATCTTCCTTGGACACAGCTCTATCCTTAAGTATGAGGCAAATTCATTTGACTCTTCAGTTTATATATTTATGGCTGCTGCCATGTCACTAAATATACTTATGATTACTTTTCTTTACTCCAGAGTAAAGGATGATTAATAATGAGATATTAACTTCCTTATTATATTCAACCTTATTTCTTTCTTCCCATAATCACACTGGAAGTCTCAGGAATAGAAATGAAGTTGATCTCTTTAAACTGGAAGTTGTCATCTAAGGAAACAACAAAATTCTAAATAAGACGCTTCACCCTTGCCCTATTTAATGACATTAATGCCAATGTAGACAGTCTCTGGAATTAAAAAAAGTCCTGTATATTTTGAATTCAATAATCTTCCTTCTAAATACTTCCTTTAAACATATCCATACACTTCTACAATTTACAGAATGCTCTCCCATTCATGTTATCTGTGAAAGGCATTCTCAATACTCTTCAGATTACCAAGGATCTATCCACTGCCATTTCCCCTGAATGTCTTCAGATAAAGAATTGCCTTTAGATGTTCTAATGACTTGTCTGCTTTCCTTGTATGTGTCTTTTTTCTCTCAACTCCTCCTTTTCCCCCTCACTTCTTTACTTAAAAGAGAACCAACAGGTAGCCAACCTATTACTAAGGAGATCAGCTTTCTGTTTATTCTACCTTTTCCCACACTCACACTGCCAGTTCTTCCCACATCTTTCTTAGTTTGAAGTTTTACTCTAATGTGCCTACAAGTGAGGAAAAAGTCAGGAAAAATGAGTTCCAGGTTCTGTCCTCTCCTTCTTGAAGCATTGGATCTGCTAATGTTCCTTCTCAACTCCCCCACTCCCCTCACTTTTCTTCTTTACAAACTGATCTTCTGTCAGTATCTCAATTTAATATTCGTTACTTTTACTTCTGGCTATTATTTCCCCTTTTTATCTCTTCTCTCATAGATGGTACTTAAGTCTTTCCAAAAAATAACAGGAAAACTCATTCTATTATTTTATACAAGGACAATTTAAGTCTTGAAAAAGTTTAATTTACAATATTTCTTGACTAACAAGACCAGGTGCAAATCATAGATCCTTGAATCCTCAGTTCTGTTCAATTTCAATTTGTCAGTACTACTTCCCTCTTCATTATACTTCACAGCACTCCTGTGAGAAAGCTGAATTACAAGCAATAAGAGAGCCATTTTCCAAACAGAGAAGTTGAAGCAAAGGAGTTAATTGACCTGTGAGTGGAGAAACCACAGAGAACATAATATTCAATCATCCAAACCACACCTTCAGAGCAGGCAAGAATGAATTTTGATTAGCGAGGAAATTAGAATGAATTTTATAGCAAGAACCTCATTAATTCATACTAATTACAAACCAAAAAATAAAGATTTTTGAAAAGTTTAAAAGTACGGAATGTTCAAAAGAAATTATTTTCAGTTATTTATAACATAGTTATTTAAATTGTAATAATGATTTGTCAATATAAGTTCTTTAGGACTGCTTTAAATATTTGGGATAAAAGTATAGCTTCATATCTAAATAGCTGCTAAGTGCTTAAGAAACTAAGTAAATATTATCAAGCACATACTAACACAATTTTAAATTAATACAGTTTAAATAAGTGCATACATCAATGAATGCATCATTTTAATTATACATATACACAATTAGCACACAATGAGGCAGATTAATGATGGCTGGATTTCTTGCATGTATTCTAGAAATGCAATAACCTACTAGAATTCAGAGAATGAGAGTCCAGATAGCAAAGCAATGTATTGTTAAAGTCACACGTATTGTGTTCCTTCTCTTGTAGGGTACATCACTGATAGGCTCCCATTTTCATTCTCATTGCCCTAAATAATCCCCTCATTAGAAGTAATTCTAGTACTAGTACAGCATCTGTGCTTCTTCCTCTCATCATTCATACTGGTCCCAGACTGTGGTCCTAAAATTTATGCTTGATTTAGTCACTTGCAAACAAGAACATTTAGTAGTGAATTGTCACATAAATAATGAAATGAAATTCCTAAGCAAAATATTACAGTTCCATCGTAACCTGATCTCACACTATCCCTTCCTCAACTCCCATTAAACCATAGATGAAGACTTTAAGAAAACAAAACAAACAAAAAACACACCATCTTTTATAGCCTGTTTTTTTTAAAACAGTTCCATCAAATTAAAAATTATTTCCCCATTTCTAACTTTCAAAACTGTACCCATCTATTCAGGTCTACTCTTCATTACATATAACTAAATCAAGTTTTCTGATGGCTATTCTAACTTCCTAAAATTATAAATCAGTCTAGTACGCAAGATGAATCTTTGCCACATAGTAAGAAACACTTTTGACCTACTTATGTAATTTCCGTATTTTGCTCTAGTTGAATAAAATCATCTATCTCCTATACTGTTTTCCCCATTTCTTCTATTCCCCTATTTCTTCTATTCCCTTTTGAACTCAGTCTATTTACACTAAAAGGAAGTCAAATAATTGTTATGGTCACTGATCTTACAACCATCACACTGACTTTTACTTTGGGGGACTACTCAGGTGACTTATTCAGAATGCTGCTTTTAATATAGAACTAGAGGAGTTGAGAAATTTGTGAGTGTTCCTTTAAGAGCCAAAACAGGAAAACAGAAATAACTTTGAGTACTTTAGAGACAATTTAATTCAGAAAATTGGTCTCAAAGACAGTAGACTTCTGATTAAAACAACAATAAAACAAAGCAAAACAAACAAACAAAAAACCTGATAGCTACAAAACATAACTGAGAGAAATTAAATTAGACCTAAAAGAAAAAAAGGAGAAATGTACCATGTTCATGGTCAGAAGATTTAATGTTAAGGTGTCAGTTCTGAAATTATTTAAAACTACAATGAAGTCCCAGTCAAAATCCCAGCAGGCTATATAGCCAGCAAACTGATTCTAACATCCACGAATTAAAAAACAAAACAAAACAAAACTCAAAGAACTGAAATAACTTGGAAAAGAAAAAATAAATAGGGGAAATGCTTTATTTTGAGATATTATGAGTGGTTTTGGCATGGATGCAGTAAAAATGATTAAAAATATAGAGTACAGAAATAGATTCACTCATGTTTAGACAATTGATTCCCAGTTAAAATGCAAGGAAATTTAGCAAAAAATGATAGACTTTTCCAAAAATGGATTCTGGAGTAACTGGATATCCACATGCAAAAAAACCCCCAAACAACATAAAACTTTGGTCTACTACTCATACAAAAATAAACTCATGATCTACTACTCATACAAAAATAAACTCAAAATAGATCAACCTAATTGTAAAATTTAAAATTGTAAAACTTCTAGGAGAAAATACAGGAGAAAACCTTTGTAGCCTTATGTTAAGAAAAAAAGGCACATGAGGAAACTTTTGGGGGTGATGGCTATGTTTATTCTCTTGATTATGATGATAGTTTCTTTGATGTGTACATGTTATTGTTGAGAGTTTAGGTAAGCTACAGCATAGTATTGCCACCTCAGCATCCATTTCATTTGACCAAAGGACCTGGGGGTGGGGAGGGGGCTAAAACCTTAATAGCCCCTCATGTAAGTTCATGCCCTAGATAACAGCCCCAGTCACAAGTAAAACTAAGTTCTTGATAAGACTTTCCCAACAGTCCTTGTGAAAAAGTCTCTCCTGCTTTCCAGGACCTTCCCCTGTGTACCCTTCCAATAAGACCCCCATAATGCTTACCCCAAATCCCTCTCTCTTTTGTTTCAATTGACAGATCCAGACTTACCTTGAGAACTCCAAAGCATTCCACCCACAAACCCCTTATTGGACCCCTTAGGTCCCCCTAAGGACTCCTTAGGTCCTGCCTCTCTCTCTGCTTGTACCCTGCCTTGCCCTCCCTATATGTCACCTCCAGACCTGCTGTGTACCTCCCTCCAGGATCCATGACTAATTAATTTCTCTATCTCAATTTCTCTTGCAGTCTTTTCTGACAACTGTGGCTCACCATCCAGCACCATGAGGCTGCACTTAACAACTGCTGATTCAACTAAATCGTAACACTTCTCAAAATGCACATTTGAAATATGTGTCATTTACTTTGTTCCAATTATTTCTCAATAAAATTTTTTTAAAAACTTATCCCAAAGGTAAGTAATTTAACAAAATTTAATGTAAAATCTAATTACTATATATTGAATAGCTATAATACTCTAAGATATGTACAAAATGCTCAAAAATCTTTTATTAGTATCTTCATTTCTAGATGAAGAAAATAAAGCTTGAAAAGATAAAATGACTTGCCCAAAGTCACACATCTATAGAGTTATGTTTCAATTTTTTAAAAATATTTTTAATGTTAATTTTTGTCACTATCAAATGATAGATATTTATATTTCCCCTTCATTTCTAACATTTGTTGTTTTTCTTTCATTTGTATTAATCAGGATAGTAATGTTATCAATGTTCTAGCATTTGTACTTGCTTTAGTATTTTACTATTTCTAACTTCATTTTAGTGTCTTTTTTAAGATTTTATTTATTTATTTGAGAGAGAGAGAGAGAGTGCACTAGTAGAGGGAAAGGCAGAGAGACAAGCAGACTCCACATCAAGTATGGAGTCTGACACAGGGCTCCATCCCAGGACCCTGGGATCATGACCTGAGCCAAAGGCAGATGCTTAACCAATTAAGCCACCCAGGCGCCTTTAAGGGATTTCTTCTAGAAGTTGATGGTATTTAGGAAAAAAAAAATCATTAGATCATCTCTGATTCAAACAGGAAATAACGTTAATTTCTTCCAGATAATATTCTGTCTTTATAAGCTTCAGTTTTATTAGACTGTTAAATTTACAAATAAAGTATAAAAAATAAAATTTTCAATTCAAACTGAAAAATTAATCCTCATCTAAAGAAAGGGAGAAAAATGTGTTAAGCATTACTACGTACTAAATCCAAATATGCTTTTCATCTCTTAAGAACATATCCCTGTATGTTTTCTATAAATATCCTGGAATGTATATTTTATTCTTTTGAAGGAGTTTGCCTTGACCTCTTAGCATATTAAGTAAAATATTGGTAAACATGCTTTGTATTATGCTGGCATGATAAGGAATTTTTGCCTTCAGAAAAGTTGCTTGTTTGTGTGTTCATATATGAGGGGAGTTAAGAAAGGGATAAGAGCAATGTCAGCAAAATTTGGGGGATATATTTAAATTATCACCATTTTTGAAAAGTTATTAAATGCTCTTCTGTTAATGCAAGACCATCAAAGAATATTTCAGATATGTGCTCTGCCCTTTGATCTCTTACATTCAACAAAAGAAAAATAAGACCATTGCTGGCATGATAATAATCTTAAAGGCCCTAGTAACAGGTATAGTATATAGATTCAAGTTATAAATATAAAACTAGGTCTAAAGTGCACACACACACACACACACAAACACACACAAGCTTGAGAATTATACTTCAAGAAAAACACATCTAAAATAAATTTTGGATGAGAGAATAATTACTACTACATTAGGAATTACCGTGTCCAGAGACACTAAAGGACAAGATAAATCTGATTGAAATAACAAAAGTTGTATTGAAAGCAATTTGTGAAATACCTGTTTTTGACTTTTAAACATCCACCATCCAAACTGTTTTATGATTATTAATATTAGCTCTTACTATTTCTATAAATAGGCAAGACATTCAACAATTATTGCTATGCTGAACTGTGGTTTTCATAAGGGATAATCCCTCCTATTCAAGTTTGCAAGAACTCAGTGGATTAAAGCATATTTTCTAAATCTCACTGATAGTTTGCTAGACTTAGTTCAAAGACCTTAGAGATAATATCCCACAGAGCTCTAAAATTAAATATCAATGGTTCTGTAAATTATTAATTAGGATCTAGAGATTTTTCATGATGAACTCAAATTGTCCCTGATGTACTTGCTTGGATTTTCTTTAGTGCTCAGAAACCTGGATAAAAAAAGACAGAGAGCTGATAAATTTTTTTTTAAAGATTTTATTTATTTATTTGAGAGAGAGAAAGAATGAGAGACAGAGAGCATGAGAGGGAGGAGGGTCAGAGGGAGAAGCAGACTCCCTGCCGAGCAGGGAGCCCGATACGGGACTCGATGCGGGGACTCCAGGATCATGACCTGAGCTGAAGGCAGTCGCCCAACCAACTGAGCCACCCAGGCGCCCTGAGCTGATAAAATTTATGGTGGTGTTTTCTCAGATATGAGAAAGGGCAAGGAGACAATAGAGTTGGGGGCATTTACATCATTAAAATAGAATGTATGCAACATGGACCCATGCAAGACTATGAACTCTGGGAAACAAACTGAGGGTTTTAGTGGGGAGGAGGGATGGGTTAGCCCAGTGATGGGTATTAAGGTGGGCACATATTGCATGGAGCACTGGGTGTTATATGCAAACAATGAATCATGGAACACTACATCAAAAACTAATGATGTACTGTAAGGTGACTAACATTACATAATAAATAAATAAATAAATAAATAAATAAATAAATAAATAAATATTTTTAAATAAAAATATAGAATGTATGTTCTTTGGGTTTAGTCTACAAAGAGAAGAAATTGAAGACAAGGAAAGCACTTTGCAATGGGAGAAAACCAAGGCATCAAGTAAGTGATGATTTATGGGGACTAAAATAATAAATACAACTGGAAGAGGTTAACAAAGCAGTTATAGACAGTTTAACTTTAGAAATGAAGCAACTGCTGATGCTGTTATGTTTGGATAATATAGCTGTGGGCTTGAGTAGCTGAAATGAAGTATAACTGAAATGTTTTGGATCTTAAGAAGTCAAAAAATGGAATTTACCATGCTGTAGGGGTTTCTGTAAGAGCATACAGATAAACAGGGACAATATTATGACTTGAGATAAGGAATCACAGTTATGCTATATATCAACATCTTTCACAAATATGTAAAATTTTACACACAGCAACAGTTAAAGTGGATAACCAAATTTCATATGCCAAGACTGAGAAAGCAGTTTTACAAGAACATGCGAGATAAGTGATTTGAAGGCAGTGCTGGGAATCTAGATTAATACAGTCTCTACTTCCTGGCCCTGTAAGAGAAATGAAAGATTCATCCTTGACAAGATGAGGAAGAAGAGAGACATGTGAAGGAAAGGACTCTAGAATGATGGGAGTACAGAAAATCTGGTTTTCTATTGAATTAAAGACTTGCAGAATATAGAAAAGGAGGAAGAAATGTAGTAGTAATTTGGATCAGAAAAAAAGAATAAGGAAAACAAAGGATAAAAAAAAATATGACCTGAAAAGGCTTGCATTTTGGGTAAGGTTTGCTTATGTTTTATTTATAGTTTGTGAAGAAATAACAAAATTAGCTTTGAGCTTCCTCCTACGAGACATCCCAAGGGTTATATTCCCTAAAGCAAGGCTACTTAATGCCTTTATGTAAATGAATTCAAAGGCCCTCTACTCATCTCAGGATGAAATATAAACTCTTTAGTGTGGCCTAAAATGCTCAGAATGGATGCCTTTCCAACATAATCTGGCAAGTATTTCATCTATATTCTAGCCATATCAAAACTATTGCTTGCTCTATGTTTTTGATGGAAACCTGTGGACTCAATCTTTTTTAAAAACTTTCCCCCAAGCTTCAAATTTTAGTTATTTATTCTGTGAAGGCTGCTCAAAAGTGTCCTACTTTGAAATATAACTCTCCATGAATTTTTCACATTTCTTCATGTCTAGAAATTAAGTCATTTGTTCAGATTTATTTAAATTCCAGAGAGAAAATGCCTCCATTCCTGGATACTCAAAGATAGTTTAAAAACAAAAACTTTCTCCTTCCTCTCTCTGAACATTTGCTTATAATCTAGGATAGTGAAGATAATATCTCTTTCCAGAGGGGAGCAATGGAAAATTTTCCAGAAACACTCATATGAGATTTGGGGTTTCCAAAGCTCAGTGATCCTCAGCCATGACACAGACCCAATGTATGTGCAGCATCCACCCCACTCTACCTGTGCAAATTGCCCCAGTAGAGATTTGGGATCAGGGAAATAATGCAAACAAAAGCTCACGCTTCGGGCGCCTGGGTGGCTCAGTTGGTTAAGCGACTGCCTTCGGCTCAGGTCATGATCCTGGAGTCCCTGGATCGAGTCCCGCATCGGGCTCCCTGCTCAGCAGGGAGTCTGCTTCTCCCTCTCCCACTCCCCGTTTGTGTTCCCTCTCTCGCTGTGTCTTTCTCTGTCAAATAAATAAAATCTTTAAAAAAAAAAAAAAAAGCTCATGCTTCCTTCTGTGTTACAGTAAACTCTCTAAATCCACTTGAGTCCTTTGTCCCTTATAAGCCAAATATATGGAAATGTGGCAAGCCAACCTATCAGCTTCCAAATGGCTGCTTAGAAACTGCTTGACACCCACACACAAAGAGTGTGTTGTCCTAAACAGCGTGTGCCCCTTCTGCGTTTCCACTGTATACTGTATTATCCCAATTACTATATGCCTTTCCCCCTAGTTTGAAAATGCCTTAGAAGACTGCATTTTCACTTATTTCTACACATTTTACCCTAAAAGAGGATACCAGACACAAAAGTACAATCACTGTAATACAATAGTGCCATATAATTATAGCGAAGTACTAGAGAATATATTACAGAGAAGCAGGAAGGAATTCTGGCATAGATCTGGACACTACATTTGGAGTATTTAAGTTCAAGTCCTAGTTTTACCACTTACCAACTGTGTGACATTGGGCAAGTTATTTCATCTC
The DNA here is from genome assembly GCF_054177405.1 of Leptonychotes weddellii. Classification (NCBI taxonomy): domain Eukaryota; kingdom Metazoa; phylum Chordata; class Mammalia; order Carnivora; family Phocidae; genus Leptonychotes; species Leptonychotes weddellii. The sequence goes on from NC_138377.1 coordinate 49,662,881, forward strand.
TCTGTGCTTCAGTTTCCTCATTTATAAATATGAAAACCATAATATATATTCATAACAGGCTGTTGTGAAGATCAAATGAATAAATGTACTTGTAACAAGTAACAATGAAAGTAAAAATGTCTGATAAAAATTTTCCAACTAAAAAATAAAAACCAGGACATATTCCTCACATCCCTATTCATAAACTTGTCAATATCACTCCAGGTCTTCAGAGACAAGGTGAAAAAACACTGTGAGTACCTTCACAAATACCAGCCACCCCTCAGATAACACTGAGATTTTACAGAGATTGTGTAGAAATAGAATGGATTTTATCTTCAGCCTTCTACACAATCGATTAATCTATTAAAAATGCTATTTTTATAGGAATGGATAAGATTTTCCCCTTTTCCCCCCACTACATACAAAAAGGTTAAAGCAAACAATAGAGAATAAACCAGTTTTCACAGTTTTCATCATTGTGGTTTCATACTTTTGTGTTCACAGATGGTTGCTTTATATACCTAGATGTAGGATTTAGTAAGAATAAATTCCCACGTAACAGAAGGGGTTGTCATTAGCATTTCAAAAACTGTCAAGTCACCTAAAGGTATTTTAGCACTGTTCCTAATATCTTCACAATAGTTTAGCCCTCAGGCTTTCATCACTGGTACTGAAAATAAACTAATTCCAAAGGTGGTAACTAAAATACCCACCTTTGTTATGATTTTAATAGACTTTAGAGAAATTTTAAACTTACAGCAAAATTGAGGGGTAAGTACAGAGATTGCACATATACTCATGACCCCTCACATGCATAGCCTCTTCATTGTCAAGATCCCCCACCAAGGTGGTACATCTGTTACAACTGATAAACCTACATTGATACATCATTACTACCCCAAGTCCATAAATTACATAAGTGTACAACCCTTAAATTTTTAGAAAACAATGAAAGATAACTTGATTTGACTAGAAAATTCCTGGGTTGTTGTTCTTTTGCTCAGAGAGTTAGTCTCCAGAGTAGTATATGGTGAGAAATTTTAAAATGTTAATACATAAGGGATAGAAGGAACATACCTCAACATCATAAAGGCCATACACGAAAGACCCAATGCTAATATCATCTTCAATGAAAAAAACTGAGAGCTTTTCCCCTAAGGTCAGGAATATGACAGGGATGTCCATTTTCACCACTATCGTTTAACCCAGTACTGGAAGTCCTAGCCTCAGCAATCAGAAAACAAAGAGAAATAAAAGGCATCCAAATCAGCAAGGTAGAAGTCAAAGTTTCACTCTTCACAGATTACGTGAAACTCTATATAGAAAACCCAAAAGATTCCACCAAAAAACTGCTAGGACTGATACATGAATTTAGCAAAGTCACAGGACATAAAATCAATGCACAGAAATCTGTTGCATTTCTATACACCAATAATGAAGCAGCAGAAAAAGAAATCAGGAATTGACCCCATTCACAATTGTACCAAAAACTGTAAGATACCTAGGAATAAACCTAGCTAAAAAGGTTGTTGGTGGGAATGCAAACTGATGCAGCCACTCTGGAAAACAATATGGAGGTTCCTTAAAAGTTAAAAATAGAACTACTCCATGATCCAGCAATTGCACTACTAGGTATTTATCCAAAGGATACAAACATAATGATTCAAAGGGGAACATCACCCCAAAGTTTATAGCAGCTATGTCCAGAATAGCCAAATTATGGAAAGAGCCCAGATGTCCATTAAGAGATGAATGGAAAAAGAGGTGTGTGTACACACACACACACACTGGAATATTGCTCAGCTATCAAAAAGAATGAAATCTTGCCATTTGCAACAACATGGATGGAACTAGAGGGTATTATGCTAAGTGAAATAAGTCAGAGAAAGACAAATACCACATAATTTCACTCATATGTGAAATTTAAGAAAGAAAACAGATGAACACAGGGGAAGGGAAGAAAATAAAAAAACAGAGAGGGAAGCAAACCACAAGAAAAAGAGAACAAACTGAGCATTTCTGGAGGGGAGGTGGGTGGGGAGATGGGCTGTGTGATGGGTATTAAGGAGGGCACCCATGATGAGCACTGGCTGTAATACGTAAGTGATAAATCATTAAATTCTATTCCTGTAACCAAAACTACACTATATATTAACTAATTTGAATTTAAATAAAAAATAAACAAAATAATACATATGCTTTATATAAGTATCTAGTGAAAAATACAAGAATACTCTTCCCTATCAAACTTAAAAACCAATGCCCGAGTTCTAGCTTTAGGCACATAAGAATATATAATTACTGGTTACGGGAAAAAATGTGAAATTCTTTTCCTTAAGGCTCATTAAAACAAATATAGAAATGTCCTATATTTGAAAAAATTAGTTTCAAAGATTACGTGGTATTTATTTGTTTATAAGTGTCACATGTTTTGAAGAATATATAAATAAAACCCGTGGAGTTGAACATACTGAGATTCACATGAGTTGATATGAGCTTTAGTGAACATGTACCTGCCCCATTTAAGTTTCTGATTTGGGAATATAAGAGGAAATAAAATGTAAAACTATCTTCACAGTATCAAAGTATTTTAATGCCTAAAATAATTTTTTATTTCAAGGAATTCATTTACTAGATTTCACTATCACTTGTTGATTTTCTAGCCTAGAAAAAGAGCAAAGATTAATACTACAGCTCTAAACTTCTAAGAAATACATTTATTCAGTGAATAAATACATGCTCAGCAGTTATAATTACTAGAATGAATGCTTAGAGATGAACAAATGAGTCAGAAACTCAAACTTCTCTCAAAGTGAGATTTAGTAGAAATTATATTAATTACTTATATAATTTGCAAACACACACACACACACACACACACGAATTCTGAAAGCTAAATACTGTTGTAGAAACAATGCAATCTCATCCAAACCCATAAAACCTTTCAACAAAGGCAGAGGAAAAAATAACTTTATTATTGTATTGAATAAGCATGAAGCCAGAATGTGATGTGCATCACAGGCAATCTGCTAGGAGACTGCAAAGACGGAAAGATATCTCACCCTTCTACATAGCCCAAGCAGGTACAACCCATTATGCACATGTTCTCAAGATAAATAACTAGTCCTCAAGTAAGATGAGTTGATAGCACCATATTTTTTTGGTTACAGATAGTTCATCCTAAATTTACTTGGTAGATGGAATCACAATCTGTGTTAGCTAATTGGGTTTATCTAAAGGAAAAATAAATTCCTTTATGAGAAGGGGCAGTTTTACAACTTGAAACTAGGGATCCTGCCAAAATAAGGCTCAATCCAGGAAAACTAGGAGATAGGAGCACGATTTTTCTTGATGATAATATTTCAAAGATTGTTCTTCAGAAAGATATCCCAAGGTCTTAAAGCTGGCGAAGACTCGAATAGCTTTTTAAGAGACTTACATACATTTCAGGGAGGTAAAGAACTTAAATTACGAGTTTCATAAAGTAAATGTTCTCAGAAAAAAGAAAAAAAGGCATTTCTTCGCTCATTTTCAATAGGAGAATTTAGCCTCTTATATTTAATTTGTATTTGATCTTAAAATCCTTATGATTTTACAGGTAAGGGACTCAAGTTTAAAAAGTCTAGTTTACCCAAATCTTCAAAGTAACACATCCACTTGTATTAATTAGATGCCTTTTATATGGAGGTAAGAGAATATCCTGCACACTAAAGGGGAAAAAAGTGTGAACATTTCATTGTTACAATATAAAAATTATGAAATACTAGATATTTTTTTTCCAAAAGGGGGAGAATCTTTGACAAGTTCAAGACCTTCATTTTATTTCTTTCATCTGCTTATTTCTTTGCATTTGTTTAATTGTTTATTTTTGCAAATAGAAACTTTTTTTTTCTAATTCACAAGGGTGGAAAATTTGGCTTAACTGTTCAGTTTAACTTTTAATAGCCCATCTATCAGTAGAGAGGTAGCTCTAAGTTACACTGTCTTTATTTTTAATTTTTTTATGAACATATAATGTATTATTTGTTCCAGGGGTACAGGTCTGTGATTCATCAGTCTTACACAATCCACAGTGCTCACCATAGTACATACCCTCCCCAATGTCCATCACCCAGCTACTCCATCCTTCCCAACCCCCTCCACTCCAGCATCCTCAGTTTGTTTCCTGAGATTAAGAGTCCCTGTGGTTTGTCTCCCTCTCTGGTTTTGTCTTGTTTCATTTTTTCCTCCTTCTCCCTATGATCCTCTGTCTTGTTTCTCAAATTCCTCATATCAGTGAGATCATATGATACTTGCCTTTATCTTGATTGACTTATTTCGCTTAACATAATACCCTCTAGTTCCATCCATGTCATTGCAAATGACAAAACATCATTTTTTGATGACTGAATAATATTCCACTGTATATGTATGTATATATATATACATATATATACACCACATTTTCTTCATCCATTCATCTGTTGATGGACATCTAGGTTCTTTCCATAGTTTGGCTATTGTAGACATTGCTGCTATAAACATTGGGGTGCTTGTGCCCCTTCAGATCACTACATTTGTATATTTGGGGTAATACACAGTAGTGTAATTGCTGGGTCATAGGGTAGCTCTATTTTCAACTTTTTGAAGAACCTCCATACTGTTTTCTAGAGTGGCTGCAACAGCTTGCATTCCCACCAACAGTGTAGGAGGGTTTCCCTCTCTCCACATCCTTGCCAACATCTGTCATTTCCTGACTTGTTAATTTTAGCCATTCTGACTGGTGTGAAGTGGTATCTCATTGAGGTTTTGATTTGGATTTCCCTGATGCCGAGCGATGTTGAGCACTTTTTCATGTGTCTATTGGCCATTTGGATGTCTTCTTTGCAGAAATGTCTGTTCATGTCTTCTGCCCATTTCTTGATTGGATCATTTGTTCTTCAGGTGTTGAGTTTGATAAGTTCTTCATAAATTTTGGATACTAGCCCTTTATCTGATGTGTCATTTGCAAATATCTTCTCCCATTCTGTTGGTTGTCTTTTGGTTTTGTTGACTGTTTCCTTTGCTGTGCAAAAGCTTT
>NC_138377.1:49668421-49696558 GCF_054177405.1 Leptonychotes weddellii
CTTTCAACCATTTGGAGTCTATTTTTGTGTGTGGTGTAAAGAAATGGTCCAGTTTCATTCTTCTGCATGTGGCTGTCCAATTTTCCCAACACCATTTGTTGAAGACACTGTCTTTTTTCCATTGGACATTCTTTCCTGCTTTGTCGAAGATTAGTTGACCGTAGAGTTGAGGGTCCATTTGTGGGCTCTCTATTCTGTTCCATTGATCTGTGTGTCTGTTTTTATGCTGGTACCATACTGTCTTGATGATGACAGCTTTGTAATAGAGCTGGAAGTCCGGAATTGTGATGCCACCAGCTTTGCTTTTCTTTTTCAACATTCCTCTGACTATTCAGGGTCTTTTCTAGTTCCACACAAATTTTAGGATTATTTATTCCATTTCTTTGAAAAAAGTGGATGGTATTTTGATAGAGATTGCATTAAATGTGTAGATTGCTCTAGGTAGCATTGACATCTTCACAATATTTGTTCCCATCCATGAGCATGGAACGTTTTTCCATTTCTCTGTGTCTTCCTCATTTCCTTTCATGAGTATTTTATAGTTTTCTGAGTATAGATCCTTGCCTCTTTGGTTAGATTTATTCCTAGGTATCTTATGGTTTTGGGTGCAATTGTAAATGGGATCAACTCCTTAATTTCTCCTTCTTCTGTCTTGTTGATGTATAGAAATGCAACTGATTTCTGTGCATTGATTTTTATATCCTGCCACTTTACTGAATTCATATGAGTTCTAACAGTTTTGGGGTGGAGTCTTTTGGGTTTTCCACATAAAGTATCATATCTGCAAAAAGTGAGAGTTTCACTTCTTTGCCAATGTGGATGCCTTTTATTTCTTTTTTATTGTCTGACTGCTGAGGCTAGGACTTCTAGTACTATGTTGAATAGCAGTGGTGATAGTGGACATCCCTGCCATGTTCCTGAGCTTAGGGGAAAAGTTCTCAGTTTTTCCCCGTTGAGTATGATATTTGCTGTGGGTTTTTCATAGATGGCTTTTATGATATTGAGGTATGTACTCTCCATCCCTACACTGTGAAGAGTTTTAATCAGGACAGGATGCTGTACTTTGTCAAATGCTTTTTTCTGCATCTATTGAGAGGATCATATGGTTCTTGTTCTTTCTTTTATTAATGTATTATATCACATTGATTTGCAGATGTTGAACCAACCTTGCAGCCCAGGGATAAATCCCACTTGGTCGTAGTGAATAATCCTTTTACTGTACTGTTGGATCCTATTGGCTAGTATTTTGGTGAGAATTTTGACATCCATGTTCATCAGGGATATTACTCTGTAGTTGTCCTTTTTGATGGGGGTCTTTGTCTGGTTTTGGGATCAAGGTAATGCTGGTCTCATAAAATGAGTTTGGAAGTTTTCCTTCCTTTTCTATTCTTTGAAACAGCTTCAGAAGAATAGGTATTAATTCTTCTTTAAATGTTTGGTAGAATTCCCCTGGGAAGCCATCTCGCACCAGGATCTTGTTTGTCAGGAGATTTTTGATTACTGCTTCAATTCCCTTTATACTTCTCTAGGAATGCATCCATTTCTTCCAGATTATCTAATTTGCTGGCATATAGCTGCTCATAATATATTCTTATAATTGTATTTCTTTGGTGTTGGTTGTGATCTCTCCTCTTTCATTCATGATTTTATTTATTTGGGTCATTTCTCTTTTCTTTTTGATAATCTGGCGAGGGGTTTATCAATCTTGTTAATTCTTTCAAAGAACCAGCTCCTAGTTTTGTTGATCTGTTCTACTATTCTTTTGGTTTCTATTTCATTGATTTCCACTCTGATCTTTATTATTTCTCTTCTCCTGCTGGGTTTAGGCTTTATTTGCTGTTCTTTCTCCAGCTCCTTTAGGTATAAGGTTAGGTTGTGTACTTGAGACCTTTCTTGTTTCTTGAGAAAGGCTTGTATTGCTATATACTTTCCTTTTAGGACTGCCTTTGTTGCATCCCAAAGATTTTGAACAGTTGTGTTTTCATTTTCATTTGTTTCCATGAATTTTTTTAATTCTTTAATTTCCTGGTTGACCCATTCTTTTTTTTTGTATAAAACATTTAATTTATTGGTCTTTTTGGGGTATCTGCTGTATCTCCAGTGTATTACAACTGAGCCATTAATTTTGTCACTTCATCAACATTAACAGGTTCGTTTTCATGACACTGCTGACGAATCAGCTGTTTCTGCAAAGATTCAAGGGAAAGGCCTTTTGAGAAATGGGCAAGTTCCTTTTGTATATCCACAAAAGCTTTCTTCACTCTGTTAACTTTTTCATCATTCACAGTGTTTATCTTCTTAAGATTAGTGGTAACTGGTTTTGCTTTGTTTTTAGACTTAAAGATTTTTTTGGCTGGCTATATGAAATACATTCCTGGACTTCTGTCCTCTTAGTTTGTTCTTGGCCATTGTCTTCAATACCCTCATGCAGCAACTCACGCTCCAGCTGACACCATCTACACAGAGAAGATCTTTTTTTTTAGTAGGATGCTCTTTAGCCTCCATATATTTGAGTTCTTTCCAAATTTCCTCTTGTGATTGAGTTATAGTTTCAAAGCATTGTGGTCCAAAAATATGCAGGGAATGATCCCAGTCTTTTGGTACTGGTTGAGACCTGATTTTTGTGACCCAGGATGTGATCTATTCTGGAGAATGTTCCATGTGCACTAGAGAATAATGTGTATTCTGTTGATTTGGGATGGAATGTTCTGAATATACCTGTGAAGTCCATCTGGTCCAGTGTGTCATTTAAAGCCTTTATTTCCTTGTTGATCTTTTGCTTAGATGATCTGTCCATTTCAGTGAGGGGCGTGTTAAAGTCCCCTACTATTGTATTGTTGTCAATATGTTTCTTTGCTTTTGTTATTGGCTTATATAATTGGCTGCTCCCATGTTAGGGGCCTAGATATTTAAAATTGTTAGATCTTCTTCTTGGATAGACCCTTTAAGTATGATGTAGTGTCCTTCCTCATCTCTTATTATAGTCTTTGGTTTAAAATCTAATTTGTCTAATGATTGCCACCCCAGCTTTCTTTTGATGTCCATTAGCATGGTAAATGGTTTTCCACTCCCTCACTTTCAATCTGGAGGTGTCTTTGGGTCTAAAATGAGTCTCTTGCAGACAGCATGTCTTTAAATGACAACCCTAAAGAAGGGAGTAATAGGAGCACCTTGGGTCTTGGTGTAGTCGATGATGTACTGTGGTCCTCAAATATCCCTTCAAGGCTAAGGATGGTTTTTTTGCAGGGCTAAGAATGGTTTTTTGCAGGTCTGAAAACTCTACAGGCTGACGTGCTAATGTGAGATCTCTGAATAGAAAAGACTTACCCAAATCACAATCCATTCTGGAGAGAGCCTAGATTTAAGACTGGTAGAGGGGAGGGTATAACTGTCCCCTCATTCCACATCCAGGAAAATTCTAAATTCATATCCAGACCTTCAAAACTTTATAAGTGAAGAAGTGAGTCCGGCATGTGATGGTATCTTCCTCCTCTGCCCACTACTCTTTCTTTCTCTTTGCCTTCCACAAGTATTGATCATAAAAGCTCTGATAAGCTTGGCTTACTGATTTCTATTTCAGCATTGACAATGGTGCTCACTTTAGTTAGGCTCCTCTGAATCCTTCTTTTGACTGGACCTCAGCTTGACCTCTGTCCTTGGCCAGTTCATCCACTTTTAGCAATAATTCTGCCAGATCCAACAGTTTAGCTGAAATTCCTCAACCTTGGAGTCTGATCACATTTCTCACCTCTCACTCTCAGTATCCATGCCTTACCAAGTCATGGTATGCCTTACCAAGAATCCTATGTCAGTTTAAGAATTACCCTAAAGCTACATTTTTAGAATTGGACTCAATGTAGTAAAAGATTAATAGTTTACAAACCCATGAGTGACATAATCAGAACCATGTTCTAGATCATTATGTAAGTGGCATATGTAAAATGACTCAGATGAGGGCAATTAGGGAGAAACTGCACATAACCCACACCCATATATATACACACACACTTATAATGTATAATGATGTAATATATGAATACATACATGTGCTTATTTTTGAAATTTATGATGAGCACATTCTTATATTAGAATATTTAGATCTACAGAACTACATTAACTTAAATATTTAAAAATTGAAATTAATGCTGTTATAATCCAAAGGCCTTGGTTTCATTTCACTAGTTTTATATCTACTGGTGTTTGTATTTGATTGTATACAATTATTTCTATCGTGGGGTAAGAACACTTAACATGAGATTTATCCTTTTAAAAGATTTTTAAATGTATAATACAGTATTGTTAACTATATGCAAAATGTTTCATACCAGATCTCTAGAATTTATTCATCTTGGGCAACTGAAATTTTATACCCATTGTATACCAACTCCCTATTTCTTCACCCCAGACCCTTGCAATTATCATTCTACTGTTTCTATAAATTTAATTTAAATGATGCTTCACATAAAAGAAATCATGCAGTATTTGTATTTCTGTGACTTGTTTACTTTGCTTAGCATAACGTGCCCCATGTTCATCCATCTTGTTATATATGGCAGGATTTCCTTTTTTTTAAATAAAAGGTCTATTTATTTTGAGTAAGGGAAAGGTGGTACTAGGTAGGGAGAGATAGGTAAGGGGTCATGGGATCAGGCTTACAAAATTCAAAAATGTGGGAGATGAAAGGAAACCAGAGAGAAGGAAACAAACCAGATCATTCTGTCCTAGGTGTCAGAGGTGGGGTCTTTTTATAAGAGCTACTTGTGACCAACTAAGAATTATGGACCCTAAAAAGAAAGGAAGATACTAGTCCTTTTAGGAAAGACTAGTATCACTAGTCCTTACTCGATGGTGCTATCAGTAGAGATGTTAAAAGATTTAAGTTCCCTGGTTAGCTTTCTATAAAAGACATCGCTAAAAGCTCTCGGTGGCAACCATGTTGGGACCCCTCTCACTCCTGAGAGCTTTTTTTCTGTAACCTTGCTTAATAAACTTCTATCACTTTACTCATTCTCCTTTGTCCATGAGATTCATTCTTCAACTCCATGCAACAAGAACCTAGCTCTCCCACATCAATTTTAGAGAAAGAGAGAGAGAAAGAACATGAATGAGAGTGAAGGGTAGAGGGAGAGGAAGAGAAGCTCAAGCAGGTTCCCCCCACAGACCATGGAGCCTGACATCGGGCTTGACCTTAAGACCCTGAGATCATGATCTGAGCTGAAATCAAGAGTTGCATGCTTAACTGACTGAGCCACCCAGGCACCCCAGGATTTCCTTCTTTTTTAAGGGTAAATAATATATGTGTGTGTGTGTTATGTGTGTCATACTTTCTTTTTCCATTGATGGAAACTTAGATTGTTTCCATTTTGCAGCTATTTTAAATTCTTTTTTAATAAATACCCTGAATTGGGATTGCTGTTCCATGTGGCAGTCTTATTTCTAATATTTTGAGACACCTAAATACTGTTTTCCATAGTGGTTTTACCATTTTATATTCCCATTAACAGTGTACCAGTTTTCTAGTTTCTCTAATTCCTCACCCAAACTTTTTTTGACAGTATTTATCCTAATAAACAGATGCAATAGTGTCTCATTGCAGTTTTGATTCCATTTCCATGAGGAACAGTGATATCATACACCTTTTATTTTACCTGTTGGTCTTTGTATGTCTTTCAAGAAATTTCTATAAGTTCCTTTGCCTAGTTTTAATCGGATTATTAGATTTTCTCTGCCATCTACTTATAGGAGTCCTTTATATATTTTGGAAATTAACCATTTATCAGATACAGGTTTTGAAAATATTTTTTCATACTACAGCTTGGTTTTCATTCTGTTTCATTTGCTGCATGGAAGTTTTATAGTTTTATGTAATCACACATGTTTTTGCTATAGTTGTCTGTGCTTTTGGTGTCCTATCCATGAAATCACTGCCAAGACCAACATCATGAAGCATTTCTCTTAACCTTTCTTCCAGGAATTTTACAATTTCAGGTCCTACTTTTGAGTCTTTAATTAATTTTGAGTTAATTTTTGTGGATAGTGTAAGATAAGGGTCCAAATAAATTATTTTCCATGTGGATATCCAGCTTCCCGACATTCTTTGTTGAAGAAACTATCCTTTCCCCACTGTGTATTCCATATCTAGTTTAATAAAGACTTAAAATATATAAAAATTATTTTTTTAATGCCACAGAAATAGAAAGGATAATAAGAGACTAATTTGAACAATTAAATTCCATAAAATAGATAACCTGGAAGAAATGAATAAAGTCTTAGAAACATATAACCTACTAAGACTAAATCATGAATAAATAGAACATCTGAACAGCTTTATAAGAGGTTAAATTAGTAATCCCAAACCCACCAAAAAAGATCATCCCAGGACCAAATGGCTTCATGGATGAATTCTACCAAACATTTAAAGAAGAAAAAAGGTTACACTTTTCAGTCTTCCAAAAATTTTAAGAGAAAGAAAAACTTACAAACTCATTGTATGAGCTCAGCAACACCCTGGTATCAAAGCTAGATAAAGACAACACAAGATATGAAAACAAGTTAATATCCCTGATGAATACAGATTGAAAAATCCTCAACAAAATACCAGCAAATTGAATTCAACAGTACATAAAAAAGATCAAATACAATGACTAAGAGGGATTGATCCCTGGGATACAAGGATGGCTCAACATACACAAAGCAATTATTTAACATACCACATTAACAGAAGGTAAAAATTACTTAATCATTTTAACATATACATAAAAACATTTGATAAAATTTGACACCCTTTCATAATAAAAACTGAACAACTAGGAATAGAGGGAAATTGCTTCAAAATATTAAAAGCAATATAAGAAAACCCTACAACTAGCATCATATGCAATGATGAAAAGTTAAAAGCTTCTCCTCCCATTTCAAGAACATGACAAGCATGCCTACTCTCACCACTTCTATTCAACATAGTACTGGTGAATCTAGATAGAGTACTTAGGCCACAAAAAGAAAAGGTATTCAAAACAAAAAGGAGAAAGTAAAATTGCTTTTGTTTTCAGATGACTTGATCTTAAATATAAAAACCTTAAAGACTCTTCACCCCCACACTAGCCAAAGAAAGATCTGTTAGACAAATTGAATAATGTGGCAGTATATAAGAAAAATCAACGTACGAAAATCAGTTGCATTACCACACACTAACAATGAATTATCTGAATAGAAAATTAAGAAAATAATTTCATTTATAATAGAAACAAAAATAATAAAATACTTAGGAATAAAGTGAACTAAGGTGTGAAAGACTTGTACACTGAAAACTACAAACTATTGATGAAAGAATTTAAAGAGAACACAAAAAATGGAAAGACACTCCACAGTACCAGCCCCAAAAAAGTGACATAGGAGTCTCCTAAACTCCATTCCTCCCACAGACACATCAAATATAGACTACATGTGGATTACATTTACTTCTGAAAGAAATCCAGGAACTGTTGAGCAACTCCTAAACAAGAAAATACCCACAACCAAATGGATAGGAAAGTCTGAGACATACTTTCCCCATGAACCCCACCCTCAGCCCAGTGACATACAATGGGAGTGAATACACAATCCCCTGAAGAGCAAAAAATTTGGATCCAAAATATAGTGCCCAACTTTTAAGACTTTTACCTGAGAGACAGGCCTCCAAGTCATCTAGCTCTGACAGTCCACGGAACTTGTATCCTGGAAACCCACTAGACTATAGAAAAGACAAGCTCTCAAGAACCTTCCCCAGGGCTCAACATAAAGGGTGTAGACAGAAACTCCCAGTCTTTCCCAGAAAGAGGCCTATTTCCATATTTTAAAAGCTGTGCCTGAGGGTACAGCACCTTATTTTACACACATTTAAGAGCTGACTGTAGGGGCGCCTGGGTGGCTCAGTTGGTTAAGCGACTGCCTTCGGCTCAGGTCATGATCCTGGAGTCCCTGGATCGAGTCCCGCATCGGGCTCCCTGCTCGGCAGGGAGTCTGCTTCTCCCTCTGACCCTCCCCCCTCTCATGTGCTTTCTCTCATTCTCTCTCTCAAATAAATAAATAAAATCTTAAAAAAAAAAAAAAAAGAGCTGACTGTAATCTTCCCTAGACATGGTTTAGGCTTAGGCTTCAGGGACTGTTTCTACATTTCTACTTCACCAAGTTCCTCATTGACAAGAACAGCTGTGTGGTGAAGCGGTATGGTCCCACGGAAGAGTCCTGGTAATAGAGAAGGACTTGCCCTGCTACTTCTAGCTCCACAAGTATGTGTAGTCTCCCCCACCCACCCCCATCCACACCCCTGCTCGGAGCCTTACATCTGGCACCCATGATGGTCTGCCTAAAAATCAGCCTGCTGGTGGGGCAGATCTGAGAACCCAGGGTGCATCACCCCCCTCCACGTTCCTCAGTCTGTCTGGAGACTTGGCGCACCCCGGCCCCACCCCTGGTTATCTTGTGGGAATAAAACATTCAAATTGGAAAAAAAAAGTAGGGGCTGACTGTTATCGTCCCCCAACAAACTCACCATTTCCACATTCTTCTTATAGCTTATAGTTCAAAATCACCTACATTTCCATGGAAGGAGCTTGTAAGCTTGTACACATGAGTGATGCCTTGCTCTTGTATAACCCCTTGAGAACTGGCTCTGGTGACCAGTGGGGCAGCATTTGCTCGTCCTACAGAACTATAGCAAACAAACAAACAAACAACAATAAAAGGCCAGTTCTAAACTGGCAAGGGCTCAGTACAGAAAGAACAGAAAGAAATGCCCATCTCCCTATCTTTCCTTGAAAGAGATCTCTCTATGTACTTCAAAAGCTGCTGCTTGAGGGTCTGGTTTCCATAGAAACTGCATCTTGAGGCTGACTGAAGTCCTCTGTTTGGGACACTTACAGGTCTTGCCACACCCTTAACTAAGAACAAAGAAAGTGGTATAGACAATCACAAAGGTTTGAGAGACACCCAATAAATCAGGCCAGGCTGAACAATAAGGTCTATCTCCTACAAAAGACCACTCTGTCAAGAGAGGCAAGGTGGGGTTTTAACACATTTTAACACATTTGCAGAAATCAATACAGAGAGTTGAGGAAAGTGAAGATATAGAGGAATGTGTTTCTCAACAAAAGAACATAAAACGCCAGGAAAAAGACCTTAATGAAACAGATAGAAGTGATTTCCATGATAAAGAGTTCAAAATAATGGTCATAAAGATGCTCACTGAGGTCGGGAGGAAAATGTTGGACTAAAGTAAGAATTTCAACAGAGACTAAAAATAGAAGAAAGTAAAGTACCCAAGTGCTGAAAAATACAGTAACTAAAAAAAAAACAAAAAACAAAAAACTGAATATAGAGGTCTAACAGCAGACTAAATCAAATGGAAGAAAAAAATCAGCAAACACAGTGGAAAACATCTAATCAGAAGAAAGAAAACGAAATGAATGAAAAAGACTGAAGATAAATTGAGGGACTTATGAGATGCCATGAAAAGGCCAATGTACACGTTATAGATATCCCAGAAGGAAAAGAGAGAGAAAAGAGGGTAGAAAACTTATTCAAATAAATTATGACAAAAACTTCCCTAACCTGGAGAAAGAGAGATATCCAGATCCAGGAAACACAGAAAATTTCAATTAGGATGAATCTAAACATATTCACACTAAGACACATTATAATTAAATTGTCAAATGTTAAAGACAAGGAGAAAACCTTAAAGCAGCAAGAGAAAACAACTTGTTATGTACAAGGGAACTACCAGAAGACTATCAGCAAATTTTTTCGCAGAAACTTTGCAGGCCAGAATGAGCTGCATGATGTATCCAAAGACATGAAAGGAAAAAAACAAAAACAAAAACAAAAAACCTGCCAATCAACAATACTCTACCCAGCAAATATATCCTTCAGAATTAAAAGGTAGAATTTTCCAGACAATTATAGCTGAAGTTGTTCATCACCACTAGACCAGCCTTACAAGAAATATTAAAGTGAGTTCTTCAAGCTGAAATAACATGAATAACAACAACAAAAAAACCCACATAAAATGTATCAATTTAATATAGTAAATATAGTTAAATTCAGAATACTCCAGTGTTGAAATGGTATTAATCACATATAACTCTACTATAAAGGTTAAAACTCAGAAATATTAAAATAATTCTAATTATAATATTTCATTAATGACACACAAGGTAAAAATGTGTAAATTACAAAATTAAAAATAAAATATGGAGAGAAAGAATGTAGAACTGTAGTATGTGTTCAAAGTTAAATTGCTACCAGTTAACAATAGACTATTATAGACCCAGTGTAATGCAAACAAAAACCTATAGTGGATACACAAAAGATAAAGAGAAAAAATCTAAACATACTACTACTGAAAATGATCAAATCAAAAACCTAAAGAACAGGAGAGGAAAAAAGGAAGAAAGTAATCACAACAAACATAAAACAATTAACAAAGTAACAATAGTAAGTCCATACCTATCAATAATTACTTTAAATGTAAATGGACAAAATTCTCCAGTCAAGGGACAGAGTGGCTGATGGATAAAAATACAAGACCCAACTATGCGCTGACTATATGAGACTTATGTTAGCTGTAAAGACACACACACCCTGAAAATGAATAGAAAAAGATACTGCATGCAAATGAAAACTTGAAGAAAGCTGGAATAACTATACTTATATCAAAATAGACTTAAGGGGCGCCTGGGTGGCTCAGTCGATAAGTGTCTGTCTTCGGCTCAGGACATAATCCCAGGGTCCCTGGGATCGAGCCCCACATTGGGCTCCCTGCTCAGCAGGAAGCCTGCTTCTCCCTCCCCCACTCCCCCTGCTTGTGTTCCCTCTCTCACTGTCTCTCTCTGTCAAATAAACAAAATCTTAAAAAAAAAAAAGTGGAAAACTCACAAATACGTGGATATTAACCAACATGCTATTGACTAATTTATGGGTCAAAAAAGAAATCAAAGAATTTCAGAATTTTCTTAAGACAAATGAAAATACAACTCACTAAAACTTATGGGCTACACTGAAAGCAGTTCTAAGAAGGATATTCATAGAAATAAATGCCTATGTTAAGAAAAAAGAAAGAGCTCAAATAACTAATTTTCCATCTCAAGGAACTTAAAGAAGAGCAAACTAAGCGCAGAGTTAGTAGAAGAAAGAAATAAATTTAGAGGGAAAGTAAAGGACACAAAGATAAATAAATAAATAAATAAATAAATAAATAAATAAAAATAAATAAAGCAACAGAACTCGTTTTTTTTAAGTAAACAAAATAGACAAACCTTTACTTAGAGTTAATAAGAAAAAAGAGTACTTAATAAAGTTATAAATAAAGGATGAGTCATTACAACAGATACCACAGAAATACAAAAGATCATAAGACACTACTGTGGACTGTTGATTGCAAAAAAATTTACAACCTAGAGTGGATAAATTTCTAGAAAAATGTAACCTATGAAGACTGAATCATGAATAAGTATAAAAATCTGAACATACCAATTATTTGTAAGGAGAGTAACCAGTAATTAGAAAACTCCCAACATAGAAAAGTCTAGGACCAAGTGGCTTCAGGGTGAATTCTACCAAACATTTAATGAAGAATTAATAACATTCTTTCTCAACTCTTCCAAAACAAATAGAAGAGGGAAAAGTACTTCCAAACTCATTTATGGAGGAGAACATGATATTGATTTTAAAACAATAAATGATATCAAGCTAAATTCAACAATATGTTAAAGAGATCATATACCATGATCAAATGGGATTTATTTCAGGGATGCAAGAATAGTTCAACATCCACCAATCAATCAATGTGATACACCACAATTACAAGAAGCAGCATAAAAATCACGATTATCTCAAAAGATTCAGAGAAACACATTTGACAAATTTCAACAATCCTTCATGATTTTAAAAGCCCCCAAAAAACTGTGTAGAGGAAACATAACATAATAAAGACCATATATGATAAACCACAGCTAACATCATCAACTATGAAAAGCTCAAAGATTTTACTCTAAAATCAGGAAGACAAGGATGTCCACTCTCACCACTTTAATTCCATATAGTTTTGGAAGTCCTACCTAGAACAATTAGATGGGGGGGGGAAGGCATCTAAATAGAAAAGTAAAAACTGTTTCTTTTTGCAGATGATATAGTGCATATAGAAAACCCTAAAGACTCCATCAAAAAAAAAAAATGGTTAAAACTAATAAATAAATTCAGTAAAGTTTCAGGATATAAAATCAATATACAAAATCATTTGTGTTTCTCTACACTAACAATGAACTATCAGAAAAAGAAACTTTAAAAATAATCTCATTTACAATTGCATCAGAAGGACTAAAATACATGGGAATAAATTTAACCAAGGAGGTGAAAAATCTGTACAATGAAAACTATAAGATATTGATGAAGAAAATTAAAGACTACACGAAAAAATGGAAGTATATTTTGTGTTCACGAATTGGAAGAATATTGTTAAAATGTCCATACCACCCAAGGCAATCTACAGATTCAATGCAGTCCCTATCCAAATTCCAATGGCATTTTTCACAACAATAGAAAAACAATCCTAACATTTGTATGGAACTGCCTAAGACCCTTGAAACCCAAAGCAATCTTGAGAAGGAATAACAAAGCTGAAGGCATTATAATTTCTGATTTCAAACTATATTACAAAGCTTTGGTAATCAAAACTGTATGGTTTGGGGCGCCTGGGTGGCTCAGTTGGTTAAGCGACTGCCTTCGGCTCAGGTCATGATCCTGGAGTCCCGGGATCGAGTCCCGCATCGGGCTCCCTGCTCGGCGGGGAGTCTGCTTCTCCCTCTGACCCTCCTCCCTCTCATGCTCTCTGTCTCTCATTCTCTCTCTCTCAAATAAATAAAATCTTAAAAAAAAAAAAAAAGACTCAAAACTGTATGGTTTGGGCACAAAAATAAACCCATAGATCAATGGAACAGAAGAGAACTCATCAAAAGGCCCAAGAATATAGAAACTAGAAGGTAAAGTCTCTTTAATAAATGCAAACACATGCAAAATAATGGAACTACCCGTCTTATACCATAGGAAAAAACTCAAAATGGATTGCAAACTTGAATATAAGACCTAAAACCATAAAACTCCTAATAGAAAACATAGGGGAAAGCTCCTTAACTTTGTCTGGTCTTGGCAATGTTGTTTTTGACTTGACACAAAAGCAAAGACAACAAAAGCAAAAACTAACAAATGGGACTACATCAAACTATAAACTGCGTGGAAAAGAAATCTACTAACAAAATGAAAAGGCAACATCGTATGGGAGAAAATATTTGCAAATCATAAAACTGATAATACCCCAAATATTTAAAGAACTCAATACACCTCAATAGCAATAAATAACCAAATTAAAAATGGGCAGAACTGAATAGACATTTTTCAAATATAGCAAACAAATGGTCACCAGGTACATGAACAGATGCTCAACATAACTAATCATCAGTAAAATGGAAATCCAAAGCACAGTGAGATGTCATCTTACACATACCAAAATAGCTGTCATCAAAAGACAAGATATAACAGGTGCTGGTGAGGATGTCAGACAAAGGGAAACCTTGTGCATGTTGGTGTGAATGTAAACTTGTATAACCACTAAGGAAAAGAGTATGGAGTTTTCTCAAAAAAATTGAAAATAGAACTACCTAATCATCTAGTTATCACATTCCTGGGTCTATACCCAAAGTAATTGAAAATAGTATTTTAAAGAGGTATCTGCACTTTGAAGCTCATTACAATATTATTCACAACAGACAAGGGTTGGAAGCTATCTAAATGTCCAATGATGGATGAATTGGTAAAGGAAATGTGGCATATACTTCCAGTGGAATATTACAGAGTCAGGAGAAATCATGACATTTAGGATGGACCTTGAGGGCATTATGCTAAGGGAAATAAGCCAGACAAAGACAAATATTGCAAGGTATCACTTATATGTGGAATTAAAAAATGAAGAAGAAAGTCAAACTCACAGAACAAGAAGTAGAAAAATGATTCTCAGGGTTAGAAGTTGAGGGAAATAGGGAGAGGTTGGTAGAGGGTATATACTTTCAGCTACAAGGTTTTAGTACCTAATATAAAACATAATGACTATAGTTGGTAACACTATATTATATAATTAAAATCTGCTGAATGTTGAACTTAAATATTCTCACCAAAACTTTTTTGAGAAGGATAAATATGTGAGGTGATAGATTTGTTATTTAGATGGGAAGAAATCCTTCCCAATATATACATATATCAAATCACCACAATGATAGAAATGTTACAACTTTGTTAATTATACCTCAATAAAGTTGAAAGTAAAAAAAAAAGACATCCTGTGTTTGTGGACTGAAGACTTCATATTGCTAAAACGTCCATACTATCCAAAGCAACTGACAGATTCAATGGAATCTCTAAGCAATGGCCTTTTTTACAGAAAAAAAAAAATCCTAAAATTCATATGGAACCAAAAGTATCCCAAATTTTAATCTGACTGGTAATACAAGGGAAATTATTTAGTCTCTTAAAAGAGATCTACAAATAACTTATAGCAAACATCACTTATTTCTGAATTATTTGAAAGTTACATTCATGAGATCATAAAAGTAAGGATGCTTAACCATTATTTCTCTGAAGTACTTTGCTAGAATTCTAAATAATACATCTAATGAAGCATGTTCTAAAAACTCTAAGAAGAAACTTTTGATACTATTGAGATTAAAGAAAATTTGAATCCAAGAAGGGAATATGCCATGTTCATAGATTTGAACACTCACAATTATAAATCTGCCATGTCTCTCTATGTGGATATATATTCAGTGTGATCCTAGCATGGTGTTGTTGATAATGTTCTGTTTTTCATGGAAACTGAAAATTGTAACATTTATATGGAAATGTCAAGTTTCAAGAAGAGCCAATATAGGTTTGGAAAAGATCAAAGTTGGAGAACTTACATTTCAGATATCTACAGTAAATAAAACATTTCTGATATCTACAACAATTAAAACAGTAATAATAAAAGGAGGGACAGAAAGACTAATGCAACACAATGAACAGTCTTTAAATAAACATATAAATATATAGTCAACCTATTTGTAAATAAGCTGATGTTGCAAATAAGTGGGAGGAAATGGTCTTTCAATAATTCGCTTTTGTGGGGCACCTGGGTGGCTCAGTCGGTTTAAGCGGCTGTCTTTGGCTCAGGTCATGATCCCAGGGTCCTGGGATTGAGTCCTGCATCAGGCTCCCTGCTCAGCGGGGAGCCTGCTTCTCCCTCTCCCTCTGCCTGCCCTTCTGCCTACTTGTGCTCTCTATCTCCCTGTCAAATAAATAAATAAAATCTTTAAAAAAATTAGTTTTTGTTTTAATTGGATATGCACATGGATGAAAATGAAGCTTGGATTCCACCTTACACCATATTAAAAAAATAAATTCCAGATGATGCTTTAAATATGAAAGGTAACACAATCTTCCAGAAGATAATGACAAATATGTTCATTAACTTGAAGAGGGAAAAAGTCATTTAAACATGACACATAATTTATCCACAAAAAAGGGGGGAAAATCAATAAACTGGGGTAAATTACAAACTTCTCTGTGAATTAAAAAAGATCCTTACAAGAGTGAAAGGACAAGCCACAGAATGGAGCCTTTGGCAATACATATGGCCACAAAAGCCTCAATATAAATATGCAAAAGTATGGGACAAAAGGATATCCAAATCGTTAATTTTATGAGTGATGAGAGAAATATACATTAAACCACAGTGGGACACACTTACATACTCACTGGAAAGACAAATATCTTTAAAGAGCAGTAAAACTGCAAGCATTGTTGATGCTATGGAAAAACTGAATTTTTCATATATTGCTGCTGGCAGTACGATGTGTTACAAGCACTTTGGAAAAATTACTTGGCAATATATTAAAGTTCAATATATACATAACGTATTGCCCAGCAATTCTCTACTTGAAATACACCTTACAGAAATCGTTACAGACGTGCAAAACTTATGATAGAAGTCAAAACAGTTGCTACCTTTCAGTGGAAGGGTTAAAGGAATAATTCTGGTTTACAGTTGATATTCCATTTGTTGGGTCATAGTTGCTTGCTTTGTAACAATTTTTAAGTTGTAAGCTTCTAATTTATATATAATTTCAAAAATATGTCCATTAAGAAAAAAGAGATGAAAATTTGAGACATTACATAAATACAGTGTGTGGAATTTCATCATAATTTGAACAAATCAGCTATCAAACATTTTAGATAACCACTGTGACTACGAACAACAACTAAATTTGAAGGTACTAAAGGGATATTTTGAAGAGTGAAAATTGTGTTCTATTACTTTTTTTTTGTTTTTTATTGTTATGTTAATCGCCATACATTACATCATTAGTTTTTGATGTAGTGTTCCATGATTCATTGTTTGTGTATAACACCCAGTGCTCCATGTAGAACGTGCCCTCTTTAATACCCATCACCAGGCCAACCCATCCTCCCACCCCGCTCCCCTCTACAACCCTCAGTTTGTTTTTCAGAGTCCATCGTCTCTCATGGCTCATCTCCCCCTCCGATTTCCCCCGCTTCATTCTTCCCCTCCTGCTATCTTCTTCTTCTTCTTCTTCTTTTTTTAAACATATATTGTATTATTTTTTTCAGAGGTACAGATCTGTGAATTTTTTTTGGTTTTTATTTGTTTTTACTTTGGGACATGTACTAAAATACTTCAGGTTGAAATCATATGATGCTGGGATTTTCCAAAGTAATTCAGTTAAGAAGGTGGCGTGGGAGAGGTATAGATGATCAAAGATTAACTAAGAGTTTTTTTTTTTTTTAAAGATTTATTTATTTATTTGAGAGAGCGAGAATGACAGAGAGTACATGAGAGGGGGGGAGGGTCAGAGGGAGAAGCAGGCTCCTCGCTGAGCAGGGAGCCCGATGCGGGACTCGATCCCGGGACTCCAGGATCATGACCTGAGCCGAAGGCAGTTGCTTAGCCAACTGAGCCACCCAGGTGCCCTAACTAAGAGTTTTTAACAGATGAAACTGGTTTCTTAGTTACAAGGAGGTTCATTATTTATTATTCTATAATTTTCTTTGTACTTAAAACATAAGCAAAAATAACAACTAAGTTTTGGAAAATTATGAACTCAAATTTGTGCCTATTAACATAAAGTTTCCTGTGTAAAATATGCCAAATAAAAATTCCACACTTGAGAGATTCTTTTATTCTTATGACTGTATTTCATAATTAATTCCATGTTTTTTGCATTTGCTTCAATATTTGTTTAGAGTTGGGAAAACAGTGTGTATCAGTCTGACAGAGATACTGAAAAAGTTTGATACACCAGTCAACACTCTGGTAATATTTGGTTCAGACCATGCTGCAGCCATGTGAAAGGGAAAGGAAAAAACTATACTGTTTTATCAACTATCAAAGCAATCCATTCAATTATTGTTAGCAATGGCTACCCCAACCACCTGGCATATATTCCCCCTGCTTCTAAAGAAAAGGCATTCACAACTCACTTTAGGCTTTTAATCTTTTTATAGCACTCCAGAAACAGGGAACATTAAAGCATGTTGCAATATTTGCTAAACCTGAGCTGCAATAGCTATCAAATCAGCTTCCCCATGAGGTTTCAGTTTACAAATAAATCCTAACATGAATGGCAGATGTGAGGCCTCCCTGTGCGTCACACTCTTTATTTGGGAACAACAGACCACCAATGTGAAAAATTATGAATGAAAAATTCAAATTCTTATTTTGAACCTAGCAGACACAGAAGTTTCAATTACTTGAAATGGAAAAATGGGGAGTTAGCATATGAGAGAGTGCTGATCCCTGAGAGAGATTAAAGAAACGAAGTTCTTAAGGTAGAGGAGAGTAGGACAGAACTAACAGATGAATTGGGTTTCGTTAGCAGATTTCTCTAAATGAAGAAGTAGAATATAAGAATAGATACATTTAAGGGGTGCCTGGTGGCTCAGTCGGTTAGGCAAACTACTCTTGGTTTTGGCTCAGGTCATGCTCTCATGGATTGTGAGATCAAGCCCTGCATTGGGCTCTGCACTGAGTAGGGAGTCTGCTTGAAGATTCTCTCCCTCTGCCCCTGCCCCCACTTGCTTGGTCTCCCTCTCAAATATCTAAAAAAAAAAAAAAAAGAACAGATATATTTAAGATTGTAGAATTAATTGTGTGAAGATGATAAATTTTCCTCCAGTTGCTTTTGTTTTCCACAATAATTTGTGAAGCTAAGGGTAAGACAGAGCGATGACATACCACTGCATGTAAAATTGTTGTTGGCTTCCCCCATGCCACTTCAGGCACTGTGTCATGCATTTCAGAGTATAGGCTTTAACTGAAAGTTTGCATGAAAACACAATGATGCATGGCCTTCATTTTAGGGTTCTGGGTAGGCAATGCAGTGGAGAAGTCTTTATATTGCAAAAATCAATGTAACAGTAAGCTTTATTCCGTGCATTTCACCTAAAAATGCAGAAGAAAATTTTGAGACCGAGCATTAATGTGAATTGAAGGCAGGGGGCCCAGGGGTTCTGAATATTACATTCCAAACTACTGAAAAAACTGAAAAAATATTTTTATAGGCATTCAGATCAAAATGAGTTCAGAACAATTTCATGAAAAGGATATTTTTGTTCTATTTGCTCTTATAAAGGGAACATTACTATCCAGTGATGTAAGTTCAACTTTATCAATTCACTGTTTGAATTGACATATCTCTTCTGAAAAGTAGATTAAAAGAGAATAGTAAGAGGGTCTTAAACATTAAATCATTTATAAATCTAAAACCTAATCTTATTATGAAAAGCCTAATTTATTTTATTTCTAAGGGGCTTCATCATTGGATTTTAGTTTAGGAAAGGACAGAAGAAATTAAGTTCTAATTTCTCATTAAACAGCTGAAGAAGGGGCACCTGGGTGGTTCAGTCATTTAAGTGTCTGACTCTTGATTTTGGCTCAGGTCATGATCTTAGGGTCATGAGTTCAAGCCCCACACTGGGCCCACATTCAATGCAGAGTGTGTCCCTCTTCTTCTTCTCCTCACCCTGCTCATGCTCTCTCTCTCTCAAATAAATAAATAAAATCTTTAAAAAAAGATGAAGAAACTTAAGTGTACAGAGGAGTGACTTTTATAAGCTCATGAGGAATAAAAGATGAGGTCTAAGGTTTTTTGAGCTTCATAGTCAAATTCATTCCCAAACTACAATATTTACTTTTAAATGGAAAGAGGAGTGATGTATACAGTTAGGCAATTTTAATCTTAAATCAGGGATAAAAAGTTCTGGTTCTTAATATGTCCTCCTCTAGTTTTATACATATTGCAGAGGAGAAACATTTTTTAGTAGTTTTACTGAAGTATACTTAATATACAAAGAGCTGCATATATTTCTTTGAGGCGTTTGGACATGTGTAAATACCTGTTATATCGTCACCACGATCAAGGTAATTAGACATATCACCTCCAAAACTATTCTTGTGCCTCTTCTGTATGCATGCAAGAAACTTAACATGAGATCTACCCTCTTAACAGATTTTTAAAATCATAATACAGTATTAACTGTATGCAAAATGTTGTAAAGATCTCTAAAATGTATTCATCATGCATAACTGAAACTTTATACCCAATGAACAGTGACTCCGTATTTTCCACTCCTCCCAATCTCAACAACCACTATTCTATTCTGTGCTTCCATGAGTATGACTTTTTTAACTATCTCACATAAATGAAATTACAAGGTTTTTGTCCTTCTCTGACTGGTGTATTTTACTTAGCATAACGTCCTCTATGTTTATAACTGGTTCTATTTACTTAATTTTGTTATTTCAAGTTCAATATAGCATGTATGCACAAACATGGATATATGAAAAAACCAAATACTTGAATTTATTAAATAAGAATAATTGAAAGCCTTCTATAAAATATTTGGATTTGTTTCACTTTTGAATTAAAATGTTTCTGTTGATATTTCTAGAAAACACAATTTAATTTGAATTCTTCTATTTCTAGCTTTTGTATAACATCCAAATACCTTTTTGAAAAATTCCCAAAGCTTTGAATTGATACTGTGTGCCCTTTTAATACGTTCCTTTTTGCAAGATTGCACTTATTATTTAGTTTTTAAAAGTGAATGAATCATAGAATAAAGACAAACTATCACACCATAGAGATTTGGGGAAACTTAAGTGCTTCACAAGCAAGAGGTAATGAACTAAATTTCACAAGAAGAATCCTCTACTAGAATTCCATTTTCATTTGGAAATGACTTGTCTGTCTTTGGGGAGAAAAAGAAAAGCATATTAGAAAGCACTATCATAATGACAAGATCAATTTTATACAAGCAAGTATAAAATGAATTCCAAAACCTCCATTACTTTCAACAAATATTTATTCAGCACCTTCAATGTGCTAGGTGCTCTATTGAGTTTTGGGGACACAAAAGTCAACAAAAGAGAAAAAACTGTTTTCACAGTAATTATTATATAGAGAAAAAAGAGGGATAATAAAAATTAATGGAAATATATGGTTCCCCCAAACATATTAAGTATACTAATGTTTTCTTTACTTAATGACCATGGTACATAATATTTAATCAGGTAACAAAAGGGTTAAATCATTATCACATAACAAAATACTTCAGCCTAGATAAACCACAATTCTGACAAACTAAGAGTTCTGCAGGCTTTTAGCATCCTTCAAATATATCTGAGTCCTGGATGAGTTTTACACTACTGGATGGCAGTTGTCCATTCCAGCTTTTAAACAGTAGCTGGGAGGATTCTGGGTAAGACTGCCTTATAACTCATTCTCAAAGCATGAGCAGTTTTTATAATGAAAGGATAAAAGGTGACTGTATTAACATTTTATACCAAGACCACTAACATAAGCCAGGGCTCTGTAGGAATGCAAAGTCAGTCTAATTCTGTCCTGAATGGCTAGTATACCCAGGACAGCCAGAGGGATTCCAGGAATCTCTACATCTCTTTAAGAAAGGGCATTCATTTTGAAAGTCCTATCCTAGATTAGGCTAAAGGAAGTTAAGGAATATAAGGACTCACCAGTATCCTGAGAAAAAGTTGCCTATCACTTCTCAAATAGATCATGTCATCCTACCCATGTATCCTCTACTTTGAGAACTGAGGTTAGACAAAAGTCAGTAGACAAACTCTAGTCACTGTACTTGAATTAATATTGTCACCATGTATTAATTATTAAATACAATATGAAAAAATGGGGGAAAATATATCAATGAAAGGGGTAGAGTATTGTGTGGTCTAATTTTAAAAACTGTAGCCACAGAAGAACCACAGGAAGTGAAGAGTCCAGCTAGGTATCTGGAGAAGTGTTTCAAGAAGGTTGAGTAAAATAGGTGTATTCAAAAACCAGATTAATGTGCCTGGGGTGGAGCAAATTAAGGAAAGAGAAGCAGGAGATGCGGGAAATGAGTTGAGGAAATGAAGGATTGTGTTTAGACCATGTAGAACACCATGGAATATTATGCAGCCATCAAAAGGAATGAAATTTTGCCATTTGCAATGATGTGGATGGAACTGGACAGTATTATGCTAAGTGAAATAAATCAATCAGAGAAAGACATGTATCATATGATCTCACTGATATGAGGAATTCTTAATCTCAAGAGACAAACTGAGGGTTGCTGGAGTGGTGGGGGGTGGGAGGGATGGGGTGGCTGGGTGATAGACATTGGGGAGGGTGTGTGCTATGGTGAGTGCCATGTATTGTGTAAGACTGTTGAATCACAGACCTGTACCTCTGAAAAAAATAATACATTATATGTTAAAATGAAAAGAAGATAGTAAGAAGGGAGAAATGAAGGGGGGAAAATCAGTGGGGGAGATGAACCATGAGAGACTATGGACTCTGAGAAACAAACTGAGGGTTCTAGAGCGGCGGGGGGTGGGGGAATGGGTTAGCCTAGTGATGTGTATTAAAGAGGGCACGTACCGAATGGAGCACTGGGTGTTATATGCAAACAATGAATCATGGAACACTACATCAAAAACTAATAATGTAATGTAAGGTGATTAACATAACATAATAAAAAACATAATAACAGTGAGGAGATGAGATAGTAGCAGGGTATAAGAAGTCATTGGAGTTTGAATTTATGCATGTATTTCAGATTTTAATTTTGCATACATATATATATGCACAAACTAAACTTTTATTATGTAAATTTTCAGATATATGAAAAAGTATGGACAAAATAGTAAACTCCGATCATTTAGGTCCAATCAGTAAGAACATATGACTTTATTTCATCCTCTCCAATTCCCCATCCTTGGTCTCCATGGAATAATTTTGAAACATAGTACATCATATCATTCATCCTAAATACTTCAAAATGTAACTCTAATTTGTAACATTAGTACACTTAAAATAGTATTTATCAATATCATCCAATATTGTCAGCAAGGTTTTCTAATATTCTTATAAATGTCTTTCTCTTTATATACTGATTTAAATCAAGATCTACATAAAAAATTCTGAATGTATTTTTAAGTGCAGTGAACCAGGGAAAAACATACCTGAAGCTCTTAAATAGGGGGAAATGAATATAAATAACTCTGAATTAGAAAGTGAAGAACTGAAAGGGGAAAAAAAAGATTTCTAAGGTATCACAGCAGAATGGGGCAGCTACCATAGAGCTGGGGCTACAAAAAGAAGCAGGTTAAAATTACCAAAACTTAGTGTCTTGGGGAAGAGGCCTGTATTAGTCTTTTTGGCCTGCAGTAACAAAATGACACAGATGGGTTCCAATACCAGAAATCTGTTTTCTCATAGTTCTAGGTGCTGTAAGTCTGAGATCAGGGTGCCAGCCTGATTGGCTCTGGTGAGACATCTCCCCTCTGCTTGCACGTGGCTGCCTTCTTACACATTTACCTTGCCATTCCGAGGAACATATGGTAAGAAAAAGTCATTGAGCACTCAGATTTACAGATCATGATGCACCCTTATCAACTCATTTAACCTTTATCACCTCTTGAGACACCCCATCTCAAAAGATAATCACAATGGGTGTTAGGGCTTCAACATATGACTTTGGAGGAGACACAAACATTCAGTCCATAGCAAGCTCTATGGGGCTAGAGCCCATACATCTGAGAATATGTTGCTAAACAGTGGTTATTTGTGTCTTTGAGCATGGAGGGGCCCCTCTATACTAAGATCCAGATTTTGGTGGAGATCATGATAACCTGGGCTAGTGTC
Organism: Leptonychotes weddellii; assembly: GCF_054177405.1. Taxonomy (NCBI): domain Eukaryota; kingdom Metazoa; phylum Chordata; class Mammalia; order Carnivora; family Phocidae; genus Leptonychotes; species Leptonychotes weddellii. Next base: position 49,691,707 of record NC_138377.1, read on the forward strand.
TCTGAAGGTGTAGGATGAATATGGTTCTACAAGTGTTAGAAAGCCTGCAACTGGCTCCAACTGCTGTTAGTACAATGAGTTGCCCCTGCTAGAGCAAAGTACTGCTGACAGAAATGGGTAAGGGGCAAGACCTTTCTTCAAAATAGAACAACTGCCTTCTTTCTTTTGCTTTCCTGTTTCCCTCTAGTTCTTTCTACTGGCAGAAACTAAAAGGAACAAGGTGGCAAATCAGCAATGTGATTTGCAGAGTTCGAGAACAGCCCTGCAAAGCAGAGTATAGAACACTTTGTTTGGAGGTGACATATCTATTAAATGCTATAGTACATCCCTTCAGAGTTTAAATCAATTTAAGTTGAAGTTTCCTTATGGCTAAAACCTTCCTACCTTAAGTGACCATACTTTGCCTGGGTAGAGTCCACTTTATACTTCTTATTTGACATAATCTATAATTTGTGCTCCTGTTCACCATGAAATGTGCCCATGTTTGAATGGAAAATTACATGGCCACTCTCAACCACAGTGACGCACGTTACTTTAGGCAATGATCTCATTTACTTCTTACACACTATTAGTTCAAAATCAATTACTTAGATTCCAAAAATAAAGTGTTATAAATCTGTATCCAAGGGAGTGATGTAATGACTACGTGGTAGTTTAAGTATTGTAATATTAGAAAATTGTACAAATTTTACTCCAGTTTCACTTAAAACAACAAAATCTTCTCAGTTGCACTAAGTCTGCTTTTTCTTATCCATATTGTCCTTGGAGTCCATACAATAAGATTTACCTTTTTAAAATATATCCTAGATCACAATTTATAAATTTTGTTGATGAAAATATCTTCAGAACTATTAAAAAAGCAAAGGACATTGCCCCTTCATGGAGAACTGGGTGAAAGGGAGGCATCACCAAAAGTTTATCTGAAATCTTGCCACAGACACCCTGGAGTGTAAGGAAGAGAGGAATCAGTATCTAACTCAAACTAGAAGCCAAATAATTCAAACTCACTGAAGCTGCCTGCATGCCATGGAAAGAGAGAAAGGGCTACTTTGAGAAGTTGCACTTTTCCTTACACTCAAGTGAGGGTGTTGGTTGTGATTCATTTAAAAAGGATTCCTGGAGGGCGCCTGGGTGGCTCAGTTGGTTAAGCGACTGCCTTCGGCCCAGGTCATGGTCCTGGAGTCCCGGGATCGAGTCCCGCATCGGGCTCCCTGCTCGGCAGGGAGTCTGCTTCTCCCTCTGACCCTCCTCCCTCTCATGCTCTCTGTCTCTCATTCTCTCTCTCTCAAATAAATAAATAAAATCTTTAAAAAGGATTCCTGGAGAGTTCAGTTTCTGGTTCTGCATGTAAGGGGCTCAGAAGATACCACTTTGTCCTACAACAAGTAAAGAGCTAAACAGACTAAAAAAATTATCAGTACTTCTTGGATCCACAAAGGGGCCGATTCAGGGCAAACCTCTGCTCCCATGATTAGAGACAGGTAAATACAGGGAGTCATGCCTTAACAGAGTAGAGACTCATGAACAGATATTGCCACATGAAACTGTACCAGGGTAGGAAAACCTGAACTATAAATGACAAATTGCTAGAGACTCTGCATAAACGAGCCTAAGATTTAAAAATTCCAGGAGGACCCACACTTAGGAGGACTCCCACAATACTGTGACAAACATCTCCAGGAATTCAACCAGCTTCTCACAGTAAATACCTGACAAAAATCACCTCTAGTTTCTGGTAGAAAGAGGAAAGAGACCATTTTGAATAATGCCAAAGCACTCTGTTCTTAACGAGGCCTACCCTCAGGGAAAAATTAGTTAATGAGAGCTTAACCTTACGGGATATTATAAGACCCTAACTGACCGACAGAAGAGAAATACCAAAATCTAGTCAGCTGTAGCTTTCCCTTAGTAAGAAGGGAAATACCCAACTCCAGCCCATTTCCTCCTCACCTACGGAGGAGGAAAAACAAAACAAAACAAAACTGAGAAATACTTGCTAAGTTCATAGTCCAAAGGCATGGGCTCACTAAAAGACTGAGACCTAACCATAGAATATGGAATACTTCCCCTCTCCCACACCTCACCACCATATCGCTCAAGACTTACTTATAGAAATTCCTTTTACCCAATATATCATATTCAGCTTTCATGAAAAAAAATTAGAAGGCATACTAAAAAACAAAAGTAGAACAAAATGCAATTTGAAGAGATAGCAAATATTAGTTGGAATTATCAGACTGGGAATTTAAAACAACTATGACTAATATGCTAAGGGTTCTAATGAATGAAGTAGATAGCCTTTAAGAACAGATGAGCATGTAGGATGAGAGATAAAAATCTCAAGAAAAAACCAAAATAAATGCTACAGATTAAAAAAAAAAAACACATAAAAACAGAAAAACAAAACCACTAACAGAAATGAAGACTACCTTCAGTGGGCCTATTTGAAGATTCGACAAGCCTGAAGAAACTATCTCTGAACTAGGTAATATATCAACAGAATCCTTAAAACTGAAAAGCAAGAGAACAAAGATTGAAAATAACAGAATACCCAAAGATTGTGAGGCAACTACAAAAGGTATACCAAACAAAAAATGGAAATACAAGAAGGAAAATAGTGAAAGGAACAGAAGAAATATTTTGAAACAAAAATGACTAAAATTTTCCTAAATTATTATCAGACACCAAACCACAGATACAGGAAGCTCAAACACCCAGCAGGAAAAAAAAAAAAAAAAAAAAATGCCAAAACCCTACACATAGGCATGTCATTGTATTATATGGATGGAAGTTTCTGTAATTTGTCCTGCATAACTGACCACCCTGACCTGCATATATGCTAAAGAATGTTTGTGAGACTCATGCTGCATGACTGACCCTGGGAGCCTGGTTAGTTGATACTGTCTGCTCTCCAGGTCAGAATTGGCCCTTCTGGTACGGATGCTAAGAGCTATAATTTTTGCCTTGCATCCCCTCTGGCTCCAGGCTGGGCTGGCTCCCCAGAACAGAATCTGGGAGGGGAGGCAAGCACATTTGGTCCAGGTTCCTTGAAGGTGTAAAAACATGATAACATAGAAATGCAGCTCACTCCAAACTGCATGTAGGAAAACAAATGTTTAACTTCAGACCCTGTCATTTGCCCTATAAATATGGCCTTTATGAGGATGGTCGGTTGGTAGTCTCATTTGAGGGGTGGACACTCCGCCAAGACCTCTCAATTAGGACTCCAACTTGGCTATCTCCATGGGGCTTTACCAGCTAATGTGTTTGGATGCTGTAAATACCTGATTTGATGTAACTCTGTCTTATTCTCCTTTACTGCTTACTATTGCCCTCATCTATGTTTAGATTTATCTTTTCTTGTTTCTATTTCCACTAGGTTTTTACTTTATAATATCAATGTTTTTCCCCTTTGAAACAGAGTACAGCTGCCATGAATCTTTTCTTCATATCATTTACAAATTACAGAAAATCAAATATAATTTTTAAAAAATCCTGAAAAAACAGAAAGGAAAAAATCACCTTACCTATAGAGGTAAGGATCTGCAAAAAGGATCGTGGAGTGAAATATCTAAAATACAGGGGCACCTGGGTGGCTCAGTCAGTTAAGCATCTGCCTTCAGTTCAGGTAATGATCTCAAGGTCCTGAGATCAAGCCCCACATTGGACTTCCTGCTCAGCAGGGAGTCTGCTTGTGTCTCTCTCCCTCTGCCCCTTGCCCTGCTCTCTCTCAAATAAATAAATAAATCTTAAAAAATCAAATTAAATTTAAAAATAAAATTTGGAGAGAAAACACAACCTAGAATTCTGTATCTTATAAAAAATTATACTTCAAATGTCAAGAGTATATAAATATGTGAAGAACTTACACAACTCAGTAGGGATACCTCAATATCATAAAAGCCATCTATGAAAAACCAACAGCGAATATTATTCTCAATGGGGAAAAAAACGAGACCTTTCCCCCTAAGCTCAGGAACACAGCAGGGATGTCCACTATCACCACTGCTATTCAAAATTGCATTAGAAGTCCTAGCCACAGCAATCAGACAACAAAAAGAATAAAAGACATCCAAATCAGCAAAGAAGTCAAACTCTCACTCTTTGCAGATGATATGATACTTCATATGGAAAACCCAAAAGACTCCACCCCAAAACTGCTAGAACTCATACAGGAATTCAGTAAAGTGTCAGGATATAAAATCAATGCACAGAAATCCTATACACCAACAAGACAGAAGAAAGAGAAATTAAGGAGTTGATCCCATTTACAAAAACCATAAGATACCAAACCATAAGATACTTAGGAATAAATCTAATCAAAGAGGCAAAGAATCTGTACTCAGAAAACTATAAAATACTCAGGAAAGAAATTGAGGAAGACACAAAGAAATGGAAAAACGTTCCATGCTCATGGATTGGAAGAACAAATATTGTGAAGATGTCAATGCTACCTAGAGCAATCTACACATTTAATGCAATCTCTATCAAAATACCATCCACTTTTTTCAAAGAAATGGAACAAATAATCCTAAAATTTGTATGGAACCAGAAAAGACCCCAAATAGCCAGAGGAATGTTGAAAAAGAAAAACCAAAGCTGGTGGCATCACAATTCCAGACTTCCAGCTCTATTACAAAGCTGTCATCATCAAGACAGTATGGTACTGGCACAAAAACAGACACATAGATCAATAGAACAGAATAGAGAGCCCAGAAATGGACCCTCAACTCTATGGTCAACTAATCTTCAACAAAGCAGGAAAGAATGTCCAATGGAAAAAAGACAGTGTCTTCAACAAATGGTGTTGGGAAAATTGGACAGCCAAATGCAGAAGAATGAAACTGGACCA
>NC_138377.1:49697058-49720058 GCF_054177405.1 Leptonychotes weddellii
AGTTTCTCAGAATATTTTATTGTGCTTACTTCAATAAACTAATCTACATTGGAAATAGACCATCAAATGCCAAATGATTAAATTTCTACATTTTCTGAAAGACAGCTGAATTGATATATTTTTGTTTTGCATGACACTTGGATATAAGACTATCTTTCAATCTATTAAATAAAAGTAACAGTTACAAAAAAGCATGTTAACATGTTCTCAAAAATATGTAGAAGAGTTGATAAGTAGGTTGGCCTTGTTGAATTTTAGATACCACTGTAACAAAATTGAAAAATCAGAGTTTTGATATATTATAAATTTAATTTTTGCAATATTTGCAATGTTTATAACATACTGATTTATTTTGAGTGATAAATTATTAAATGTTAATGTTTTACAATTCATATGACCATATTAGAATTCCACATTAAAAACCTTAGTACTAAAAAATCTTAATTGCTGCATACTCAAAAATCATAATGATCCAATACTAAGGTTAAAATTGATGGGTAAAACCATCTTTTGTAACTCATATACTAGGGTCCCTGATTCTGTAAATAAGAAATAAGTTGTCCCCAATATGCTAATATAAATAAACATATCATTTTATGGAAGCTTTTACTATTGGAATACTCTCCAAAATACGTGTATCCTTTTCAATGTGTAAGTAGGGATGGAAGTTGAGTTCTAGTTAAGTTTAAGTTTAGTTCTAGGCTAAACATGAAAACAACCCCAGTGTCCATCAAGGCATGAGTAAATAGCATTCAGAAATTTGAGTTTAAATCATCATAAACTAGAAATGCAAGTATCTCCCAGACAACACTGTAAAACAGTATTTGAGTAGCATTAAACAAAAATTTTAACTTTGATAAAGCTTTTTATAGCCTTTTGGGGAATATGACCTCCATTCCTATGTTTAATACTATTGACATTATGTCCCTGGCTGTGACTCTGCCCAAACATGGATGGTTGAACACGTCTTACAATGTTATCTAAGTCAAATATTATTTAATAAGATGAATAAAATTGTTGAAGTATAACATAAGATTTTGAAAGATAGTTTATATATTGAAATGCCAGGTTCGGTTATATTCTGAAAGCATCTAACACTGCCAGAAAAAAAAATGGAGAACTTGGAAACAGGTTATCTTTTTTTTTTTTTTATTAAAGATTTTTATTTATTTATTTATGAGAGACAGAGAGAGAGGCAGAGGGAGAAGCAGGCTCCCAAGGAGCAGAGAGCCCGATGCGGGACTCGATCCCAGTACCCTGGGATCAAGAAACAGGTTATCTTAATTAATGATATACACTTGCTATTTTCAGCTTATTGTTGGTTGAAAATAGGCCTTAAGAAACATGACTAGTGGAATATCTAGGGAAGATTTTTAAAATAATGTATCAAATGGCATTTAGTATAAATGTGTTAAGTGAAATAAATCAGAGAAAGACAAATACTGTATGATCTCTCCTGTATGTGGAATCTCAAAGAAACAACAAAACTACAGCAACTGAAGCTCACAGATACTGAGACTATGTTGATGATTGCCAGAGGAGGTGCTGAAGGGTGAAAGGAATGGCTGTTTTGTTTTTTGTTTTGTTTTTAGTTTACATAAATTGAATAATAAATACTTGTTAGAAAGATATTCCTAACAGTCTACTTGCAAGCTGCATACAACAGTGTTATTTCAGTGAACAGAAGTGACACATGTTTTGTAATATATGTTGTGAAGGGTTTAAGAAGAATTGCAGTAAAGATACATACATATGTATGTATGTGTATATATATGTATACATATATATACACATATGTATATGTATATATATAACAAATGTACTTACAAGCTATGTTCAGTGTTCTTTTAGTGAATGGAAGTGTTATTCATTCTGTAATGCATATGGTGAAATGTTTAAGAACAATTATTAAAAAGTTTCTAACAACACCTACACACAAGAGAGAGACAGAGAGAGAGGGAGGGAGGGAGAGAGGATTTTTAAACTCATTTTTGGAGATTATGGACTCACATTGGTGGAATATATGGAGAAGCCTTTTCAAATGATAACACCAAATCATTATATTATGAATTGGCAAATATAATTACCAAATAGACTGGTTTGGCAGATGTGTAAGAGCCAGAAGGAGAGCTTAGAAGATCAATGAAGATGTGATTATGTTAATGGATCCCTTCACTTCAAAGTTTGGAATAATAATTCTTGAGGAACAGTGATTTGGTATATAAAATTAATAGTTTTCAATACTTGAGTATTGATCAAGTGATGTCTATTAGTTTTCATATTTAGTAATGAGTAGTTTTTGCCAGTATAACATGAATACCTCGGAGGATTCTGTTCCCCCAATGAAGATTTCCTCTTACCCTTAAATATAGGATGATGAAATACCCTGTAACATTGGTAGTATACATAGATAACAATTTCCTGAACCTTAATAGAACAACCAACTTGGCTGTAGTCTGTTAGCAGACAGATCTATCAATTTCCTGTTGTCTGGTCTAATATATACAGAACAATAGATTGTTCAAAGTACATTTTGACTATCCATAAATTCTAGAACACTGCAACTTTTATTATAGGAGATACTGGTCTTTTTTTTTTAAGATTTTATTTATTTATTTGTCAGAGAGAGACACACCGAGAGAGGGAACACAAGCAGGGGGAGTGGGAGAGGGACAAGTGGGCTTCCCGCTGATCAGGGAGCCCAATGGGGGGGCTCGATCCCAGGACCCTGGGATCATGACCTGAGCCAAAGGCAGACGCTTAACGACAGCCCCACAGGTGCCCTGGAGATATTGGTGTTATCAACAATGAAATATATTAAACACAAGGGCAGAAAACCAGTGTCTTTTACTTTTTTAATGATATTTTTCCTCTTTTAGTCTGGGGAGAAGGAATATTTCACGTATAATATCAGGAAAAAAAGTTTTCTTTTTGCTTTATAAAATACCCCTAAAAAATCTTGGTAAGATATATAGAAATCCAGCCTTTTGAGATAAAAACAAATGGCGCCTTATGATCTCTTTAAATTTGATAACATTTTCCAACTATTGTTAAAGCATAGGTGTCTAAAACTGGGAAATTTAATACTTGTATGTCAGATTGTAAATTTGGCCAGATATAGATTTAAAAAATGTTAAACTCTGTGCATTTCAAATCCAATTGTTTGAAGAAATAGCAAAGAGAATATCTTAAACATACATAGCAAAGTGTTTCCAAATGATTATTTGGGGAAAAATATGTTGTAGCAAAACTAATGAGCTTTTAAATAAAAGGTCGATTTGAGGGCGTCTGGGTGGCTCAGTTGGTTAAGCGACTGCCTTCGGCTCGGGTCATGATCCTGGAGTCCTGGGATCGAGTCCCGCATCGGGCTCCTTGCTCAGCGAGGAGTCTGCTTCTCCCTCTGACCCTCCCCCCATCATGCTCTCTCTCTCTTTCATTCTCTCTCTCTCAAATAAATAAATAAAATCTTTAAAAAAAAAAAAAAGGTCGATTTGATTGTATCTGCATGTTTGCTGTTCCATTGTCACCCTGGATTTGAAAAATAAATGTTCTTAGGGAAAGCATGCCACACCAACTATTATTCTTCTTTTGACACAGAATGAAGGCAAGCTTTGTAATTTCTATTCTACTTGTGTAAACTTTTTAAATCCTCTATTTGTTAAATTTGAGGTTAATTCTCCATGCAGACTTCTATCTTGGCTTGTCAGTTGTGACCATTTCTTGCTTACTAAAGTAGATAACTCTTATCTTTCCCAACACCATTTATTTTATCTTTATTACTATAGAGCCAAGCTCTCAGGCTTTCTTATACTTATTTTATTACAGTTTTCTTATTACTGGATTTTTCTCACACTAGTGATGGATTGCCATAGGCCTTTTGTCTTTCAATTCTGTTATAATAAAAAGAAAAAAAAATACCTCTGAAGTCACACTGGAGTGTTCAGTAAGAAGATTAAGTTACAGTTTATAATCCTGCACCTTTATTTCTCTGAGTGAAATAATACCACAAGGTCTCATGTTTATTAAAATAAATTGGTCAGAAATGAACTTCAGAGATCTTCAAATAAATTGTAAAGACAAAAGACAATTCTATAATATGGTAAAAGTTTTCTGAAATAGTCATTAGTTTATATACTGATATATTTTCTTGTGATATTTGTGACCAATTCAGGAATTTGATTCTGCCTCCTGCCATGATTTTTAATATTCCTGTCCTACCAACAGTCCTTCCTAAGATGCAAAAATCTCAAATTATTAATTAAAAATAAGAAGCTCAGATGTTGTAGTAATGCTTTCCATGATGTAGAGAGGAAGGAATTAAGGAGATGAAGCCAAGTGTTGGGGATAGATAATGATAGATTATCTGTAACTCTAAATATGATCAACCTTCTGCATCTGAGGAGAGTATTTGTTATGATTTTTTTTCCTATATTTTCTCATTAATTTTAATTTTATACATATAATTTTTTTATTTTATTATGTTATGTTAATCACCATACATTACATCATTAGTGTTTGATGAAGTGTTCCACGATTCATTGTTTGTTATAATGATTCTATCAAAAAGAGACGCTTAAACTATTACCCCTAGTATCTATAGATGTTTTCATTACAACAAAATAGTAAAAAAAAAAATGCTATTTGTCATATGAGTAATGAAAAGTTTACTAAAAATATTCTGAAAACATTTACTCTGTATAATGTGTATATATACATAGGTATAGTATATACAAGAATATATGAGTGTATATTTCCATTCGTTTCTATTATTGCCATTTAAAAATTACCACTAATTTAGGTAATAAATTCATGTTTTTAAGTGGCTAACAGTTGTACATGTCAGAGTCTTATATGGATCCCAAAAATCTGATATTTAGGTTTTGGCATGGCTGTGTTTCTTTTTAGAGGCTCTAGAGGAGAATCTGTTTCCTTGCAATTCAAATTGTTTGCAGCTAGTATCATGTGGTTGTAGGACTGAGGTCCTGTTTTCTTGCTGGCTGTCAACTGATGACTCTGTTTAACTTCCAGAGACGACTGACATTCCTTGACTCAGGATTTGTGTTCTCTGTCGTCAAGCACAAGGGTGTCTAGTGCCTCTCACACTTTGAATGTTATATCTGCAGTCCCTTTTGCCATGTAAGGTAACCTCTTCACTGACACCAGGGAGTAGGGTGTAGACATTTTGGGGAACTCAGTATTCTGCCTGTTACAATCCACCATCTGGCCCCCAAAGATTCACATTCATAGCATGTGCAAAACGGATTCACTGCAACCCAAAACTCCAAAGGTCTTAGCCTATTACAGCATAAACCCAAAGTACAAAATCTTAACTAAATATTACAAGCTTTAAAGTCCCAAATGTTATTATCTAATCCTCGAAATTAGGTATGGGTGAAGCTCTGGTATGATCACTTCTGAGAATAATTCCTCTCTATCTTTGGAACCATGTATGAAACTAAAGAAGCAGGTTATTTGTTCCCGAAATTCTATGGCAGGGCAGGCATAGAAAACTAGTGATGGACATTCTCATTAGAAAAGGGAGAAAATGGAAGGAAAAAGGGAGTCATTGTTATAAGCAATTTTGAAATCCACCTGTGAAAACCCCATTTAGTTTTGAGGCCTGGGGATAATTCTCTATGGTTATTGATTCCACCCTCAGAGTACTCTGCTGCGTCTTCTTAGTTGTCCTTTTTCATGAAAGAGAGCAGGGTTTTGTAGCTGAATAGTTCTGTAATCCTATTTCTTGCAAGTAGAATTTCTGGAGTCCAAAGATCTTTTATTTTGTACTGTGTCCCTTTCAATCCAAGTGGGCAGTGTTTCTGCCACTATATAATTCTCAGTAACTTTGTGTATCTCCTTGTATGTCATGAGGATTCATGCCATTAAACAAACAAAAAAATCTTCTCTGGGCAATACTATCTCTATTTTGGCTATTACTGAGATGGCTAAAAAATAATGCCTTCAAATTTCCTCAAGACTTTGAGGGGTTAAGCTTAAGATATTCACAATTCCTCAAAGAACCTTTTATATAATATGATACTCTGTGGTTTTAATCTTTCTGAGATACTAGCAAAAGGTGGTACAGTCACATCTTTGACTTTTCCTCTAGAACATGCTTTACTGACTGTGAATTTCTTAATTTTCGTGTTTTTGTCTTGTGAGTAGGTTGAGTTTTCACAGTCATTGTTTTAGTTATATTTTATTGAAAGTTTTTTAGCTTATCATTCTCCTCTAGCATTTTTTTATTTTATTTTTTAATTTTTTTAAAGATTTTATTTATTTATTTGAGAGAGAGAATGAGATAGAGAGAGAGAGCATGAGATGGGGGAGGGTCAGAGGGAGAAGCAGACTCTCCGCTGAGCAGGGAGCCCGATGCGGGGCTCGATCCCGGGATTCCAGGATCATGACCTGACCCGAAGGCAGACGCTTAACCAACTGAGCCACCCAGGCGCCCCTCCTCTAGCATTTTTATAAGGAGTCATTTGCTGTGTCCAACAAAAGGTGTACATGAGTCTCATTTTCAGACTGATCCAATTAAAAATCCAATGAAATTCCTGTCCCCCCTCTTTTTTTTCACTGTGACTTCAGAAATTAATTTCATAAATGAGTGAAACTTTATCAACCTATGACCCTATCGGGTTTGTGTGAGCATTAAACTATTGCTAATTTAAGCTAATGAGTATTTGGGATTATTTGTTACTGCAGCATAATGTAGCCTGTGCTATCAGATGAGGAATTTCAGTGGATTTCTGTTGATAAATGATTGATTGCAGGGGTGAACTGAAAGGAATGTTAAGAAAAGCATCAGTGAAATGAAAAGAAAATAAAGAGGCTGTGTAAGTAGTCCAAGCAAAGGCTACTTAATTAAATATGGGTGATTTTTTTTGGTACTTAGTATACCAGGGAAGAAGTATTGATTTTGTAACAAGGAAAGAATAATTTAAGGGACAAGATTCCTACATAGTGACAAGAGAATGGCATACAGAAGAGAAGAGTGATTTGTATTAAGTAGCAGAATAACTTTGTTTAATAAGTAGATTTAAAAAATACAACCTTCATTTAAGGCTGGGTTGTGCCAATTATTTCATGGCAAAGGGAATCTAGATTTGCTATTTTCATGGAGCCAAAGATGGGAATAGTAATATAACCACCTTTGTGATTTTCAGCCCTACTCATGTTGTTACTGATCCTTTTTCAAAACAGAAGAACACTGAGCAGAAAAAAAGAAATAAAGGACAGACATGGCACCACATATTTGATTTCTACCTAATATTTTCTTGAAGTCATCAACTCAATATATGTTGAAATACATTTGATGGGGTGAATTTGTAATGCTATTATCCTTAAAAGCACCTATTAAGTGTTCAATATAATACATGGCATTGTAAAAACATCATAGAAAATCCTTCATAGTTAATGTGGTTTTTAATTTGTAAATGAAAAGGAATAACGACTATTAATCTCCAACTGTGAAATTATGAATGGTTATAGAATGTATTACTTTCTGTATCTATTGGAGAGTTGATACAAAATCTAATATATTTAAAAGTCTAGAATTGCTCATGGCAAGTCTTTTCTCTGGACATCCAGTGATAACAAATAATTGAAGCCACCGGATCTCCTTGGTTTTTATTTTATTTTATTTTATTTTATTTTATTTTATTTTATTTATTTATTTATTTAAAGATTTTATTTATTTATTTGACACACAGAGAGAAAGCACAAGTAGGCAGAGAGGCAGGCAGAGAGAGAGGCAGAAGCAGGCTCTCCAATGAGCAGGGAGCCCGATGCGGGACTCGATCCCGGGACTCCAGGATCATGATCTGAGCCGAAGGCAGTTGCTTAACCAACTGAGCCACCCAGGCGCCCTGGTTTTTATTTTAAAGAAATTCAGTTTCTTCTTCCAATTGAGATTTAATACATCTTTCTATTTCCACCTACTGAAAAGGAATCAGTTTTATAGTTACTTGCTACATTCTTTTTAAACTCTATATTCCTCAGGGAAGCCTAATTAATAGTTTTGGATGTTGCAAAATGATTCCTTTATTTAACCTTTGTACTCTCCAAGTATTTTGAACATGTAAGAATGCAGTAAAAGGACAAATAAAATTCAGCAATTTGTTTTAGTTTTAAATTCATTTCTTCTTTACTGTCACATACTTAGAAATCATGTTTTTCTTAATTTTTCCTAAATGCCTGATCAGGATCACACTGTAGTATAAAATGGAATATTGTATATTGAAAATATTTTTAACAAAAATGGTTTGTAGTTAAGATTTCTGAGTACCTCAGTCATCTAGAAGTAAGCTAAAATTTTTGAAGTACTACAAAATTGTACTCTAGTTCTTCATTTATAAACATTTCATGTTGAAACCAATAGAACAATTTTAAGATTTTAATGAGATAATTATGTGTTAAATAAGGGTATATATTTTTAAAAAGCTAGGGTAAATCTGCATAAAACAGCTATCAGGCATAGAATTGTTAAACATAGTTGCATGTTGCAACTAAAAAAAAAATTCATTCATTAAACTCCTGGTATGTGTGAAGCACTATGGTAAGACCTATACATATAATTCTCATGTAATCCTCAGAATTGTATAGAGTTGAGTTTACATAGGAATTTGGGCTTTGGGTAGGTTAGATAACTTTCCCAAGATCACGCGGTTAAGAACAGATCTAGGTATGGATCTTGGTAGGATCTAGATTTAAATCTAAGTGTGTCTGACTCTAAAGCTTGTGCTCAAGCAGAGGCAAAAACAGTCCTATACATAGATCAGTGTTCTGCTTTAGTAGGCATCAGAATCACCTGAAGCTTTCTATTCAGTTGATCTGGAGTAGGACCCAAGATTTAGCATTTCAAAAGTTTTCCAGTTGTTTTGGGTCTGAGGATCATACTCATACAATGAGTATCATTGCTGTGTTAAAACTGAAAATAATACTGTTTATTAAAACCATGAAGAACCACTTGGATTATGGTCACACTCTAAGAAAACAAGGAAATAAAATATGCTTCTAAGAACTTCCATTAAAATATGTATTGTTCAAGGGCTCAACCTGGAAATATTTCATAAGTAGAAAAATATTCCCTAAATTTGTCCAAAATAGTGTGTTTTTCAATTTAGAACTGATCTTTTCATATTTTCAGTATTATTCATTTGTGTGCCTTATGATTATGTCAAGACATTCTTGAGCACATTCCAATGATGTGTATAACTTTACCGATCTGAGAGCCCTAAAAAGTGGAACCAGAATTTCATTGAGTCAGCTGTATTTTCAGGTAAAAGACAACCCACGCTCCAAACTTCTTTTACCTTCACACATAAATCATATCATTGTTTACTGGTTTAAGTGCATTCATTCTTTTGTAGTGATATAAATTATTTTTAACCAAGCAGTGAATCATAAGTGATAATTTGAATTAATTTATTGATAGCTAACAACAGAAAGTACAGTCCTATGTAAATATGTCAACCTGTCACTTTCTTAAGAAATTAATTGGCGGTGTGTCACCAGCCTTCTAGAAAAATTTCTGTGTCCTGTGTAGGGTAAAGATGATTGAGATGCTGCAGTGGAATTGGATTTCCTTATCTCAGTGAGAATGGGATGATGTAACTGTAGAAGTCATTTGACATGGTTTATATTTAGAGACAAGATGGGCACAATTACCACAATAATGGTGATCAGAGTTTTGATATACAAAAAAATGTGGTCATATTTAGTTGATTATGAGACTCCTAGAAATGAAATAGCTGGACACTCTGTTAAGGTCCTTATTTGACATTTATAGGCAACAAAATTCCAACTTTGGTGGAAGAAACCTATCTTTGGGGTAGCATGCTTTAGTGGAAATTTAGTGTACCACCCAAGAAAGTTGGCAGACACTAAGCTCCTTCAATGGTGTATGTATGTGTTTGTGTGTGTGCATGTAGGGGGGACCCTATCTCTTTGAAACAGTACACTGCAATGAATACACAAGTATGTATGCATGAATATTCCTGCAAGCCATATTAAATGGCATCAATAGCCACTTGTTTAGGATGAATGTGCTCTCGGAAAAGAAAAATTCTCAGGCCTTTTCTGAGTTACTTGATTGTGGCTCTGAAGTGATGGTAATCCTTGGAGACTAAATTCGCTATTGTGGCCCAATTTGAGAATACAGCTTAAGGAGTTTAAGCAATGGATGAAATCTTGGCTCTAGTTGATCACACATTGTTCTAGTAAGAATACAGCTGCGATTTTGGCTTTTTGACCAATATCAAAGTACATACTGTGACCAGAATAATCCCCACATGAATCTCTGACTCATAGAAAGGATTTTATGATAGGAAGGGCAAATGGAAACCACTGGAACTCCCCAACTCTTCCTTTATGTAAATAAAAAGCAACTTTATATCTTTGGAAGTACTGTAGAGATTTAGTTCCCCCAGAAAGACTGGAGAAATGCAGGTGTGGTAACTGCTCCCACAGCCCATATTACTTCACCTGTTTACCAGGGTAGAAACCAAGATGATCATAGAAAATGACAGTAGGTCATTGTGAATGTAATGAGATGGTGATGTTAACTAAAGCTGTGATTACAGGTGTATATGTTCAATAAGGGAATACACAATCTCTGGCACTGGCATAAAGTTTTTGATGAAAATAATTTTATATTTCTATCCCCAATCAGTAAAGAAAATGAAGAGAAAGAAACTTATTTACCCTTGATATGACTACAGGGAACTTTAGTCTTTATCATTATATAGACACTTTGGTCAACTTCATGTATTGCAGAATACCAAGTTGATCCCTTATAGTATGCTAATTGGACCTAGAAAGAATGAAGTTGCAAATATCCTATATGATTTATTAAGATATATGTGCCAGAGTGTAAGAGAAATGCCTCATGGAAGTTTGGCCAAAACTATCAATTAAGTTTTTAAGGTCTAAGACATGTTGGGATATATTTTCTAAAGTGAGAGACAAGTTGGTGGGCCTCTTGTTATTTTTGGTTTTATTTTATTTATTTATTTATTTAATTTTTGGTTTTAAATAACCTATTAGATCAAGCTGCTTCAGTCATTTACCTGGTAATTTGTGTGACTACCCATTTTTAAAGAAGCCCAGATATATGGCACATGTTGCTCAGTTGGACCTCTTATTCTATCAAATGCAAAGGAGTGGAAGTGTCTAGAGGAGACAAGAGTGCTTTATGGACCCTCTGCCAACCTCAGTAGAGATATGCTGTTGCAGACTTTGAGTTTTGAAGGAAGGCCAAGTCCTCTGTTGCCTACCACTCATTTCTGTGTGAAATACATCTCCTGGCTTTCTTCTGGGCCTTAGTAAATCTAAATGACTGACCATGGGGTCTCAATATGCAACCCAAACTGCCATCATTAATTTGCATGTTTATAACTCATCAAACCATAAAATTGTGTTAATGACATTTCATTATAAGATTGAAATGATACATAATATGCTAAAACTGTCTCAGAGCACATGTAGCTAGTTTACTTATATGGTATCTAGTTCTATTGATTGGCTATCTCTCTCAACCAGGCCCATGGTCTCTGAATAGTTAACAGAGGAAGAAAATTAAAGCCCTAGTATAAAAATGGATCTTTACAATATGCCTTCTCTAAGCAGAACTGGATGGCTACTTTCCTGTAGCACCATCCATAGGTGGCTCTGAAAAATAGTGGTAAAATTAAATTCTCCCAGTGAGAATAATTTTCAGATGATACAACTGATTATTTGCTTTGTGTAAAAGGTAAAATAGAAAAAAAAATGGGTAACAATTCCTTTGGATAGCAAGCATGTGACTAGACCTCTTGTAATGAGTATATCGTGAGAAAATATTCAATGCATTTATGAGATATATCTATTGCACAAGGGAGTGATTGGTAGGCTTCTCTGGATTCCTTACATTTCCTGATTTTCATAAATGAAATACACTACATAAATGAACCTCTTTCTTACAATGTGAAAGATCCCATGTATAAATAAGTATTTCTGGTTCTTCATCAAAGAACCCTAGTCATCTTAAATTTGTTCACAATGCTCTGGAGTACTGTCTGAAAAATAAGTATACAGACTGCATTATATAATTATGACTGATTTGTTGTGAGACTATTTGGGAATATAATGAAAAGGCTTTCAGCTAAATATTAACATTCAAGAATTCTCATAATTCAGTACTCTTGTTTAGCAAAATCATCATGTGACATGATTTTAGGAAAGAGTACTGTTATATGTGGAAATTAGCAAGGTCAGTTTAGATATTGTGCAGGACCATTATGAGGAAGAACATCCAAATCCAGAGTATCTGTGCAATGCAGAGAAAATCATGATACTGATCTCTGAGTGAGCAAAGAGAAAGCTGGAGGGAAATCATACATAGTGGCTATATCAGGTATAATGTTATATTAGCCATATCAGGCCTATTTTTCATTTTATTAATTGGCCTTCAATACAAGTGAAATTGCTAAAGTGAATTTATTGATTAGAATGCAAGAAAATACTTTTCAGTATTTTTCCAATTGCAAATTATATTTTGAGCAAAACATATACCCTCTTGAAGGAGAAAGAAATTTAATGATGCTTATAATAACATGAGATTTAGAAATAACAAAAAATAATGGATACTAAAATAATAAAGTCTAATAGTTCATTCCTCTCTGGTGTTTAATAGGAATTACCATTCACTGTTATATTTAAAAATAATATTTCATTGCATCTCCTATTTTTCAATGGATATATTTTGCTATTTCTCTCACAATACCATTAATTACAAAATTTTAACTCTGATAAATGAAAGAGTGCAAAATTTTCCTTTCAATTCATGTATATTGACATAACTTTTATTGGAGTGAATTAAGGTAGAAATATACCAAACAGATACTTTTGGCATCGTAGATTAGGAAAGGACACAGTAAATGTTATTTATTATCCATTTTAATCTTATTTTGTACTTAATTAGGGCAGCTTCATTCAGGAGTAGTGATCTGACATTAATCTTGTTTTCTGAATATAGATGAAATATGAGCTTAATAAAAATTCTGCAACTTATCATCTTTAATTCAAACAAGATTTCTTACCCTTTACTGCTTTAGCATTTCCCAGCAGCATGGTAACGTCAGTTATCATTTGTCTCTATAAAGAAATCTGAGAACATAAGGATCCTTTTTTTTTTTTTTTGCATAAAACTATATTTGAAAAGTTTCATCTATTTTCTGGCTTAGCCAGAAAGCTTCATATAAAGTGTTACTTATGAACATTTTAAATGCATTATGTATGCATAAAGAAGGACATTGAGAAATTATTTTAATTTTTGTGAGCAAAGAGATACACAATATGGAGAATAATATGATTTGGGACTTGAATTTTTGAAATGATTTTTATTAAATTGATATTCTTAATTATGTAGATATTTTCTTATTTTATACAGCTACTCAGAGTCTTCTGTGTATGGACTGTTTATGGGTAAATGTTGGCTAAAGAATGTTTGCTCCATTTGTCCAAATTCTGTTTCTCACAATAAAAGTGACTACTTGGATTAAGGGAGAGATAAGGCTCATTTTTCATTTACTCATACCACAAAATATTTATTTATCCAATATGCATAGTTTACTGAATTTGTACTAAATTCATGTCATGTTTCAATTCCAAATTAAAGAACAGAAGTTGGAATTACTTTTATACCATCTCTGTGTTGTGCTGTGTTATCTACAACCTAAAATGACTCTTCAGTATTTTAAATAAAAAAGCTCTGGTATTGGTATGTCCTTAGATTGTTTTTGGTGTGTTTATCCCTAGTAAAATCACTTTCCTCCAGACTTTTACAGATAAAATTTGCTATTTTCCCCCTTGTAGGAAACATTATAGAATTGTCCAAGATGAATATTGGCACATTTTTCTAAATAAAAATATTGGTTTATTTTATTATACTAAATATTTAACTGTTATTCTCAAATAAGATCCATATGCATTAGTTCTAGAAATGTGATAGAGACTTAGAGTAATGAAAGACTGTATACTCTTCATAGAAGAACACAGAGTTTGTCATCAGAATTTAGCTTTTATGTTTAATTAGGTTAAATCTTTTGTGTTTAATGAGAAACTGCAGTTTAAAGAAAAAACTACTAGAAGTTTTATAAATGGTGTAACCTGAAGTGTGATGTTTTATTTAAATGCTTCTCCAAAACTTAGTTCTTCAGAACTTTGCTTTTTCTCCCCTTGGATGGGATACTTACTTCAACTTTCCAGCATACGTAGACTTCAGACACCTTTTGTGGTAGTTTGAATTTTACCTGGTGCTTTTTAAAAATCTGTTCTGCTTGTAGACTCTAGACCATCTGATACCAGCCAGTGGAGATGGAAACTGACTTAGTTCTTTTTCAAAAACATTAGGGCCAGACAAACCAGTTGCATGTTTTCAGAAATGTTTCAAATAGCTTCTGATTTAAAACAACGTGTAATGTTTATCAATTAAAAAAATCTATCCTGATTTAAAATAATACATGTGCTAAATGCATTAGACTTTTACCCAGATTACAAACTTTCTTAATTTTTTTGGATTAAAAAAAGAATTAATACTTACAATGATCAAGCCAAACTAAAATTATGAAGGAGAATAAAACTTCCTTGGAAACCTCACCACTCAAAGTTACCTCTTTTAACACTTGGAGCATCTTTTGAAACATTATGGGTTCATATACATGACAAGTCTACATATATAGTATAATATCACATATATAGTACTGATTGTAGTCTTAAAATATGCTTTTGTTTACCCAGTAATATGTTATAAACAATTTCCTGTATTTCTGATCATATATATATATATGATAGATATATATCATCCTTTTAAAGTTTTATATAAAATCTGGTGTAATGTACACACTGTAGTTTATTTTGTCAATCTATCTATGGTACTTAATTACAGTTTTATTCCACAAATTGAATTTCCTGTATCATATCACATAAGCGGTGACAACTAATTTCTTTATCATTGGGCTTAACATGTAAATAGCATACAATTTTATTGCATTCCTCTATTTGTCTATTACAGTCCTACAGGATTGATAAAATCTGGTGCTGTAAGGCCTCCAAATTTGTTATAAGCCTTAAGATTATTCTGGCTTTTCTAGAATAACTGCATTTCCATATATACATATATATCTAGAATGAGCTTGTCGATTTCCACATTTTTACCTGATGCCTGGTATGCCTAAAGGTTTGGAGTCTAGAAAAAAATCGACCTACTGTTAATATTGTAACATGTATATTTAGAATCTTTCTCTTGGCAGGTACGTGTATATATATGTGTACATCTATATCTGTATCTATATATGTGTATATATTCATGTTTGTGTGTATATGTATACATGTGTATGTGTCATGGTAAGCAGAATAATGCCCCCCCTCAAAATTTCCACATCCTAATGTGGAAATGTGTGTGTGTGATGATTGGATTGATTACCTCCCCTCTTATACTCTTGGTGGAAATGCAAACTGGTGTAACCACTCTGGAAAATAGTATGAAGGTTCCTCAAAAAGTTAAAAATAGAACTACCCTATGATCCAGCAATTGTACTACTAGGTATTTACCCAAAGGATACAAAAATACAAATTCGAAGGAACATATCCACCCCGATGTTTATAGCAGCATTATCAACAATGGCCAAATTATAGAAAGAGTCCAAACGTCCGTTGACTGATGGATAGATAAAGAAGAGGTGGGATGTGTGTGTATCTGATATATAATATAACACACACACACACACATACATGCATGCACAAATGAAATATTACTCAGCCATAAAAAGAATGAAATCTTGCCATTTGCAATGATGTGGATGGAACTAGAGTGTATTATGCTAAGTGAAATAAGTGAGAGAGCGACAAATACCATATAATTTCACTCATATGGAATTTCAGAAAGTAATCAGATGAACATGGGGAAAAAAAGGAGAGGCTAATCATAAAACAGACTCTTAACTATAGAGAACAAACTCTAACTATAGAGTACACACTAAGGGTTGCTGGAGGGGAGGTGGGTAGTGGAGGAGGGATGGGTTAAATGGGTGATGGGTGTTAAGGAGTGCACTTGTGATGTTGGTGTTGTGCACTTGTGATGGGTGTTGTATGTAAGTAATAAATCACTGATTTCTACTCCTGAAACTAATATTACACTATATGTTAACCAACTGGGATTTAAATAAAAACTTGAAATAAAAAGGAATTTGAGAAACAAGACAGAGGATCATAGGGGAAGGGAGGGAAAAATGAAACAAGATGAAACCAGAGAGGGAGACAAACCATAAGAGACTCAATCTTGGGAAACAAACTGAGGGTTGCTAGAGTGGAGGCGGGTGGAAGGGATGGGGTGGCTGGGTGAGGGACATCGGGGACGGTATGTGCTATGGTGAGTGCTGTGAATTGTAAAAGACTGATGAATCACAGACCTGTACCCTTGAAACAAATAATATATAATATGTTAATTAAAAATTAAAAAAATAAACAGAAATATGAAAATTAAAAAATGTATATACAAATATATGTCTACACTTCTGTGTATATATGTGTGTGTATACAAATATTTCATTTTAACTCTTGAATTTTTAGCTATAGGTGTTTGTGATGTGGAAAACATAGTATGCATATTTCATTTGCCATGATCTATCTTCAAATATTATAGGATGTTATAAACAACATAAGACATTTACATTAGTGTAATCTTTACTCCTCTCCCATACTTTGTGAGATTGATGTTCTGTATTTTATATGTAATAAAAACATACTATTTTTGCTTTGAACAGTGTATTTTAAGCAAATGGAAGCATACAATTTTAGATGGCCATATTTATAACCCTTTTGGTTATCTTTATTCATCTTGCAGATCTAGGGTACAAGCAGATAATACTCTGCTGCACCCTGAAAAACATTTAACCGTTTTTCATATTGCTAGTCTGATAGAAGTGAATGCTCAAAAAGAAACCCCCTAAAATACCCAACACTCAATATTTTAAATTTGAGGCTACATCTTCTGGCTACAGCTATTTATACTACATCTATATGTCTTTTTTTTTGTTGTTGTTGAATAATTTTAAGTTAGAACTGCTTCTCCAGTTTCTTAAAGTAATTGTCAATCATTGACTAGGAGCAAAAGAAACATATTAGGTTATTAATAAGTTTTTAGGAAATTTTCTGAACGCTGAATTATTGACTAGGAGATACTCATCTCAAACATCATAATGCACCAGCCAATTACAAGATAAACCACCCAAAGGTTTGGATGAGTGAACATTTTCCCAGTTTCCTTTACTTAAAGAACCAAAGAAAATCACTATCCTCTGCTTCCCTGTTCTCTGGCCCATTTACAATGGTTACTAATGCAGTCATTCTCTTTAGAGATGTTGCAGGAGAAGACTATACAAAATTTTAAAGCCATTAGAAAATTTAAATGTTAAATCATATTAATGAGCTGACAAGTAGGGTATGTGTGTGTGTGTGTGTGTGTTGGTTTTATGCTGATGTATAATTAGAAACTCTTATATTTAGCATGGCAGTGGAATTATGTCAGAATAAACACAGAACATTTATCTTAAAATGTTGAATTTCTTAAGCAGAATCTGACATGAAGGTTCTTATGAATGCTTCTGTTTGTAAGAAGCATTTATTTAACACAAAATGAACAATAAACACTCTACATGTGTTTTTACATAGTATGGTGTCCCTTCCTAACAGAAGACCTTACAAAAGTTGAGTTCAGTTTTATTAGTGTATTACAACTGTTTCATGTACAGTTCAGCATTAACATAGTGTATTCAGGTCTAGCTATGATTTGCATAACAGTTTCAAAGATAATTTAATAAACACCACCACAGCCTCAGCAAATCTTGTTGAGATTTAATTGGATTATAAAATAATTTTATCTAGTTTTCATTTTATTAAGTGTTCCTGCAGTGTATCTGTTTTTAATTGGAGGCATTAATTTTGTAATCATTAGTGTTTACTTTTCTGTATTCATTCTCTTTGGAATACATTACCTGGAATATTTCAGTCCTGTAATGCTGTTATATGAATGGATTTGTCAAAAGTATGCGTTTTTTGCTAAGTGGACTGTGCCTAGGAATTCATTGGAAATTGACATCTGCAAGTGGGGGTGGGAAGTGTAGGGAGCAGGAAGATGTGGAAACTAATTGCCATTTTTAACTTACCATATTAAGAATATTCAAGATTTTTGCTCCATAAAAAGAACGTGGTATTAGCTAATGTGCATTGAAGCAGATTTCCTATTGGGCTATTCTTCATTTCTGAATGACCTGATTTCCTGGTCTGATTACAGCCTCACCTTAAGTATAGACTATTAGGGAATGAGCTTGCTTCACTTAAGAATTATTACTACATGTTCTTAATACATGGTTTAAAGAAACTATTTCTCATGCATGGATGCAGGATGTGAGAGTGAGTGCTTCCAGGATAAGAAGTGATAACAATTGAGTTAGGAACTGACAGAAAATAAATTAAGAATAAAGGCATAAATATAATTCTTACACCTTCTTGAAATGAAAGATACTTTAAAAGTCTATCCAGGAAAGAAAGCTATTATTCAAAGGAATCTTATATATTGAATTAATTCCATGGTCTTGTAAGAATATGTTTTTATTTTATATTGTAGCAACTCCTTTACATATAATAAATTTCTAGAAGTTTTATTACAGTAAATAGGAAACATTCATTTTGTTTGATACCCATTGTATTATGATTTTTATGTAAAGAAACATTCAGAATCCTTCAGCAAGACACCATTTCTGTGATACATGAGATGACCAGTTAAAACCGCATTTTATAGTATAAAGGCTTTTGAGAAATGCTAGGTACAAGAAATGTTCAAAAAGCCTTTACTAAAAGATATCAGAACTTTAATCACAAAGTGTAATCATTCAAAATGCATAAGTAAGATATGCTTTTATATTTAGCCATAAAATCATTAAGAATAAAACACGCACAGTCTGAATGAATTTGGTACTTATGGAAAACTATTTGGTAAATATATTTTGTATGTATTTATAATGCTGGAAAATAAATTATATACCATATGTTTACTCTCTCAGCAGTACCCTTATGTTTTAAAATTTCAATTGATGAAGGTATTTTAGTGATAGCGAGCTGAGTAAAAGCCCTACATTTGAAAAGCAGATGATTAAATTTAATATGCAGTTTTTAGGTATAGTTTATCTAATCTGGCTATTTAGTATGTTATTAAAGTGAAGTTAGGGTTAGGACCAGTGAGTTTGATTCACACAATTTTATGAAGAGATTATAGGACATGCATTTATAAGCTCCCACTCTGTATAAAACTCTTTGGGAATATTCACAGACAGGAAAAATATGAAGACCCTGACCTTAAAAGATTGCATTCTAGTAAAGAAACAGACCTGTATATACACAAATAAGTAAATATACACAAATAAAAGATGAGTAGAAAAAACATTAAGTGTTAGCTTGGTAAAGAAGTCAGTCTTAAGTATTTCCAAAAAATAAAAAGTTTGACATATGCTAGTTTCCTCAAATTAGATAATGATTACAAAATCAGTGAATTTTGTATAGGAGAAGGAGCCAAGGACAAAACTAAAAAAGTCAACATTTAGAACATGGATATAGAGGAAACAATAAGAAAATAATGATAATGTCCAAGATAAAAATATTTTCTACAAAAGGGGGTGTTCAGAAATTTCTAAGACTTTTAGGAAGGTGAAGCCTGTGGAAAAGCCATTGCATGTTTTCAATTCAAGGAATGGTGATGCTTTAAAGGAAACTTTCAGTAAGTAGAATGATGGGATCAGAGGCATTTAAGTTCAGCAATGAGTGGTGAGGAAGTTGAGTAGTGCTTATAGACAGACCTCTTTTAATGACACTTATTTATTAAAAATTTACAGAAGAATGGCAATGATGGGGAAATATTAGTTTGGAAGATCTGAGATTTTTACCTAAAAAGAGAGCTAAAAGAGAGAGTGAAGATGTGAACAAGTCATTGATGAATTAAAGTTCTGGAGAGATTATGAGGGAATAGAGTCAATATACAATTAGAAGAATTATCCCTGAAAGGGAAGAGTACTTCTTTTCCTCTGAACAAAGACAATGTGCTAATGGGTTAAATATGAAGAGAATGAGGTGCAGAGTATAGTGAAGTTTAGGGGATTTGCAATAAATGACCCAACTGTTTTATAACACCAGAAGTGAGATTTTCTGTTAAAACTGAGGGATAAGCAAATAGGTTTGTTGCTTGAGGATAGAAGATTTTCAGTAGAACAAATGATAACACAGGTTTTGAACTACATGAGTCCACCTTCTATGCAGAATTTTTTCAAAAGTACTGTAAATGTATTTTCTCTTATGATTTTCTTAATATTTTCTTTAGCTTTTTTGTAAGAATACAGTATATACACATAAAACATATAAAATATGTGTTAATAGACTGTTATCACTAAGGCTTCTGGTCAACAGTAGATTATTAGTAGTTAAGTTTTTGGGGAGTCAAAAGTTATATGTGAATTTCTGACTGCATGTTCAAGGGTCAACTGTAAGAATCAACCTTATGACTATGCAATATTATTTCATTAATGTTTAGGCTTTAGGAACCTAATGATTTATCATGTGAAAATAATTTTAAAGAACAACAAATTAAGTTTAAGAAAACAATGCATATATGCTACAAATGAGTTTGCCAATAAAGTTAGAGACGATGTAAGTTGGGCAGGGATGGTGGCAATGCATAAATTGGTGGGCATTCCTAAATGTTAAGAGGAAAATTCTGGTAGTAACAGGAAAATTATTATGGAAGTTGTTACTATAGACAAAGCATTTGTTTTAAAATATGTTGACTACCAAAGGTATTTTGATTGTTTCCTATCTGCCCATACTTAGAAATAAAGAATCATTTGTTTATAATTCCCAAAACAAAATTCCAACTCTTATTGGATCTCAAGGGGGAAAAAATAACTGTTGGAATGTTCAGTGTGATCAATATGAAATGAATATCATTTTAGATTAGTAAAATGGTTGTTCTCCCTGATTCTAGAAGTTTTTGTCTTTGATTTTTAGATTATGTATTGATACTAAAAGTGAGATACCAACAGAAGAATATAGGAGGAGATTATTATTTTTATCCCTTCTGAAATTTAGTAGAAACTTTAGGAAATAAATTACCAATGGAAACTCCTAACCTCTTTTTCTTTGCCTTGAAGTTGTATAAAAGAGCATAAGCAACATTCAGGATAAGATGCATTTATCTCTTTAGTTATTTGCTGGGCCAATGCCACAACTATAAGATATAAATGAAGTTGAGTGAAAGCAAAAGTCAAAAAATATGCTTCAATACTTATGTAAAAGTAGAAAACATTTAAAATTTATAGTTTATCTGAGAGATAATTTGGTACATTTCTAATGGCAACCATGGACTTTTTTTCTAATATGCCTATAATTATGGTAGAGTGACCCATGCTGGAAAACATTTATTTCATTTGAAGCATGCCAACAAGAAAATTGGGGAAACTTTAATAATTTAATGAGAAGCCTCCATAGTTTAAGTAACAGGTAGAATGTAACTATATTCTTAACTATTTTCTCTTAGATACACTGCTTGAGATCTGATTCCTAATATATTCTAGATAATGGTAATCCTAATATTTAACTTGATTGTCAAGGAAATTCAGTCTTTCAAATCATCTAGCCAGAAACGCCAGATGAAATCAAACAAATATTTAAAAATATGTCTATGCTGTAAGTGAAGTGTAGTCAAAATCATTCCTGTTATTTTCAAGGTATTTCCATATGAAGTTTTCTGGATATTTCAAAATGTATACACAATACTTTCCCCTTCTATATTTGTTCACATAGAAAATTAAAAAAAAAATCTATTAGCAGTAGGCTTGATTTTCTTAACACATTTAGAATGTGCAATAGCAATGCAGTGTATGAAAACTAATATTCCTGAGAGCTCTCAGTACAGTTTCTCCCACTTTTAAGTAATTTTCTTCAGATCATTTGCATTATCACCCAATAAATAATTAGTATGATTATATAGGATTTATTAATACAGAGGAGGAAAAGGAAAAACACTTTGGTAAGATGAATGAAAAGACATAAGAAATGTGAAGTGGAAAACAAAAAATTACTAGGATTTTTTTTTTTTTTAGGATTGACTAGTTTCCATTAAAGATAATGTCTTTTTCATTAAAAGGATCTTTTCTAGAGAAGTGAAAACTCAGGCAGAGTTTGAGATACAAAAATTAAGTTACAGTGAAATTGTAAAATAACTCTAGGCACTTAGAGTTCATGCTTTGGGTTTGACCTAAATTATATATAATAGAGTGATCTTTTTTAGCTACTTGATATTATTTTATAAACTCACAAATTTAAGGGTAGAATTATTTAAGGCCACATCAGAACATTGCCTATGCCATCTATTTGCTCTTAATCTTTCCTTTTCATGACCTACAGAAGAAATTTCACTTAAAAGAAATCCCCAAACCTAGACTTCAGGTGTTTTATAACCTGACCCTAATCTACACATCTCTTTTCATCTTTTGTTGCTTACCACACCCATCACCCTGAAAGTAAACTTCTCCTCTTTTACTTTTTAAAAATTACAAGTTCTTCTATGACTATTCAGAAAATTATCAAACTTTTTGTCTCGGCACTAATGTCACCTTCTCTATAATAGCATATAGTTATCTTCTTATGATAGCATTTACAATTTGGATTATAATTCCTTACACATTTGTCTCCTTGATGAAGAGGACAATATCATTAATCTTGATATCATGAATGCTTGTGTACCACCTGAGGATAAATGATCAATAAAATATCTCTTAGATGAGTAAATTAAATAACACCACATTCCTCTTCATGTTTCCTTATACTCATTTTTTTTTTTGTTACTTTTGAGCTTCACCTCCCAAATCGGAGGTATAAAAACACCTCAAAAGCCATTGTGTGTCTTTGAAAATTAC
>NC_138377.1:49720558-49739848 GCF_054177405.1 Leptonychotes weddellii
ACTGATATGAGGAATTCTTAAATCTCAGGAAACAAACTGAGGGTTGCTGGAGTGGTGGGTGTTGGGAGGTATGGGGTGGCTGGGTGATAGACATTGGGGAGGGTATGTGTTATGGTGAGCACTGTGAATTGTGTAAGACTGTTGAATCACAGACCTGTGCCTCTGAAACAAATAATACATTACATGTTAAAAAAAAAAGAAGAAGAAGCTAGCAGGAAGGGAAAAATGAATTGGGGGAAATTGGAGGAGGAGATGAACCATGAGAGACGATGGACTCTGAGACACAAACTAGGGTTCTAGAGGGGAGGGGGGTGGGGGGATGGGTTAGCCTGGTGAGGGGTATTAAGGAGGGCACGTTCTGCATGGAGCACTGCGTGTTATACATAAACTATGAATCATGGAACACTACATCAAAAACTAATGATGTAATGTATGCTGATTAACATAATAAAATAAAAACAAAACAAAAAAATAAATAAAAATAAACCAGCAAATAATAAAAGGAGAAGCTTGTTCATACTTGAATTCTTCCCTTGATACCATATAATGGAAGCAAGAATAATTATGAATGTAGATCAAGGAGTCAGCTGAGGTTCCAATCCTGGCTCCACCTTTACTGCCACTGTCATCTTGAGTAATTTGGCTACACTTTCTGCAAATCATTTTCTTCATCTGTAATATTTTGTGTGTTCAACAAAATAATTTTAAAGCCCGTAGTACAGCGTCCAGCACAGAGAAATGACTCAATAAATATGAGTTGAGTCTGTTACTATTATCTAATTTTTTTCACTCTTAATCCAAATACTACCAGAGTCACTCTTACTGATTCTAATCAAGCAATACTTAATACTTTAATTTAGGGGAATTTTTAAAGCATCTTACAAAAGCTATTTTCCTAGGGAATACAAATATGAAAAACACAGGAAGTGTGCGTGTATGTTTGGGGACTTCACAGACCTCTGACATCTTCCCTCTAGTTGAAATGTCAACCATAGTTAATTCTTTTATTAAAGAGACTTTGGTCATTAGACTTAGTAAAGGGAGAGATTGTTATGTGATATTCTTTCCTTACAACTGAGTCTATGGCAATCCCCACATAACACCCCACAGTCATTTGCACATTTATATGATGTTGGGAGTCATATAATTTACCATGCAAACAGGGACCCCTATTCAAATTAAAGAGAGTCACTATGAATCACATCAGAAAATAGGCATAAATTCACATTGTCCAGGAAAAACTAGAACCTCTAAGTCACTCTACATAATGCATTTATAGGTCATTAGTGAAAATACAAAAAACTGTTCTTGGAGGAAGATGACAGAGGAGCAGGGGACCCTAGTTTCATCTGGTCCCTGGAATTCAGCTAGATAGCTCTCAAATCTTTCTGAAAACCTGTGAACTCAACCTGACATCTAAGAAAAATATAGCTACAACTCTGCAAATAGAAAAGCGACCACTTTCTGAAAGGTACAAGGTGCAGAGAAGTGAATCTGAGGCGATATATGGCAAGACTGCAGGGGAATGGAGCCTCTGTAAATCAGCTATTGGAAAGTGATAAAGCAGTGGAGCACAAAAATCAGAATTTTTAGAAGTCTGCTCCACTGAGGGACATCCCTGCCTGAAAGGCACTAGGTGGTGAAGCAGGGTGGAATCCTAGGTGGAACAGTATAGTCTCAGAGTGCCCAGGATCACAGAAAGAATGGGGGTGCCTGAGTGCAGCAGAGTTCTGAAGCATTGGAGCAGGGAAGCTGGCTGCAATCAGGGAGCCCAGGAGGGGGCTTTCAGCTGGGTGTTGCCATAAACCTGGAACCACGCATAATCCAGTGACTGCTCTCCCAGCAGGGGTCCAGCAAGTGGCAGAATCTAGGTGAGACCCTCCCTCCTTTCCCTGGGAGAAGTGGCACACAGCAGTAATCTCCCGAGTTTGGAGACTCTAAACAGGGTTACATGCCTTAGATAGAAATGTCTGGTCACAGGCTGGGTGAGCCCGGAGTGTAGACAGAGACCAGGGAGACAAGGGTCATTGTTTGCTTTTTCCTGAGGGCTCACTGAGGAGTAAGGGGCTGCGATCTGTCATCTCCAGGGCTGGAGAATGGGGAACCACAATTTTTATTTTCATTCTCTAAAGCAGCACCAAAAGCCTTCAGGGAACAAAAGCCACATAGAGCAATCCAGAGCCACTTTAACTGGGCCCGGCCCCCTGGCAAGGGTGGTGCAACTCCACCTGGGTAAAGACACCTGAGAATCAGTGCAACAGGCCCCTCACCCAGAAGATCAGCAAGAATATCTAGCTAGACCAAGTTTACTGATCACACAGAACTGCAAAACTCCAGGGCTAGGGGAAAATAGTAAATAGAATTCAAGGCTTTTTCCTCAGGATTCTTTAATCTTTCAATTTAAATTTTTTTCTTTTTTTCCTTTTCAACTAGTTTCTTATTTTATCAACTCTTTAAGTCTTAATTGTCATTTTATACATTTACATTATATATATATTCTTATTTTTTGGCTTCCTTTCATTGTATTCAATTTTATTTTTGCATATATATATATATATATATATATATATATATATATATATGAGTTTTTCTTTCTTTACAACTTGGCATCTAGTTTCTTTTAACCAACAGACCAAAATACACCCAGGACCTGGTGTATTATCCTGTTCTATCTACCTGTTTGATTATATTCTCTCATTTTTTTTCCCTTTTTATTTTTTTCTTTTTTGGTTTCTGATACCTTCTCCTTTGTTTAGTATATATTTTGCTGGGGTTTTGACTGATATTTTTGTACTTTGTTCTCTCGTTCATCTATTCTCCTCTGGACAAAATGGCAAGATGGAAAAACTTACCCCAGAAAAAAGAACGAGAAGCAGTATTAACTGCCAGAGACTTAATAAATATGGATATTAGTAAAATATAGAGCAAGAATTCAGAATAACGATTATAAAGACACTAGTTGGGATTGAAAAAAGCATAGAAGACACTAGAAAATCCCTTTCTGGAGAAATAAAAGAACTAAACTCTAATCAGGTTGAAATCAAAAAGGGTAATACTGAGATGCAATAAAAAATGGAGGCTCTAACTGCTAGGATAAATGAGGCAGAAGAGAGAATCAGTGATATAGAAGATAAAATTATGGAAAATAAAGAAACTGAGGAAAAGAGAGATAAACAACCACTGGATCACAAGGGAGGATTCGAGAGATAAGCAATACCATAGCGCCAAACTATATTAGAATAATTGGGGTCACAGAGGAAGAGGAAAGGTGGGGTAGAGGTATATTTGAGCAAATTTTAGCAGAGAACTTCCCTAATCTGGGGAAGGAAACAGGCATTAAACTTCAAGAGGCACAGAGAACACCCCTCAAGTCAATACAAATAGGTCAACACCTCAACATAAAAGAGTGAAGCTTTCAAATTTCAGAGACAAAGAGAAAATTCTGAAAGCAGCTTAGGACAAGAGGTCCTTATGCTAGAGGTAGAAACATAAGGTTGGCAGCAAACCTATCCATAGAGACCTGGCAGGCCAGAAAGGACTGGCATGATATATTCAGGGTGATAATGAGAAAAATATGCAGCCAAGAATACTTTTATTCAGCAAGGCTGTCATTCAGAATAGAAGGAGAGATAAAGAGCTTCCAGGACAAATAAACTAAAAGAATCTGTGATCACTAAACCAGCCCTGCAAGAAATATTAAAGGGGATCCTTTCAGAAAAGAGAGAGCCCAAAAGTGACATAGCCCAGAAAGGAATAAAGACAATAGAGAGAAACGGGGACTTTACAGGTAATACAATGGCACTAAATTCCTATCTTTCAATAATTACTCTGAATGTAAATGGGCTAAATGCCCCAATCAAATGACACAGGGTATCAAATTGGATAAAAAAGCAAGATCCATTGATATGCTGTCTCCAAGAGACTCATTTTAGACCCAAAGACCATGAGAGACTATGGACTCTGAGAAACAAACTGAGGGTTCTAGAAGGGAGGTGGGTGGGGGGATGGGTTAGCCTGGTGATGGGTATTAAAGAGGGCATGTACTGCATGGAGCACTGGGTGTTATATGCAAACAATGAATCATGGAACATTACATCAAAAACTAATGATGTAATATATAGTGATTAACATAACATAATAAAAAAATTAAAATAAAAATAAATAAAAATAAAACTATACTCTTACACTTTTTTAAGAAAATATGATTATTTCTGGATGCCTGGGTGGCTCAGTCATTAAACGTCTGCCTTTGGCTCAGGTTGTGGTCCCAGGGTCCTGGGATCGAGCCCCACATCAGGCTCCCTGCTCAGTGGGAAGCCTGCTTCTCCCTCTCCCACTCCCCCTGCTTGTGTTCCCTCTCTCACTGTGTCTCTGTCAAATAAATAAAATCTTTAAAAGAAAGTGAGGGGGAGGAGAACCATTTATCATGCTAATGGATATCAAAAGAAAGCTGGGGTAGCAATCCTTGTATCAGACAAATTAGATTTTAAACAAAAGACTGTAATAAAGGATGAAGAGGGACACTATATCATTCTTAAAAGGTCCATCCAAAACAAGATCTAACAATTGTAAATATTTATCCTCCTAACTTGGGAGCAGCCAATTATATAACCCAATTAATAAGAAAATTAAAGAAACACATTGGTAATAACACAATAGTAGGGGACTTTAAAACCTCACTCAGAGCAATGGACAGATCATCTATGCAGAAGATCAAAAAGGAAACAAGGGCTTTGAATGACACACTGGACCAGATGGACTTCACAGATATATTCAGAGCATTCCATCCGAAGAATACACATTCTTCACAAGGGCATATGGAATATTACACAGAATAGATCACATACTGGGTCACAAATAAGATCTCAGTTGGTACCAAAAGATTGGGATCATTCCCTGCCTATTTTCAGACCACAATGCTTTGAAACTTGAACTCAATCACAATAGGAAATTTGGATGGAACTCAAATACTTGGAGGGTAAAGAGCATCCTAGTAAAGAATGGGTCAACCAGGAAATTAAAGAAGAATTAAAATCTTATGGAAACAAATGAAAATGAAGACACAACTGTTCAAACCCTTTGGGATGCAACAAAGGGAGTCCTAAGAGGGAAGTACATAGCAATACAAAACTCTCTCAAGAAACAAGAAAAATCTCAAATACATAACCTAACCCTACACCTAAAGAAGCTGGAGAAAGAAGAGCAAATAAAGCCTAAACCAAGCGATAAGAATTCATAAAGATTAGAGCAGAAATCAATGAAATAGAAACCAAAAGAACAGTAGAACAGAGCAGTGAAACTAGGAGCTGATTCTTTGAAAAGAACTAATAAGATCGATAAACCCCTAGCCAGAATTATTAAAAAGAGATAGGACCCTATTAATAAAATCATGAATGAAGGAGGAAAGATCATAACAAACACTAAAGAAATACAAACAATTATATGAACATATCATGAGCAACTATATGCCAACAAATCAGGCAATCTAGAAGAAATGGATGAATTCCTAGAGATGTATAAACTACCAAAACTGAAATAGAAAGAAATAGAAAACCTGTTCAGACCCATAATCAGCAAGGAAATTGAAGCAGTATTCAAAAATCTTCCAACAAACAAGAGTAGAGGGCTGGATGATCTCCCTGGGGAATTCTGGCAAACTTTTAAAGAAAAATACCTATTCTTCTGAAGTTGTTTCAAAAAATAGAAATGGAAGGAATATTCTAAATTCTTTCTACGAGGCCAGCATTACCTTGAACCCAAAACCAGAGAAAGACCCCACCAAAAAAGAGAATTACAGACCAATATCCTGATGAACATGGATGCCAAAATTCTCACAAAGATACTAGCCAATAGGATCCAACAGGACATTAAAAGGATTATTCTCCACAACCAAGTGGGATTTACTCCTGGGCTGTAAGGATGGTTCAACATTTGCAAATCAATCAATGTGATATATTACACTAATAAAAGAAAGAACAAGAACCATATGATCCTCTCAATAGGTGCAGAGAAAGCATTTGACAAAGTACAGCACCCTTTCTTGATTAAAACTCTGCACAATGTAAGGATAGAAGGAATATACCTCAGTATCTTAAAGGCATTATAGGAAAAGCCCACAGCAAATATAATTCTGAATGGGCAAAACCTGAGAGTTTTCCCCCCTAAGGTCAGGAACACGGCAGGGATGTCCACTATCACCACTGTTGTTCACCAAGCTACTGGAAGTCCTAGCTTCAGCAATCAGACAAAAAAAAAGAAAGAAAAAGTATCTGAATCAGCAAAAAGAAGTGAAACATGGGTTCCTAGGTGGCTCAATCAGTTAAACATCAACCTTTGGCTCAGGTCATGATCCCAGTTTCCTGGGATTGAGTCCTGCACTGGGCTCCCTGCTCAGCAGAGTGTCTGCTTCTCCCTCTGCCCCTCCCCCCAGCTTGTGCTCTCTCTCTCTCTCTCTTAAAAATAAATAAATAAAATCTTAAAAAAAAAAAAAGTCAGGGGCGCCTGGGTGGCTCAGCTGGTTAAGCGACTGCCTTCGGCTCAGGTCATGATCCTGGAGTCCCGGGATCGAGTCCCGCATCGGGCTCCCTGTTCAGCGGGGAGTCTGCTTCTCCCTCTGACCCTCCCCCGTCTCATGCTCTCTCTCTCTCTCATTCTCTCTCTCAAATAAATAAATAAATAAAATCTTAAAAAAAAAAAAGTCAAAAACTCACTCTTCACAGATGACATGATACTCTATGTGGAAAACCCAAAAGACTCCACCCCCAGATTGCTAGAACTCATACAGGAATTCCGGAAAATGGCAGGATACAAAATCAGTGCACAGAAATCAGTTGCATTTCTATACACGACCAATGAGACAGAAGAATGAGAAATTAAGGCATCCATCCCATTTACAATTTCACCAAAAACCGTAGGACACCTAGGAATAAACCTAACCAAAGAGGTAAAGAATCTGTACTCTGAAAACTATAAAACACTCAATGAAAGAAATTGAGGAAGACACAAAGAAATGGAAAAACATTTGATGCTCATGAATTGGAAGAATATTGTTTAAATGTCTATGCTTCCCAGAGCAACCTATACATTTAAAGCAAACCCTATCAAAATACCATTAACATTTTTCACAGAGATGGAACAAATAATCCTACTCTCCCTCTCTCTGTCTCTGGCAAATAAATAAATAAAATCTTTAAAAATAATAATAATAATCCTAAAACTTGTATGGAAACAGAAAAGACCCTGAATAGCCAAAGTAGATTTGAAAAAGAAAACCAAAGATGATAATTCCAGATTTCAAGCTATATTACAAAGCTGTAATCATCAAGACAGTATGGTACTGGCAAAAAAAAAAAACCAAAACAGACACACAGATCAATGGAACAGAGCAGAGAACCCAGAAATGGACCATCAACTCTATGGTAAAGTACTCTTTGACAAAGCAGGAAAGAATGTCCAATGGAAAAAAAAAAAAAGGCTCTTGTTTCAACAAATAGTGTTGGGAAAACTAGACAGCCACATGCAGAATGAAACTGGACCATTTTCTTATACCATACACAAAAATAAACTCAAAATGGATAAGAGACCTAAATGTGAGACAGGAACCCATCAAAATCCTAGAGGAGAACACAGGCAGCAACCTCTTTGACCTTTCTTGCAGCAACTCCTGGCTAGACACATCTCCAAAGGCAAGGGAAACAAAGGCAGAAATGAACTATTGGGACTTCATCACGATAATTTTTTTTTTAATTTTATTTATTTGACAGAGAGATACACAGCGAGAGAGAGAGAGCACAAGTTGGGGGGGGCAGCAGAGGGAGAGGAAGAAGCAGGCTTCCCGCTGAGCAGGGAGCCCGATGCGGGACTCGATCCCAGGACCCTGGGATCATGACCTGGGCTGAAGGCAGATGCTTAACAACTGAGCTACCCAGGCGCCCCACGATAAAAAACTTTTGCACAGCAAAGGAAACAGTCAACAAAACCAAAAGACAACCTTCAGAATGGGAGAAGAGTTTTGCAAATGTTTTATCGGATAAAGGGTTAGTATCCAAAATCTATAAAGAACTTATCAAACTCAATACCCCAAAACCAAATAATCCAGTCAAGAAATGGGCAGAAGACATGAACAGTCATTTTTCCAAAGAAGACATCCAAATGGCCAACAGACACATGGAAAAGTGCTCAACATCACTCAACATCAGGGAAATACAAATCAAAACCACAATGAGATACCACCTCACACCAGTCAGAATGGCAAAAATTAACAAGACAGGAAACAACAAATGTTGGTGAGGATCCTGAGAAAGGAGAACCCTCTTACCCTGTTGGTGGGAATGCAAACTGGTGCAGCCACTCTGGAAAACAGTATGGAGGTTCTTCAAGAAGTTAAAAATAGAGCTACCCTACCACTCAGCAATTGCACTACTAGGTATATACCCCAAAGATACAAATGTAGTGATCTGAAGGAGCACCTACACCCCAATATTTATAGCAGCAATGTCTACAATAGCCAAACTATGGAAAGAGCCCAGATGTCTCTTGATAGATGAATGGATAAAAAAGATATGGTGTACACACACACACACACACACACACACACACACACACAAAGGGATATTACGCAGCCATCAAGAAATGAAATCTTGCCATTTGCAACAACATGGATAGAACTAGAGGGTATTATGCTAAGTGAGATGTCAGTCAGAGAAAGACAATTATCATATAATCTCACTCATATGTAGAATTTAGGAAATGAAACAGAAGAACATAGAGGAAGGGAAGGAAAAATAAAACAAGATGTAATCAGTGAGGGAGACAAACCATGAGACTCTTAATCATAGGAAACAAACTGAGGGTTGCTGGAGGGTAGAGGCATGGGGGGATAGGATAACTGTGTGATGGGCATTAAGTAGGGCACGTGATGTGATGAACACTGGGTATTATATACAACTAATGAATCACTGAACTCTACACCTCTGAAACTAATAATACACTATGTTAATTAATTGAATTTAAATTTAAAAAGAAAATACAGAAAAGTGACATTTCCTATCACTTTTATTCATGATTTGCTAATTTATATCTATCGCTATTTTAAGTTTCAATACCATTATTTGTAATGTGAAAATACATATTGACTAGGCTGGAGTTAAGCCTTGAATAAAGTATGTGTGAAATTAAGCAACATTTCTGTCTAAAGGTTTTCTTCATCTCTGAGGAGATAAAATTCTTAGCTGTATTATATTAGTTTGGAAACTACTTTACCATTATCAAAAGTTGAAGAAATCTTAAAGCAGCTGTTCTGATAGATCCTCAGTTCTGCATAGACCTGGGATTCCTGTGGGAAAGAACTCAGACGCTATTCATAAGAAAGGATCAAATATACACTACTAACATGTTGACATGCTGGTGATGACAAGCACAGAGGACAGCCTGTGATATCAAATCATGAGTGAGAAAACTCCTGAAAGAGCAGGCCAGGCTGAGGAGAAAAGCCATTAAGACAAATAGTAATTCCAGTATAATTAATCACCACCTGACCTACTACAGGCATACCCTCCCCTTTCCCAACTATTTACTTCCTTCTCTCTGAAAGCCTGTACTCCAGGGAAGGAGAATGGATGTGAGATCTAAGTAGACATATGTCACTAGGAATATGGGGACATATAGAAAGTCAAGTTCCCATGGACACACAGGTAATAGTGGCTTTCAACCAAAGTTTGAAGCCTGTTCAAGATATGATGGCACTTTCTATGAAAGGTCCTCCAAATTCCCTCTCCCCTATTTCAATCATCAACTTTTTTCAGAGCAACTACAAAACTCACATTTTTCTTGTATTCAAATCCATCTCCATTCTAGATATAGCTGTCTCCCCCAAAAAATTCTTACTAAAACAAAGCCATAATTATGTAATGTCAGTTTACAAAAATCCAAGGGTTTCCAGAGTCCGTAGAATAAATTTTTTTTAATTTCATCAAGACACAGGCCAGAAACCAGTACAACTTTATTGCCGTCATATTATGTTGGTTAAAGCAGCCATAGAGCATTCTCAGGTTCAAAGAAAAGAGAAGCAAACCCTATCTCTTGATGGGAAGATCATATTTATGATCTCTAAAGAGTATATTATTAGTTCAAGTGCACAGGTTAGGGAGGCAAACAGTTCAAAGCCATGATCTACTACTTATTAGATATCAGCCTTTAGAAGTCATTACATATCTGATTCGTAGTTTCCCTAATAATCTCATAAGGTCAAGGTGAAGATTACATAAGATATGCATGCAAAATGCTTAGCCCATCATTCGTCAAAGAAGGTACTCACTAAAAGTTATTGCAATCTACATTCTTGTATTTTCCACTGAGGCTCAAATTTCTCCTCCAGGAGCTATCTGGCAATGTCTGCAGCCATTTACAGATGACAAAACTGGAGGGTGGGTGCTACTAGTGAAGACTGTGTGTGCAAAACATCCCACAATGTATAAGACAGCACACAACAAAGAACTTTCTGACCCAAAATGACAATAAAAACTCTTTTATAGCAAAAATTAAAAATGTAATAGTCACAAATATACTCAAAGCTTTCCTGTTTCTTTCTTTCTTTCTTTCTTTTTTTTTTGGACTCAAAATATTCCTTCTGGGTGACAACTCCTCTCCTACATAACACAACCAGAAATGACATGTGAAAGGTTCAGATCAAAAGGAATGTTCTCAACAAAACCTTCACACTTATCATTGAACCAGAAGAAATTTTTCTATCCTCAAAGTATTTGATACACTGATGGCAATTCTCCCTCAGTATTGTTTGTTTTTATTTATATTGTCTGTGTGGCTTTTCTGTTATAGATTTGAAAACTTTCTTAGCCCAAAGAGCATGTCTTAATTATCTTTTAAAATATCCTTCTCCATCTTTCAGTGCTTAAAATGTTTGAATAGACAATCAAAAGTATACTTAAATTATGCTGGAGAATTAAACCCTACATTGAAATTATAAGACTAGTATATGTTGGTGGGAGTAGAAATTGATACATTCATTGGAGACAACAGTACAGAGTTTCTCAAAAATTAAAAAAATAAAATTAGCATATGATCCAGTAATTCCACTACTAGGTATTTACCCTACAAAAACAAAAACACTAATTCAAAAAGATATATGCACCCCTATATTTACCACAGCATTATTTACAATAGCCAAGATATGTTAGTAAACTGAGTGTCCATCCATAGATGAATAGGTAAAGATGTATATACACACACACATATACATATATATACACACACATACAAATATGTATATGCACACAGTAGAATATCAGCCATAAAAAAGGAAATCTTGCCTTTTCCAACAACATGGATGGACCTAGAAGATATAATGCTAAGTGAAGTTTTTCAGAGAAAGACAAACACATGATTTCACTCACATGTGGAATTTAATTAACAAAGCAAATGAACAGAAGAAGAGAGCAAAGCAGGTAGAGCTGTAGGCAGAGGGAGAAGCAGGGTCCCCGCTTGAGCAAGGAGCCTGATGCGAGACTGATCCCAGGACCCTGGGATCATGACCTGAGCTGAAGGCAGATGCTTAACTGACTGAGCCACCCAGGTGTCCCCAAAAAACAGACTCTTAAATACAGAGAACTGGTGGTTGCCAGAGGGGAGGTGGGAATGGGCAGATACAGGGTGAAACAGGTAAAGAGGATCCAGAGGACACTTATCTTGATGAGCAGTGAGTAATGTATAGAATTGTTGAACTGTTATATTGTACACCTGAAACTAATATTACATTGTTATGCTTCAATACAAAAAAAGGGGAGAAAAAAAAGGTTTTACATTTGGAATCTCATAGCCTAATTTCATTATGTAAAGTGGAGTGTATTTTTTGAGAAAAATTACTTGGTTGCTTCTTATGCCTTTGGCAATATTTTAAGTAATTACAGGGATGCATACATTTAGATATAGAACTAATCTAGAACTGATCAAAATCAAAGCAGTATTTTTGGTGTGGATATTCACATACTTCTGCTAAAATTTATTTTTTAAAAAAGTAGATGATGAGAAGATGGAATTTGTGGAAATTATTTGAAAATCTTAAACTCACAAACAACTTTCTATTAGATAATTCACATCCATTATAAAATTGTGGCTTATTATCAATTTTGCAATGTTTTTAGCTTTCTCTGTATATCTGGCACAAAGCTGAAATCAATGAGAATTTGATACTTGAAATAGCTTTCTAGTCACTCAGAAAAATAAAGAATGCTTTCTGTGAATTTCTAGAATGCCTCATACAGAATAATTTAATTTCTAAATAGCTTAATAGAAGATAAATATCAAGATCAAATGAGGAAAGATTAGCATAATGATCACTGAATTTATTTTTATTAATATGCAACTGGAATATTCATCTAAAAACACCACTTATTTATATGCACTAAATCAATTCCTGGAAATATAAAATTATTTAGAAAATAATTTTCAGCTTGTTTCTAAATATATTTAAATATGGTTATAAGTAGAAACTGAAATGAAATTTAAAAAGTATCTGGAAAGGGAAATATTAATACCAAAAAAAGTATAGCTCTACTACATCCATTTTTGCAAAAGCATTGTAGCTTAGGAAGATACAAAGGTAATTTTCCTTTAGTGGTGCAGAGTATGCTATAGAAAAACCATGAGAAGGACATTTTTTTTTATACCCATATTGTTCATATGTAACAACTGTGGGTAGGACAAAAAGCTATAAATTAGGTATTACTCTTGAAAACTGCTCAATCAATCAGAAATAGTAAATATTCCCCTTAGTTGCAATGCTTGTTCAGAAAGAGTATGGTTATTTTACAGCTTATTTTGTCATGCACTTCTTTCTAACTTAAAACTTATTTCTATTTCTATATATACCTTGTATTTCTAGATATACTTTATATTTTCATTTTGAAACTATCCTTCACACTCCATATTATCTATAGACTGTTTTATTGTAGTTTACTTATAAAGTTTCTTTCCTCTATTCTTCATCCTACTCCTAAAGATTCTAAACTTATAAAGTATGATATACAGTTCTGTGATGCATATAAATACTACTGATCTTTCTACATTTAAATATATGGAAAATAAGATGGTTATGGATAAGCCAATTAAAACATTTACAAATAGGAGCATAAATTATATACAATCTTATCTATTACTGCCTACTTAATGACATTGACAATAGACATAATTGATGGCAAAAATTGGTCCTTGCATAAAGACCTGAGGAAGAAAACATTGTAGTGTGGAAATATGGAACCTGAAAATGGGGTTGCAAGGCACACAGAAAGTAAGCAACACATCTCCACATTTTCATGCACGTGCATTTATTGACTACTAAGTTTTTGTAAAAATCTTTGTTTTCTGGACCAACAAATGCCAGTTTGAATGTCCTATC
This sequence comes from Leptonychotes weddellii, assembly GCF_054177405.1. Taxonomy (NCBI): domain Eukaryota; kingdom Metazoa; phylum Chordata; class Mammalia; order Carnivora; family Phocidae; genus Leptonychotes; species Leptonychotes weddellii. The sequence continues at coordinate 49,733,970 of NC_138377.1, forward strand.
AAACTGTGTCCTAGGATACACACTTACATAAAATTAACATGAAATAAAGATAGAAAGTTCAAAACAAATCTAATATAAATTATGTGTGCCCACTAAAATAATTGCTTTAAATAACATCAGTAAATAAAAATGAAAGTTGGGTTTTTTTTTTCAGAATATTGACAGAGCTGACCAATGTTTTTAACAGGAAACATGTAAGTACCACAGGAAATACTATCAAATACTGAAAACAGTCCTCAAAAATTTTTGTGACTTCTGTATACTGAAAAGCACAACAACGATCTAATACTGAGCCAGAATTTGGTCCTGTGAGGTCTCAAACCTTTCTGGAAGTCTGGAGGAAGGTGAGGCAGAATCAGTCAGGGTTTCTTTAGAAGATAAGAACTTTCTGAAGAAAAGAAATCCTGCACAAGAGTCTAGTTCAAGGATATTAAGCAAGAAACTTGAGTGAAACAAATGTTAAATTTTGAGATTTCTGGTAAAAAATATTTAAACATACATTTTACTTCCTTACATCTCTATGTTTATAGGATATACATATATTTAAGTATAGGACATATTTGTTGGTGTGTACCTGTGTACATATATGTGTGTATGTGAATGTATAAGAAAGCAGACAGGGACATACTAATAGAGCTCAGAGATAGAATATTTGAAATCTCATGTAAAAAGGTTAATAACCCTCAGCTTAAAACCCCTCCCTCATGATCACCTCACTCAACATGTACATACTAATAGAGAAATAGATTCATCAGTAAAGTAACAGCAAAAAATGTTTATTCTCCCAGGAAGAGAGCAGGCAGCATAAAAAAAAAAAAAAGAGAGAGAGAGAGAAAGGCAAAAAGAAAAAAGACAATGAAATATATTCTCATTAAATTTGAGAAATTAATTTTTTCTGTATATTATAAAGTTTGGACACCCTTAAATATTTTTCAGGCTAAGGAGAACTAGGCAATCCTTAGAGATAAGCCTTGAGCATGCCTTTGATAGACAAACTAACCATTTCAGAACCATTTGTCCTTTATCTGGCCAGTACACCTCAAGAGGCAATATTTCTCCGCCTTAATCATCCCAGGGCAGGGGACCAGACAATTAGTTACCACTCCTATAGTTTAGAGCCTGCTAAAATTATCAGACTAGCCAATCCTTAACAGTTTACCCTGCCCAGTTTTGCTTTTCCTATGAAAACCCCCATAAAACCTCTGGCCTAATGATTTCACCCTTCTCGACTAATCTGATGTGTTTTCTTAGCCCTGCATGGAGTGTCAGGCCTTCTGGTTCTAGGACCTGTTACTATTTTACAATTGTGTTTGTGAGCCTGCCCTTGGTCTTATCTTGTTGCGGTACCTGACTGACCATCACACAAGAATATAAAACAAAAGACACAGAGAAGTTTCAAAGGTATCCTGAAGAAAGAGAGATATTGTCTATTTACATATTGAGAGAGGGAAGTTTGCCACAGGAGATGCAAAATCCCTGACAAATGAATCTAGATAATATTGAGTTATTACGTGGCATGGAAGAGCGCAGACATGCCCAACTCAAGGAAACCTCTATCGTACTCAGTAATATATTCAGCTTGAAGGTAGGTATGTTGAAGAGATTCTGACTGCACAAACAAAACTGGATTATTTTGTTAGCAATGAGGAGAGGAGTGAATGCACAAATAGAAAGTTTTGGTAAGTATATTGGTCCAAATAAATAAATAAAAGTAAGGCAAAATATATTCAGAGTCCTAAGGGAAAAATGATGTATGTCAATGTTTCTTAAGATGACTATTTCAAATTAATGGGAAGAATTGAGACAATAATAAATAAAGGTCTCAGGGACAATTGAGTGTCTAATTTAAAAAATAAAATTAAGGAGGAGTTAGGATGGCAGAGTAGTAGGAGGACCTTATGCTTGCCTCATCCCTCAACCCCATCTACATAATTGTTTTTTATTTACATTCAAGTTAGTTAACATATAATGTAATATTGGTTTCAGGAGTAGAATTCATTGATTCATCACTTACATATAACACCCAGTGCTCATCATAACGAATGGCCACCTTAATACCTATCACCCATTTAACCCATCTCCCCACCCACCTCTTCTCCAGCAACCCTCAGTTTGTTCTCGGTCATTGAGTCTTTTACGGTTTGCCTCCCTGTTTTTATCTTATTTTTCCTTCTCTTCCCCTGCGTTTATCTGTTTTGTTTCTTAAATTCCACATATGAGTGAAATCATATGATATTTGTCTTTCTATGACTTAGTTTGCTTAGCATAATACACTCTAGTTCTACCCACATCATTGCAAATGACAAGATTTCATCTTATTTGATGGCTGAGTAATATTCCAGTGTGTGTGTGTGTATGTGTGTGTGTATCTTCTTTATCCACTCATCAGTTGATGGACATTTGGGCTCTTCCCATTATTTGGCTATCATTGATAGTGCCGCTATGAACATTGGGGTGCATGGAACACAGCTACATAATTACCAAATCATTCTGAATAACCAGGAAATCGATCTGAGGACTAAGAGAAAAACTGCACAACTAAAGGGAGAAAAGAGACCACATAGTGGAAGGTAAGAGGTGCAGTGATGTGATTTGGGGGAGAAAAGAACTACAGGTGCTATGGAGGGGAGGGAGCCCTGAACAGAGAGAGGAGAGAGAGAGAGAGAAAGCAGCATGCAGAGGTTTGCATAAGAAAAACACTTCCTGGAGTGGGGCACCTACAGTTCTATTAATCCTAAGTAAACAAATATATAAGCAAGCAAATTATTTATGAACACCTTAATTGTAATTATTTGAAAGTGATGTCAATATTTAGGATAAAAAGGGCACCTGGGTGGCTCAGTCAGTTAAGTGTCTGCCTTCGGCTCAGGTCATGATCCCAGGGATCAAGCGAGCCCCCGCATTGGGCTCCCTGCTCTGCAGGAAGCCTGCTTCTCCTTCTCCCACTCCCCCTGCTTGTGTTCCCTCTCTTGCTGTGTCTCTCTCTGTCAAATAAATAAATAAAATCTTAAAAAAAAAAAAGAAAGAAAGAAAGAAAAACACTTCCTGGAGTGCCTGGGTGGCTCAGTCAGTTAAGCATCCAACTCTTGATTTCAGCTCAGGTCATGATCTCAGGGTCCTGTGATTTGGCCCCGTGTCAGGATCCGACTGGGCATGGAGCCTGCTTAAGATTTTTTCCCTCTCCCTGTGCCCCTCTTCTTACTCTTTCTTCCTCTAAAAAAAAAAAGAAAGAAAAAGAAAAACACTTCCCCAAAACCACTGACTTGGAAAACAAGAGGAGCTGATTATCTGAAATTTTTACAAGCAGTGGAGAGGAAAGTTTGGTTTCAGAAGTCCTCACCAACCCCCACCGAGTATAGCCTGGCAGGCATAGCGGTGCTCCTGTGGAGAAGGGGGGCAGAGGCCAGGGAGTAGACAGGGTGCTCTGAGGATCCTCTGGGTTGTGCAGGGGGAGATAGCTCCCCTCCTTGGAGTGCATTTGGGAGAGGCAGCAGTGCCTCTTAGCGGACAAAAGAGCCAGTAGGCACCACTGAGCTGCTGTTCATTAGCATAGGAACAGAGGAACATAATTTGCTTGCTTGCGGAGGGTAGCTAACCTGGATGCCCGCTTCTTGCTATGCTTTACCATAAAATCCAAACCCATGCACAGCTGTGTGACTGCTTTTCTGGGACAAACCGGTACCATCCAGAGCACAGTGAGACCCTCCCTGGTCACTGTCCAGAAGCAGTATCCTGGGAGAGTAGGAGCCTAACTTCAGCTGGGCTGCAAGTTGCAAACATACCTATTTGAGTGACATATGAAAAATTTATTTTTCTTTTAGATAAAGGCAATTAGCCATCACAGGCAGCTATCCCAATTACCAGGTGAACTGAGAATGAACAACATGTGACAAGAGGTGCTATCAAGTGCTCTAACTTGAAGACTAGTTACCATTTAGAGAACGTGCATAAAATGTGTTGCATATACCCACTATATGACAGGAGACTTTTTATCCTGTAATCTCTTCAGCAGATTTCCTGTGATGTGCATTACATTCTGATTTTATGCTTTTTTAATTATAAAAACTGTTTCCTTAGCTCTTTATATTTGCAGAGAGATTGATAAGAGATTTGGTTGTAAATTATCCTCCCCCAACAGAACATTATTAAAGTAAGCTAAAAGGTACCTCAAATGTCTTTAGAGTGCAAAATAGCAATGTCCAATGGAATTATAATTCTAGGCACATATGTAATTTTAAGTTTTCTGTTTACCACATGATATAAAGAAAAAGTTTGAAACCTGGGCTGTATTTTACACTTACAGCACTTCCCAAATCAACGTTAATTTTTTTTTTTTTTGAAATAACTGACTGCATTTAGATTTTTGTTTTTAAATGTGCAAGTGAGGGATGCCTGGGTGGCTTGGTTGGGCATCTGTCTTCAACTCAGGTCATGATCCCAGGGTCCTGGGATCAAGTCCTGCTTTGGGCTCCTTGCTCAGTGGGGAGCCTGCTTTTCCCTCTGCCTACTCTGCCTGCCACTCCCCATCCTCGTGCTCTGACAAATAAATAAAATCTTTAAAAAAAAATTAAATGTGCAAGTGAAAAAGTAGATTCGTATAATGAAGTTATTCTAAACATACTTAAGGGTTTTTCAATAACTCAAAGATCATTTTTTAAATTAAAAGTTCAGAAAATCGGGCACCTGGGTGGCTCAGTCAGTTAAGCGTCTGCCTTTGGCTCAGGTCATGATCCCAGGGTCCTGGGATCGAGTCCTGCATCGGGCTCCCTGCTCCACGGGAAGCCTGCTTCTCCCTCTCCCACTGCCCCTGCTTGTGTTCCCTTTCTCACTGTGTCTCTCTGTCAAATAGATAAATAAAATCTTTAAAAAAATAAATACATAAAAGTTCAGAAAATCTGTACTTGTCACAAAAACCCCATTTAAAATGCTCAATATTCACTTGTGGCTGAGCAGTAACTACTGCATTAGGTAGGTATGTAAATAGGTAGGTTTAAAACTGCAGTAATTGGTATGAGCAACAGGAGGTGGTATAGACAGCCAAGCCCATGGCATAGGAAATGAGGAACATTATAAGACAACAGACAAGGCAGAGTTACAGTTCTAGAAACTTTGATGGCCATTAACAGTATAACCTACACTTTTGGAATTATCAATGAAGAGAAACATAATCCAGTGAACTGCAGAGGAGGAAGATACATACATAAACACACACACACACACACATATAAATATATATACATACATATATACATACATATATACATGCATATAAATATATACATATATACATGCATATATACACGCATGTATACATATACATATTTACATACATATATGTGCATATACATATACATACACACATACATATATACATGCATATATACATATATATATATCTATATTATATATTATATTATATATGCTATGTAGAGAAAGACCTGAAATGAGATGATTTTGGAGCACATACGAGGTGCTAAGGATTCATGGCACTAATTTGGGAAAAATTAAAAGGGTCTCCAAGGACAATACTGAAGTTGTCTTAGAAATAGTACTTGTATAAAATGTTCTTTTTCGGGCGCCTGGGTGGCTCAGTCGTTAAGCGTCTGCCTTCGGCTCAGGTCATGATCCCAGGGTCCTGGGATCGAGCCCCGCATCGGGCTCCCTGTTCAGCGGGAAGCCTGCTTCTCCCTCTCCCACTCCCCCTGCTTGTGCTCTCTCTCTCACTATGTCTCTCCCTGTCAAATAAATAAATAAAAAATCTTAAAAAAAAAAAAAATTCTCTCTCCCTCTCTCTCTACCCCTTCCCCCATCACTCTCTCTCTCTTTCCCCGTGCCCCTCCCCAGCTCGTGCTCTCTCTCTCTCTCTTAAAAAAAAAAAA
>NC_138377.1:49740348-49789209 GCF_054177405.1 Leptonychotes weddellii
TCTGCGGGGAGCCTGCTTCTCCCTCCCCCACTCCCCCTGCTTGTGTTCCCTCTCTCACTATATCTCTCTCTGTCAAACATATAAATAAAATCTTTAAAAAAAAAAATGTTCTTTTTCTGCCACTTTGTATTCAAAGCAGTGTAGTATAAATGACACAAATGTTAAAGGAATGTTTCTTTGAGTGAGAACTAGTAGAAACTGTGGAGACGTCTAAGCCAAGAAAATAATACATGCACATTCATTTGATCTTTTGAATAAATGTTAATATTAATAGCCCTGGAATGAGCTTACCATCTACTTTTCTGAAAACAATTATTATCCTAAATATGCCACACTTATAAATAGTACTACTACAATAAAGAATTTGGAAGAATGTCTAATAGTGTAGCAGTTTGTAAGAATCAAACTGTCTGAAGTATAATGAATGCAAGGATTTGATTACAAAGAAGTAACTTCTTAGTGCCTATATTCCAATAATATGAATTCAGGAAAACTAGTATACTTTAATCTCAAAAGAGTTATACTCAAAAGAGTGATCTAATGTTCCCTTATTTATGGGGGAGTCTTACCTCAAGTGTCCTCCCAATGTTCAACTTGAACCCTCTTACGCTAAAGCATAGGTCAGATTCTTCCTTATGCTCTGTCACCCCAGCTGATAATCACTAAGACACTATTTATAGAACAAAAATGTTCTGCAGTAGTATGTTAAACATGGGTACTATTATTGGGGATTGGGGGAGCAGGTGCCCTGCCTATCATCCACTCAGCACAGAATATACAGCCCTTCTTCTGACATCAGCATCTAGGACTTTGCCTGGGGGCTGTCTTTTGGCCCAGAGGGCAGATTGTAAATGTTTGGAAATTGGTGCCTTGGGGATAGACTCACAGAGTTCCACAGAGGGATTAAGCTCCAGATAACCACAGCGGATGCTAATAATATCCAGTGTCTAATACATTCTTTGGTGGCTTTCTTAGCTTTCCTTCACACTGTCCTAATCCCCTATCACTGTTCCCCAATAAACAACTTGTGTTCAAATCTGTGTGTCAAAGTCTAGCTCAGTAGCAGCTAGACTCAAAAATAGAAAACTCAAAAATAGATTATATTTCTCTGGTCAATTAACTGACTTTTATCAAATTCTAAAGAATAAGGATCAGTGACAAGGACAGAACTAGGCACTCAATCAGCTTAGCAAGATATTTGTTTAAAAAAATAATTAGATAGGGCACCTGGGTGGCTCAGTTGGTTAAGCGACTGCCTTCTGCTCAGGTCATGATCCTGGAGTCCCTGGATCGAGTCTCACATCCGGCTCCCTGCTCAGCAAGGAACCTGCTTCTCCCTCTGACCCTCCCCCTCTCATGTGCTCTCTCTCTCTCGTTATCTCTGTCTCAAATAAATAAATTTTAAAAAAAAATCTTTAAAAAAAAATAATAATTAGATATCAGTTATTGTTTCCGGGAAATTATCTACATAATTGTTCAAAGTCCACACACACTTACACTCACACACAAAGACACACACCACGAGGCACAGAAATCATGAAATTTTAGCACACCAAGGATAAGGAACATAAAAGCTCACAGAGAGAAAAATAATTTGACTTTCCATAATCAAGAATCATAAAGCATTAGATACTGTAACTGAAATATCAAGAAAGTGATTTAAAATTTTTAGTTGAAAAATTACTGACTATGGTCTATATTAAGCCAAACTACCAAGATAGGTGTTTTATATTAATTTCTCAAGGAAATAGTATTTCCCATTCACTTGTTTTCAGAGAACTCAGAAAGATTAACTGGATTTGCTCCATCACAATGAAAAGTGGGTATAAAGGATCTAGGAAACAAGAGACCTAACTGGTGAGAGGAAAAGAAAATTCCTACCACAATGATAGCTGTGCAGCAGGACCAAGAGAAACCAATTTAAATTGGAAGAAGAGGGGTTCTAAGAAAGATGGCTCCCTGAGGAAGAATGAAAGAGATCCTCTCATGTGTAAGAAATATACATATAATCTCTTATATATGCATATTCTTTAACAACATCATATATTGGCAAAAATCTATCATATCTTACCACATTCACCAACATCAACAGAATTAAAAATCAGAATTAGAAATTTATATATATGTATATACATATGTACACACACACACACAGAGAATATATGTATACTTTTCTAAGATTTTTAAATGAATTTCATACAAAGATTTTAGGCATAGATATCAAAGATTTTTTAAATTAAAATAAAACTGATTCAAAGTTTTATTATACATATAAAATCAGACTCTAAAACTTAAATGTGTATGTGTATATATGTTACACAAACTCCTTACCAAATTAAAAGAGAAGGATGGTTTCTTAATGAACCTATGCAAAAAAACTACATTGCTATAAAAAGTAAAAAGAACTCAAAGTATTTGTTCCAAAATTTCAAGGGGTGAGAACAATTTGCCATTTAAAAGATGCCCCACTGTAGTTTGAATAAGTATGATCTCTTAAATTGAAGAAATTGAGGCCTAAAAATAGATGAAGAATGACAAACCTCCCCATACATGGAAAATGGAATATTTAAAAATATAGTGAAAATATTCCAAAGTAACAATTAGTAATACCTTATTATTCTAACAGTCCCTTCCACCCTACATAATAAATTCTGCTTGCAATCTGATTTCATGGTTATCCCTTTTTAAACTAATAAGAAGCTTTAAAATTCTGGGTCTGTACTGTGGTATAATCTGCAAGTTGTCCAAGTACTGGTACTCTGAGAACTCCAAGGCCTGTACCCAGAGCCTATTTCTTGTACTATAAATATTTTTTAAAGATTTATTTATCAGAGAGAGAGAACGCATGCACCAACGGGGTGAGGGGCAGAGGGAGAGAATCTTCAAGCTGACTCCTCACTGAGCTCAGAGCCTGACTGGCCCTGAGCCAAAACCAAGGGGTGAATGCTTAACTAACTGAGCCACCCAGGCACCCCTTGTACAAGCAATATTTAAGTCTACCTGATACAGTCTCTCTAAAACAGTCCTTCCTTGTTGAAAATTTAATGTCTAAACTATACCCTTCAGCAGAAACTTGAAGTATACATGAGAAAAAATTAAAACTGCTAGTGATATGACTTAATGACTCTGATTAATTCCTTGTAGTAAAAATATCAAATGGAAAAATGTAAAATTATCTTTTGGGATAGATTTCATGAGGATTTGATCAATATTTATCTTGAGGGCAAAGACATATTAAGACAGTGAAGGTACTGATACCTCTCCAGAAACTTCTAATCCTTCCTGTTACAAATTTATATTAATGATATTTTACTTGTATTAATCAACTTAGAAAAAGCTTAAATTCTTTTTTGATTTGACAACTATTTCCATATAGCTTTTGCAATTACCTTGAGTTATTTATAAATATGTAACATAGCAAACAAGTTTAGTTATTTATTTAAACCCAAAATTATGGAGATAATAAACACTAGCCAAAATGAGTAAGATTGTGGCCACTGAAAAATGGGACCTGAGAGGTAGGGAGTAAAGGCCAAGGGGTAGTTGCTTTCAGTTTGAGATTTGTAGTAAAATGCAACTATTTAGCCTATATTTATTATGACTTGATTATTGTTTAAATATTTAAAATGAAAAAGTAAAATGGAAACAATTTCAGATACTTTTTTAAAAGCTTAATTATGAAAGAGGATAGACAAGTGTGAAGCTGAAAGTACATAGCGGTAAAAAAAAGGTAGTTTAGTTTAAGATAGACGATATTACAGCATGATTTTCTTAGTATAAAAATAACAGTGTATTAACCAGAGCTCTACCCACAATATTAAGAGAAAATTAGATGATAAAGGGGGGAAATTTTTCATTTGTAGGGGAAAGGTTTTAAGTATGTGTAAAGAGAAAAGGTACACTGTAGAAGTTCTATTGGTCACATCAGTTGCTAAGTTTAAATAGCATTTATTATTACTCAGAAAAATATTATTCTAACAGACTAAAAACTTAATAAAACTGAACATCTTTTCCAGATTAAAAAATATATATATTCACCTAGTAACATTTATACTAGTAATAATAGATATAAGAAAATGAGGAAAATGCTAATTTCAACTGTATATTTCTATGTATCTATATCTGTATTGACCTAATAAATATAATCTAGGAAGGCCCTAACCAGCAACAATATATAGCATGTGATATTATCAAACTGGGCAAAGTCGCTTCCAGACAAGCAGTTGCTCATGCCATACTCCAGTGGTCAACATTGGTTGCAGGGTAATTGTTTTTCTACACGTGACCACCACACAGTCATATCTCAATGTCCATACTGGCCAATAGGAACTAAATCCACTCCATCTTGTGTAGGAATGAATGTTTATGGTCCAGCTTAGATAATAGGAGTAACTCAATTTTTGAAATGTGTATTTATTTTATTTTTCTCCTTTGAAGATTAAGTTTGGTTTCTTCTAGGCCATTTGCCAATCAGCAGAGTGAATCCTTGCCCTCCCCAGTTGTTAATCATCTGGAAGTAGGCCTAAGGGCTTCTTTACTGTTTGGATTGAGTGCCTGACCATAAATGACTAGCAGCAATAATGGGAGATTGTGCGTGAATGAAACAAATTATTAGTGAAGTAATGGACATCCTAGAAAATGGTATTGGGACACATTGCCAAGATATATTAAAAAATTACATTACTTATAAGCTAAATTTTTGAATTTCAAATAGAGTGAAGGGTTAAACAAAATTAAAACTATAAACAATAAGAAAATATGGGTGAATATTTATATAGGTGTATATAATGGAGCATGCTTTTCTAAGCATACAAAGAAATTATAAGTGAAAATATTGGTAGATTTGATGACACAAATATACATGTTTTTAAATGTGTGTAGGAGAAACGACACAAGTCTAATTTTAAATATAAAAAGAAAAAATACATAAAATGTTAATATACTACATATACATATATATATGTATATATATTCTTAACAAATTAGTATGGAAAAAATGAGCAACCAATGCAATTAGTTTGAAAAAGAATAAGGAATGAAAAAATTCAGTTGAAAAAAATATATATAGCTGTTCATACTTCAACTTAGCAAAATCCACTGAACCAATATAAAGACAGAAATTGGCAATACTGCTGAAGAGCTTTTAAAAAAAGTGATAAAAACATTTAACATTTAGATCATTAATATTTAGAATGTTTAAATTTAATATTTACAACCTTTTGACAAATGAACTAAAGTAATTGATAACTGCTAAGAATCCTGATTTTAAAAACCACTTAAAGTCACAGAAAAATGTGAATCTCTTTATAAAAAGAGATGAACGAGTAGACATGATTATAATTTTGATCAATAGAATGAAAGTGTGTATGCCAAAATATTAGATAGAAATTGTTTTTTCTAAAAGGTTAAAAATAATTTCATGTACTTATTTGCATTTTTTTTTATTTTGTAATTTTTTATAGTTCATTTTTTAAATAATCACAGAAAAAGGATCAAGCACTGGATCCAGAAACGGTACCTCTGGCAAATGAAATTCCTTTGCAATACAAATTCCTTATAGGAATGGTAATTACAGGACATGATACATACTATACAAAATTAATAAATGTGTATCAAGTTATGTGATTAATGTGCTGGGGCATTCCATGTGTGCTTGAGAAAAATGTGTATTCTGTTGTTGTTGGATGGAATCGTCTATATATGTTTGTCAAGTCAGTTGGTATTAAATATGGTTTGATTCTAATGTTCTCTTGTTAATCTGTCTGAATGATCTCTCCATTGATGGCACTGGGGTATTGAACATTTTTCTACTATTTTCTTCACATTTGTTAGCATTTGCTTAATGTACTTAGATATTCCAGTGTTGGTTATGTATATTTTTACAATTGTTATATCTTCCTTGAAGATATGCTTTTTTTAAAATTTTATTTATTTGAGAGAGAGTGAGAATGAGAGAGAGAGAGCAAAAGTAGGGTGAAGGGCAGAGAGAGAAGCAGACTCTCTGCTGAGCAGGGAGCCCGATGTGGGGCTCGATCCTGGGACTCCATCCTAGGACTCTGGGATCATGACCTGAGCTGAAGGCAGATGCTTAACCGACTGAGCCACCCAGGTGCCCCTGGATGCTTTTATACAATAAATTTCATGAATAAGTTGGTTTGTGAAACCTGTGTTCCATTTAGTAGTAAAGGAAAATCTTGAAAAACATTATTTTAATTTAATAAGAGTAATCAATTAAGCATTGTCATACCTTATTACTAAGAAGTTCACTGGCCCAACATTTCCTTTTCTTTTTTTTTTTTTTTAAAGATTTTATTTATTTGACAGAGAGAGACACAGCAAGAGAGGGAACACAAGCAGGGGGAGTGGGAGAGGGAGAAGCAGGCTTCCCGCCGAGCAGGGAGCCCGATGCAGGGCTCGATCCCAGGACCCTGGGATCATGACCCGAGCCGAAGGCAGACGCTTAATGACTGAGCCACCCAGGCGCCCCCCAGCATTTCTTTAAAAAGACTCATAATACATAAGAGATACCATAACTTTGACCCAACAGTTCTATTAATCCTAAGTAAACAAATATATAATCAAGCAAATTATTTATGAACATCTTAATTGTAATTATTTGAAAGTGATGTCAATATTTAGGATAAAAAGGGCACCTGGGTGGCTCAGTCAGTTAAGTGTCTGCCTTTGGCTCAGGTCATGATCTCAGGGTCCTAGGATTGAGTCCAGCATCGGGCTCCCTGCTCAGCGTGGAGTCTGCTTCTCCCTCTCTCTCTACCCCTGCCCCCTGCTCATGCTTTCTCTCTCTTTCTCTCTTGCTCTAATAAATAAATAAAATCCTTAAAAATATATTTAGGATAAAAAGCCAATATTAAGAAAATGGCCAAGTAAATTATAGTACATATAAAAAGGCCAGTTTTATTTTTTACTCAGTACTTCATATACAAAATCTAATTTACAGGCTCATGTGGGATTATGTCAAAATAAAAAGCCTCTGCACAACAGAGGACAGGATCATTAAAACTGAAAGGTATATGCAAATAGCATATCTGATAAAGGGTTAGTATCCAAAGTAGATAAAGAACTTATACAACTCCACACTCAAAAAACAAATAATCCAATTAAAAAGGGGCAGAAGATGTGAACAGATATTTCTCCAAAGAAAACAGAGATGACCAACAGACACATGGAAAGATGCGCAACATCCCTCATCATCAGAGAAATGGAAAACCACAATGAGATACCACCTCACATCTGTCAGAATAGCTAAAATCAAAAAGACAAGAAAAAGCAAGTGTTGGCAAAGACATGGAAAAAAGAAACCTCATGTACTGTTGGTGGGAATGCAAACTGGTACAGCCACTGTGGAAAACAGTATGGGGTTTCCTCAAAAAATTAAAAATAGAGTTACCCTGTGATCCAGTATTTCCACTACTGGGAATTTACCCAAAGAAGATGAAAATACTAGCTCAAAAGATAGATGCACCCCCATGTTTATGACAGCATTATTTACAATAGCCAAATTATAGAAGCAGTCCAAGTATCCAACAATAGATGAATGGATAAAGACGAGATGGTATATATATACAATAGAGTATTAGTCAACCATAAAAAGAATGAAATTTTGCCATTTGTAACAACATGGATGGAGCTAGTGAGTATAATGCTAAGCAAAATAAGTCAGAGAAAGAAAAATAGCCTATTAAGAGTACACTTATCATGATGAGCACTGAGTATTGTATAGAATTGTCGAATCACTACATTGTACACCTGAAATGAATGTAACACTGTATGTCAACTACACTGGAATTAAAATTTTAAAAATGATAATTTTGGGTGCCTGGGTGGCTCAGTCGGTTAAGCATCAGGCTCTTGGTTTCCACTTAAGTCATGATTTCATGGTCTGCATTGAGCCCCATGTCAGGACTCCAGGCTCAGGGCAGAGTCTGCTTCAGATTCTTTGTCCCTCTGTGCTCGCTTCGGCAGCACATATACTAAAATTGGAACGATACAGATTCTTTGTCCCTCCTCCTTTGCCCCTCCCTGCTCACATGCTCTCTCTCTCTCAAAAATAAATAAAATCTTAAAAAATAAAAAATGATAATTTACAGGCATGTGTGATTATAATGTTTAGTCCATTAACAAGACTAAAATATAAAGCTGCACATTCTTTTGTTCCCTACTGACCAAAATATTTTCCTAAAGCAAGAAAAGCCCATTCTGATTTCTTCATTGCCAAGCATACTTGATAAATTTTCCTCTTTTGTGTACCTAATTTAATCAGACAGATTAACAAGAAAACATTAGAATTGAACCATATTTAATACCAACTGACTTGACAAACATATATGGAAGATTCCATCCAACAGCAACAGAATACACATTTTTCTCAAGTGCACATGGAATGCCCCGGCGCACTAACCACAACAAATTACCAGCACTTGTTTTTCCCGAGTGCCACCAGATTTTACTTTGGCTGCCTGATACCCTACACAGAACAGCAAAAATGTTGGACGATGCATTATCAATTTCCTGGGCTTCAGGGATTGATGGACACAAACATGTAAATGCCATGGTGAAATAATCGGTAATTGTCTTGCTAATGCTTTTAGAGAAACAAGTGCAATCATGCTGACAGTCTGTAGTGCTGATAGAGGATTACAGAAATCAATATTCTTGTCTGGGAGACCACTCTTCGGAGTTCCTTTGCACAGTCCGGGAACTTACACTCTCAGCAGGAATGCCATTAACAGCCTGGAAATGTTTCAGTTTTTCTAATTCTTTCTTGGTACATTCATTCAAAGCTGAATGAAAGTTTTGCTCTTTTTCTCTTTGCTTTTCAAGAACTAATCCCTCTCTCACCTCACCAGAGATGATGTTTTTTTCTTTCTAAAAGACAGCTCACAATGTAGCTGTTTGAGGCAAAGCCCAGCTCATTGGCTTGGCTTTATGTCATGGAGTATATATGCCTAGCCAAGGTAAACCTACTGGAGATTGTGCATTGTCAGGAATTTTGAACATGCGCTCCCTCAAACTGAATAGTTCCAGTTCTCTTGTTGTTGTTGTTGTTCCTCAGTAATCTACTATTAATCTTACATATACGGGTAATTTCTTCCTAAAACACTATTATAGTATGGGTCTCTCACCACCCAAAGTCCAGACGAATTGAGACATAGTTTCCAAATAAATTTACTATGAAGCTAAGACCATAATCATAGGAAATAATGGGAATAAAATTTTCTACTTAGCTGAATTTTTAAGCTTTAAGCACAAATACTAAACCCCAAGCAAGCAAATGTGAGGCCTCAAAGCAACAGAGAAGCACTATACTTTAGGGAAAATGAAAGTATTTTAAATTTTTAGTTTTACATACATGTACATTTGTAAATAGTTTCATTTCCAGTTTTTCAGCTTTTATGCTGCGTTACCTTGTGAAAGTCTCCTCTAAATTTCTTTTTCCTCAAAATGACTGAAAAAGCTGCATATTCTACCTCAAAAAATTGTTACAGCCCCCCAAAATAAACCTTCCTGGTGCTTAATATGCACACAATGAAAATATGGTAGAAAGCCATGGCAATATTTTATACTATTTTGTCATTATTAAAAGTATTGAAAAAACAGGTTATTTTACCTCCTGTCTTAAGTAGTTGTTAATCATAAACTTTTAATGATCCAAGATCAACGATGTATCACTTTACCATTTGTGAAATTTTTGATGTTCTTATTAACATTTGGTGACTGCTTGCCTTTATAGTAAAGACTGTTTAGTTTTGCTTTTCCAATTTCTACCCTCTGTTCTTGCTATACTTTCTTGGCTTTCACATTTTATTACTGCCAATCTGCTTTCTATGACATTTCTTTTCCCCCTTTTACTATACTATGAATTTTGGAAAAAAACATAAAACAAAAACAAAAACCTGACTACACTGGTTAAATATACAGAAAAGAGAAAGCGGTTTTTCAAGTGACTGCACTAAAACCCTATATCCCTTAAAAAAAAAAAAAAAGGTGATACACACCTTTTGGGGTCTCAAGACCACTTCTGCCCCCACTTTTCCTACCTGGTTTATGTATACCTAATGTTAACTTATAGCTGATATACTATTAAAATTGAGATAAACACAGCAATTCATAAGAATAAAAAGTAACAGAATATTGAAGGGTCATATAGCCATAGCTACTCCTGAAGTTCTTTTAAAAATCATCTATAGAAAAAGCTTTATTTTTGTTTCTGAGATTAACTTGATCATTTGAAATATGATAAAATGTATTATTACATGGAAGTTTAAGCATCTTCTTCAGCCATTCCTTCAAATTAAGACCAGTGGATCATTTTAATTTTAAGTGCTCATTCAAATTAACTAGAAAATAGAGTCAAAACTTCTGATTTTGGTGGCCTTTTTTAAACTATAGCTATCAAGACTTGATAATACTTTAGATCTTTATATTTTATTTGCCTCACTTATTTCAATCATATATCACTTGTTGAATCTTAATTTGTCTTGAAATTTTTGTTTTGAGAGAATTGTAGATTCACATGCAGTTTTAAGAAATATAGAGAGATCCAGTATATCCTTCATCCAGTTTCTTCCAGTAGTAACATCTTACCTAATAAAATATACCAGAAAATTGTCATTGATACAATTTACCAGCCTTATGATTTCACCAGTTTAACATGCGCTGATATGTGTGTGTGTGTGAGACAGTGAATGATCTTTGACTTGTCACAACTGGTGTGTTTCATGACTGTTTATTCATAGGTATCATTTTAGTAGCTTTTCACTCTTGGTTTCAAAAGCAAATAATTTTGGAGTGCTAAAATATATATTAATGTTGTTTTGTTAACTAACCTAAAGTCTTCGTATTGAGGTTATGTGGCGTTATTCTGATCAACTGAAAAATATCCTTACCCAAATCCAGCTACAGCAGGAAATGAGCAGAACTCCAATTATATTCTTCTAGGCATTCTATGATCTGATTAGGAGGGCTATCTCATTAGAGAATAGTTAGAAAATAGGTTTGGTATAAGTCAGTGTCATAGATTATTCTATTAGTACATTTTGACAGTAATAGTATTTTTTTATCAAATTGAGTAAAATAACATACAATTAGCTATTTTCCAAATAGAGTATTTTCAGATTTTGCTAATTGCAATATAACAGCTGTAATTGAAATTAAAATACAAAAAAAAGTCTACTCGAATAGATATGATACCTAGAAATACATTACTTGCTAGAAGTTAATGTAGGATATTTTGAATGAATTGCTTTAAACTAATTTGTGCTTATAGATTAACCCACTGTGTTTATTATAACACTTTATCTTTACTTTTTACTGGGGAATTATATATTTTGATATATTAAAAGTACTTAGAAGGTATGCAATAAATTCTTATATTGAATTCTTCTAAAAATATAAAGTTAAAAAACAAAAGACAGTCCAAAACTCATTTTTCAAAGATCAATACAAACATGATACCAAATCTGACAAGGGTATTCTGAAAACTACAGGTTAGTGTTATTCATGAGCATAGCTGCAAAACTGCTAAATGAAATCAGCAAACCAAACCAATATTAAATAAACTGGACCACACTGTATTAATTTTAGTGCAAAAAAACAAAAGCAGCCTTGGCCACTCAGGAGCTGGCCTGACACTATCATCTAGGACTTGATATTGTTAAAAGCTATCTTGGTAATCACACCTAGATTTCTACTTTCTCCTATTTAAAAAAAAATCATTTCGTAGCATACCAATATCAGACAAGGCCACTGTGTTTAAAAAAAAAAAAATCATCCCATTACCATATCTAGCACATATTAATCTCCAATCTCATCAAGTTGTATATGTTAAATACACATACACACACATGCACATGCAGCTTTTTTCTGTCAATCATAACTCAATTAAGTTGCTTAAAAACAAACAAAACATTGCTCACACCATAGAATAGCCAAGCATTCCCTGAAATTGGTTAATGTGAGTTATTGCCATTCCATTACCAGTGACAGAAACAAAACAAGGCTAAATCTTTCACTTTATGGACAGGATGAATTAAAATACCCAATTACAAAATTGCCCCCTTGTGATGAAAGCACTGAATAGAGAACAAAGTTCGGCTTTCTTGAGTACTCCTGAAAATCACCTAACCCATCCAAATCCTATGCATTCTGACAGCCCCTTGCTGAGACATGCTGGGATTCTCGAAGGTGTGTGTTCTCCCTTGCTGTAATAATCAATAAACACAAATTGTTGAAATATAGATGTCTTTGTGGTGGTCCTTGGATTGAGGCCATTGACATCAGAAAGGCAAAGATGATTTCATACCCAAAAATCAACCACTGCAAATCTAATACATAAAGTTAAGAAAAATTACATGATAATCTCAAAACATGAAGAATTTGATTAAATTCAACATCCATTCATGAACTTTTTAAAGAATTAGTAAGGTATATTTAATTTTCTTTAATAGATATACTTATTTTAAAAGGAAGGAAAGGCAAACTAATTTGATAAAGTTCACATACAAGAAAAATTTAAAAACCTATAGTAAACGTACATAATAATGAAATGCTGAAAGTTTTTTCTCTGGGATCAAGGTTCAAGTAAGGGATGACCACAATGATCCCTTTTAGTACATATAGGACTGAAGGTCCTATACAATGAGATAAGCAAGAAATAAAGACAAAGGATTTTAAGGAAATACTCTAACAGATGACATGATCGTGTAAGTGCTATAGACAAAAATCAACTATATTTTTATACATATGCACAACACCATTTTTGAAAAGATACCACTTAAGATAGTGTAGAAGTACCCATAAACACTAACAAAAGATGTACAAAATTTCTATGTGTTATAAGACAGAATTGTAAGAAAGTAAAGACTCAGAAAGTATTATATACCTTGATATTAGATTGGTTTAATGTCAGTTCTCTCCAAATTTAGATTGATTTTTAGATTTGATGCTATAGATTATTTTTTCCAGAAATGTCAGTCTAGTTCTAGGATTTATAAGGAAACACAAAATACCAAGAATATCTAAGACATTGTTGAAGAAAATTTTAAAAAGAACATATAGCAGCTCTATTTTAATTATAGTAATTAAGGTAGTGTGCTATTGGCCCAAGGATAGGCAAATAGATACATGACAGAGATAAGAGAGGCAAGAAATTGACCAATTCCTGTTTAACAATTTGAGTTATGAAGAATTTAGCACCACAAAGAAGTGGAGAAAGCAAGATCTTTTGAATATCAGTTTTGAGACCATTTCATATCCATAGAGGAAAATTATATTAATACTTATTTCACACTACATACAAATATCAGTTTCAGGCCTATTGTTGATAAAATGCTGAAAAGAAAAACAACAAATCTTTTACGAAAACATCATCATTAACTTGCATTGAGTAAATATATCTGGGGATACAAAATATGGTAACCATAAAAGACTGATAAATTACACTATATCAAAATGAATAACTTTTATTCATTAACTGTCTCTGGTAAAGAGTGAAAAGAAAGTTGCTAAGTGGAAGCTGAAAATGCATTAAGAACAGATATTCACATCTAAACTAGGTAACTATAACCTAGTAACATAAAGATAGGAAACCCTAAAGAAAACAGATTTGAAGAGGCACTTCACAAAAGATATCCATATAGCCAAAAACACATGAAGAGGTGATGAATATATTCTGAGAGAATCAAAATTAAAACCACCATAAGATATCACTACACATTATACAAATATTTAGTCCAGGATGTCTATAGTTAACACAGCTGAGTGCCAAGTGTTAGTGAAGATATCAATCAACAGAAATTCTCATATACTGGAGACAGTTAAAAATATAAATTGGTTAACTATTTTAAGAAATGGTTTGTTGTTAATCCATGACATAGGAATTCCATGTCTAGGGGTATTTCTAACAAAATGCATACATGTGACCAAAAAACGTGTGCAAGTTCATTAAAGAATTTCCCGTAATCACACCCAACTGGCAACATCCTAAATGCCCATCAACAGAGTAAGCTGTCATATATTTATACAATGGAAAGTTCCCCAGCAATGAAAATGAATTAACTATAGCTACATCCAAGAACATGAACCATACTCACAAATATAATATTGATTGAAAAAAAATTTAGTCACAAAAATACTGTATCATTCAAATGAACTTCAACTGTTACAACTTAACTATAATCTTAGGAGATGGACCAAAGAAAGTAGCCCCTAGTCAGAGAAGGAAAAAGACTTACAATGAACACTGGGCTGGTGTGTTGAAAGACTACTCTGATGATGCTCCTGGTAAATAGTAAACAGTTTTGTGTCACAAAAGCAGTTACAAAGTTGAGATCTTTCCTGTTGATGTTGAGCTCCAAAGACTGTCTTTCCATTCTACTTCTTAGGAATGAGGAGAGGAGATCAGCTTACTGAACAGGGCAAATTAAACTCAAGGCTTATTTTAATTGAATAGGCTAATGAGAAATGTGATATTCCCTGTTAACCTCTGTTACTTCTTAGGGAAAAGACGCTTAGGGTGTGCAGGTGTCTTTGCTACTTCTCTCTACTTCTAAGGGGTTCCTGATTCCATTTTTATTACTTTAAAGCAAGCTTGCAGATAGTCCTGAATACAATATTTGTTTATCCCCAAAGAATATATTTATAATAAAATCATTGCAGAGGAGAAAAAAATGTGGGAGATGCAAAGGTAAATACTTATCTTGTGACAGCACTCTCAACTTCATATGTATCATTTATATGAATGTAAAGAATCTGTCCTGCTGAATCTGTGCTAGTAAAACAGACAAGTTAGCTTTTGCCATGCCCCTTCTCTTCTGCCTCTCCCTTCTCAAAATACTTCATGAAAGTGTGTATTTTTTTTCAAGGCCTTCAAATAAAATTGCAAAATACAAACAAAAAAGAGCTTTTGGAACTCAGTGTTTTTTGTACACAAAAGAAAGACAATAAAGGAAAATTCTGAAGCTAGTCAGTTGGAGACCACAGGAGTAAAGGTGGGAACCTAGGGGAAGAGGAAAGGGATTTATGTGTTTGCAATCTTTTTAGGACCAAACCAAGTTTAGATGGATAATCAGATATGATTTAATGGAATTTAAATGCAATTAATAAAGTTGGTATCAAAATAGTTAAACTTCTCAGTATCATCTTCTTATCTAGATACCTACAGTGAGGATTATTTCACTTGTTCTGAATCAGTGGAAAAGAATTTCATATGTACTGGGCATGCTTTTTCAAATTTATAGTATGTTACTAAAACTTTTAGCACAGTCACTCTGTATACATTAGCACACACCATCATTGTTTGCTTCATCTTATCTAGTGATTATAGTTTATCTTTTTCACCTGGTAGGAAATCAGTCTAATCATGAATATAAATTTTAACTTGATTTTTTAATGCAGAACAATTACAGTAACATATATGAAGGCATGACATTTATTTTACAACCTCCAGAAAAAGTAGGTCACTTTCCTGAATTGTTACAAAAATAGCACTCAGAGGAATAAAGCAAAATGGTAGATTTGAAATGTTTTCCACTTTTCTAACTTGAAGATTATATATGCTTTTAAATCAGGAACACAAAAATACTTGTATTCACCAGTTATAACTGAAAAAGGTGGCATTTTATTCTTTTTTTAATGTAATGAACATGTATTTATAGAGAAAGAATGAATATTCCACTGAATCAACATGTATTCATGTTAATTCTGGTCACTAATAAGTAAGGAGGGAGCATATATATTCCCTCACTTCAGCAGTAATTTCCTAAATCTTTTTTTAAAGATTTCATGTATTTGAGAGATAGAGTTCAAGCAGTGGGATGGGCAGAGGGAGAAGGAATCTCAAGCAGACTCTGTGCTGAGCACAGAGCCCTATATGGGTCTCTACCACACAACCCTGAGATCATGACCTGAGCCAAAATCAAGTCAGATGCTTAACCAACTAAGCCACCCAGGTACCTCTAAATAACTTTCAATAATTAACATCTAGCATTCTGTTATTTGCATTCAGTTTTTACAGTTAAATAAAGGTACAATGTTTCATACATTACAAAAATTTAATTGTGCCATAAACAGGGTATACCCTGGAATAGAACCTGATAAAGCAATGGAATCACATTTATTATTCTTTTTTTTTAAGATTTTATTTATTTATTTGAGAGAGCGCACAGAACGAGAGTGAGAGAGCACAAGCAGGGCTAGGGGCAGAGGAAGAAGCAGACTCCCCACCGAGCAGGGAGCCAACGCGGGGCTGGATCCCAGGACCCTGAGATCATGACCTGGGCTGAAGGCAGACGCTTAACTGCTGAGCCACCCAGGTACCCCCACATTTATTATTCTTAAACAGAATTCTTAACCAACAGTGTGTGATTAAACAGCATATATAATTACTAATAATTTTAACTTGCAAAAATAAACATTTTAGGTAAAGAATTAATATAAGATGGAAATAATATCAAACTTATTTTTGTATAGGTGCTTTTAAAAATCTGGGATGCCTGGATGGCTCAGTGGTTAAGCACCTGACTCGGTTTCAGCTCAGGTCATGATCTTGGGGTCTTGAGATTGAGCCCCACATGGGGCTCTGGGCTCAGCACAGAGTCTGCTTGTCCCTCTCACTCTGCTCTTCCCTCTTCCCCTCCCCCCATAAATGAATAAAATCTTTTAAAAAAAATCTTTCACCCGGTTTAGTGTTAGAGTTCACAAATAAAATTGTATATATATAAAGTATACAATGTAATGATTTAATATATTATATATACATTGTGATATATACATTATATATCATTTCACATTTATCACCATATAGTTACTGTGTGCAGTGAGAATATTTAAATTTATTCTCTTACCAAATTTTATACAATACGGTATTTTAAACTATAGTCACCATACTGTACATTAGCTCCCCAGAACTTATTCATCTTATAACGGAAGGCTTATATCCTTTGACAAGCATTTCCTTATTTCCCCATCTCCCAGTCTAGGTAACAGCTATTCCACTCTGTTTCTATGAGTTAGACATTTTTTTTTCCAGCTCCCATGTTTAAGTGAAATCACGCAGTATTTGTTTTCCTCAGTCTGGCTTATTTCATGTAACATCATGCCTTCTCAATTCTTATCCCCTACTCCCTATTATCCCTATGAGTATTTTCACTTCAAACCTTTTATTAAAATATTCATCTGGTTTCCAATCTTTTGAATTGATGCAACCTACATTTCTTTCAAATTTTAAGAAAATCAATGTCCATCACATAAATTGAACATTCTGTTAACTGAGATACAACAGCAAATTTGTTTTGTGTCTAGAAAAATTACTTTCATGTACTTGAGATACACAGGAAAGTACAGGTTGATCCCTCATCTCCTGGACAAAAGAGGATGACTGAAAATGTTCATTTGTTCCATAGCTTATGCTGCATTTTACTGTGATCTCTTTGAGAACATTATTTTTATTCTCATGGTTAACCCTATTACCATGCAGTTGAGTCCTAGTACTCAGGGGCATTAAGATTTCCTATTACACATAAAAAATTTCCCTATTACACATAAAAGAGTACAAATGCTTTAAATATTCATGATGTATCCCCATGATGAAAAGAGACATTTTAAAAATTGTTTTATATTATTTCAGTATTTTTCCTTCCTTTTGAGCAATATGTCAGGAAATAATTTTGGTCAATTTGTAATCAGTCATTAGCAAGTATTTTAACTTTTATTTAGGAAAGTTGAAACTTTTAGAAGATATGCATTCAAAAACACCATATTTAAAGGCATTAAACAAAAGAAATACTTCTATTCACTAGAAAAAAAATGTTTTAGCACTATTCTTGGTGAAAAGAAAGTCAAAGATAAGGCTGAAATAGAAGGTATTTTAGTTTTCTTTAGTACAATAAAATGTATTTATACCTTAACCTATATTTTCAAAATGAGAAGAATATACTTTTGCTGCATGATGGCATTCTAGCTTTAGAACAATTCCAGATTTCCTTATATTAGAAGATGATTCAAGCCTCCACTAATTCTCCTAAGTCAGGACTGTATGAATTCAAGCTACAAAATTATATAATGTTGCTACTGGTTTTTATATTGGGACAAAAATTCTGATGAGTATTATAGCTGTTTTTTGAGAAAATATTGAAGTGACATTCTTGAAATGATGTTTGAGGGACTTAAGGTCTAAGTTATTAACAGCTTTAGATCTTTCCTCATTTCTTCTCTATTTGATTTGTCTTCATCTGTTTCTATGCATCTCCTATAATTTTTGCTTATTAAAAGCTGTCACCATATAATTTTATATATGGAATTCATAAATGCATTATCATAACTTTAAACTGAAGTCTGTAACATTATAAAATGCCTTTATTTATTTCTCATTTGAGATAGTATCCTTGCTTCCTTTTTCTGGCATTAGAGGTCATCTGATGGCAGGATAAGGACTTCAGTAGTTTTACTCCCCAGGACTTGATACCATGAGTAGTTACTTTTTCATCTGTGAGGAGCCAAGACCCTACTTCTTGCTTTTCTTTCAAACACACTCCAGTGATCCAACAACATTTCCTTCTGCAGAGTTCTATTTTTCAGCTAGGCTTGTCAAATATTTTGTGGAGGAAATGTTCAGTTTCCTGAGAGTAATTGAAAACTTCAAGGCACATGTTTTCAGATATAGAAGGACTCATTCTCTGCATCTACGGCAGGCAGAAGTTATAATTCATTACACTGGGGTGTTTGCAGGCTTGTTTCCTACAGCTGACCTTTTCTAGTTACTTTTCTTTGAGGCATATCTGAAATATAATAAACACATTTATTTCAGTCTTTGCTTTTACAGAAAGTCTTAAAACAATGCTGGGTATATATGCCTCAAAAAATAGATGATTTATGAAAAAAAACATACAAATGTCATCCAACAAATTAAGCTAATTATCTTTCAGTTAATAACTAAGTTTAATACCGAAGGCACAGAGTTCAAGAATTTTGTATAAAGGCCAAAGCTTACAAACATTCTCAAGAAAAAATCTAGTCTTTTAATGTACATTTCTTGTGTAAACTGACCAGTTCTTTCATTCCTTTAGAAGCCTAAGTACTTAACTGTAAGCATAAGCCCCTCTCCTGTTTGCTTTCACTTATCTTTTAATGTAAGTCTCCTGATAAATATTTTTATTAAATATGGTACCTTTCTGGAACATCATATAAAAAATATGAGTCAGGAGGAGGAGTTAAGATGGCAGAATAGTAGAGGACCCTAAACTTGTCTCATCCTGGGGACACAGCTAGATAATTATTGAATCATTCTGAACACCCAAGAAATCAATCTATGGTCTGAGAGAACAGAACTGCAAGTATACAAGTAGAAAATCGACACCTTTTGCAAGGTAGGATGTATGGACAGTTGATTTGAGGGCAATATAACTGTGAGTACTGTGGTGGGGAAGGAGCCCTGCTTATGAGACTATCTCAAAGTATTTAAGCAGCGCAGCACAAAATCTGAGATTTTAGAAGTCCACCACCCCCAAGGTTGTGCCTGGCTTAGAAGTGCTCAGGTGGGGAAGTGGGGCAGAGACCCATGAGTGGACAGGGTGGTCTGAGGATGCCTTGGGTTGCAAAAACAGACAAACAAAAACCAGGTGATGCCAACATGCTACACTGTTCCCAAGCATAGGAGCAGGGACTCTGGCTGAGGGCAGAACCTGGGTGGTGGCTCTCTACTCCACCTACCCATAAACTCTGGACCATTGTGTGGTCATGCCACCACTTTCCTGCCTCAGACCAGCAATTGGCAAAAGTATGGCAAGAACCTCCCCAGAGGATCAGCACTGGTCCTGCACCACAGGATTCCCTAAAATTTAGAGTTTTGAAACCCACTCCTGCACTGGAGATAAAACAGTTTGGACATAGGCAGCGTGAAGGCAGGGACCTGACAGGAGCCAGAGACAAAAGAGAAGTAACTGATTGCTCTTCTGTGAGGGCTTCCTAAAGTGTGGGGGCTGGTGCTCAAACTCTCAGCGCTGGGCCTAGAAAGCAGGGCACCGCCATTTTCATCTGATCCGTCAGAGCTGAAAAAGTCTTTAGGAAGCAAAACAGTGCCACTTAGTGGAGGCTGAAGCCACTTACACCAAGCCCCACACCCTGTGCCCAGGAGGCTCACCTCCACTAGAGCAAGTCTACCTGAGAATCAGTGCAACAGACCCCTCCCCCAAGAAGACCACAAACATCTCTTATGCACCATGTCTACTGATCAGAGTGTTGCAAAGCTTTAGCTCTAGGGGAAATAGGATCTAGTTTCCTTTTTACTTTTACTTTTTTATTTTAAAGATTTTTATTTATTTATTTGACAGAGAGAGACATAGCGAGACAGGGAACACAAGCAGGGGGAGTAGGAGAAGGAGAAGCAGGCCCCCCTGCTGAGCAGGGAGCCCAATGCGGGGCTCAATCCCAGGACCCTGGGATCATGACCTGAGTGGAAGGCAGACACTTAATGACTGAACCACCCAGGCACCCCTACTTTTTATTTTTTTAATTCTTTTTTATTAACTTTAAAATTTTTTTATTATTTTCTTAATTTTTATTTTTATATATATTTATATATTTTTATTTATTATTTTTAGATCTAGCTTCTTTTAACAAGCACACCAAAACACACCCATACTCTAGTTTTTGTTGTTGTTGTTTTATCTTTTCTTTTCTGGACAAAACTACAAGACAGAGAAATTCACTCCAGAATAAACAACAGGAAGTAGAATTCATGGCCAGGGATTTAATCAAAATGGATATAAGTAAGATGTCTGGACTAGAATTTAAAACAATAATTATAAGGATATTAACTGGGCTTGAAAAAAGCATGGGAGACACTAGAGAATCCCTTATTGCAAAGATAAAAGAACTAAAATCTAGTCAGTGTGAAACTAAAAATTCTATAACCAAGATGCAAACACAAATGTAGGCCATAAAAACAAGGATGGATGAAACAGAGAAATGAACCAGTGACATAGAAGATAAAAATTATGGGAAATAATGACGCTGAAAAGAAGAGCAAAGAAAGGAAATGGATCAAAAGTAGACTTAGGGAACTCAGTGTTATTAATATGTAATAACATTCATATCATAGGAGTCCCAGAAGATAGAGAGAGAGAAAAAGGGGCAGAAGGTTTATTCGAGCAAATTATAGCAGAAAAATTCCCTGATCTAGGGAAGGACACAGACATCAAAATCCAAGAAGCACAGAGAACTCCCATTAAATCAAGCAAAAGTCGACCATCACCAAGGCATATTATAGTCAAATTCACAAAATACACAGACAAGGAAAGAATCCTGAAAGCAGCAAGGGAAAAAAAACTTCTTAACCTACAAGGGAAGACAGATCAGGTTTGCAGCAGATCTGTCCACAGAAAATTGGCAGGCCAGAGGAGAGCAGCAAGATGTATTCAATATGCTGAATGGGAAGAATATGTAGCCAAGAATACTTTATCCAACAAGGCTGTCATTCAGAATAGAAGGAAAAATAAAGAGTTTTCCAGACAAACAAGAACTAAAGGAGCTCATGACCACTAAACCAGCCCTGCAAAATATATTAAGGGGGACTATGAGTGGGAAAAAAAAAAAAAAAAGCAACAAAGACTAGAAGGGAACAAAGAACATCACCAGAAACACCAACTCTACAGGTAACACAATGACACTAAATTCGTAAGTTTCAATAATCATTCTGAATGTAAATGGACTAAATACTCCAATCCAAAGACATAGGGTATCAGAATGGATAAAACAAAAAAACAAAAACACAAGATCCATTTATATGCTGCCTACAAGAGATCCACTACAGACACCTTCAGATTGAAAGTGAGAGAATAGAGAACCATCTAGCAAACTTATCACACTAATGGACATCAAAAGAAAGCCAGAGTAGCCATACTTATATCAGACAAACTAGATTTTTAAAACAAAGACTGTAACAAGACATGAAGAAGGGCATTATATCATAATTAAAGGGTCTATTCCTCAAGAAGATTTAACATTGTAAATATTTATACCTCCAACTTGGAAGCACCCAAATATATTAATCAATTAATAATTAACATAAAGAAACTCATAATAATGATACAGTAATAGGTGATTTTAACACCCCACTTAGAGAAATAGACAAATCATCTAAGCAGAAAATCAGCAAGGAAACTACGGCTTTAAATGACACACTGAACCAGATAGACTTAACAGATATATTCAGAACATTTCATCCTATAGCAGCAGAATCCATATTCTTTTCTAGGGCACATAGAACATTCTCCAGAGTAGATAACACACTGGGTCACAAATCAGCCCTCAAAAAGTACAAAAAGATCGAGATTATACCATGTATATTTTCAAACCACAATGCTATGAAACTTGGAGTCAACCACAAGAAAAAATTTGGAAAGACCATAAATACCTGGAGGCTAAAGAACATCCTAATAAAGAATGAAGGGAATTTAAAGAAGAAATAAAAAAGTACATGGAAGCAAATGAAAATGAAAACATGATAGTCCAAAATCTTTGGGATACAGCAAAAGCAGTTCTAATAGGAAAGTATATTGCAATATAGACCTACCTCAAGTACCAAGAAAAGTCTCAAATACACAATTTAACCTTACACCTAAAGGAGCTAGAAAAGGAACAGCAAATAAAGCCTAACGCCGGCAGAGAAAAGGAAATAATAACAATAGGAGCAGAAATAAATGATAGAGAAACAAATAGACAATAGAACCAATTAATGAAACTAAGAGCTGGTTCTTCAAAAGAATTAAAGAAATTGATAAACCCCCAGCCAGACTTATCAGAAAGGAAAGAGAAAGGACCCAAATAGATAAAAGTATGAATGAAAGAGGAGAGATCACACCACAGAAATACAATTATGAGAATACTATGAAAAATTAAATGCCAAAAAATTGGACAATCTGGAAGAAATGGACAAATTCCTAGAAACTTACAAACTACCAAACTTACAAACTGAAACAGGAAGAAATAGAAAATTTGAACAGACCCATAATCAGCAAATAAATTGAAACAGTAATCAAAAATCTCCCATCAAAAGTCCTGGGCCAAATGGGTTCCCTGGGAATTCTACCAGACATCCATCCATCCATCCATTTTTTTTATTTAAAGATTTATTTATTTATTAGAGAGAGAGAGAGGAGGGAGAGAGAGGGAGAGGAGAAGGGGGGGAAGAGAGAGAGAAAGAGGACAAGCAAGGGGGAGGAGCAGAGGGAGAGGGAGAAGCAGACTCCCTGCTGAGCAGAGAGCCTGATGTGGAGCTTGATCCCAGGACCACAAGATTATGACCTGAACCAAAGGCAGACACTTAACTGACTGAACCACCCAGGCACCCCTCTATCAGAGATTTAAAGAAGTGTTAATATCTATTCTTCTCAAACCATTCCAAAAAATAGAAACAGAAGGAAAACTTCCAACCACATTCTACAAGGACAGCATTACTTGATTCCAAAACCAGATAAAGACTCCACTAAAAAGGTGAATTACAGACCAATATCCCTGATGAACATGGATGCAAAAATTCTCAATAAAATTATAACAGATTGAATTCAACAGTACATTAAAAGAATTATTCACCACAATCAAGTGAGATTTATTCCTGGGCTGCAGGGGTGGTTCAATATTTGCAAATCAAGCAACATGTTACACCACATTATTAAAGAAGAGGAAAAGAGCCTATCATCCTGTCAATAAATTCAGAAAAAGTATTTGACAAAATATATCATCCATTCTTGATAAAAACCCTCAACAAAGTGGGCATAGATGGAACATACCTCAACATTATAAAGGCCATACCTCAACATCATGAAAGACCCACAGCTAGTATCATCCTCAATGGGGAAAAACAGAAAGCCATTCCCATTCCCCTAGGGTCAGGAAGAAGACAAGTATGTCCACCCTCACCACTACTATTTAACATAGTACTGGAAGTCTTAGCCTTAGCAATCAGACAATACAAAGAAATAAAAGGCATCCAAATCAGCAAGGAAGAAGTCAAACATTCACTACTTGCAAATGACATAATATTCTATGTAGAAAACTTAAAAGACTCCACCAAAAAACTGCTAGAATACATGCATTCAGCAAAGTCACATGATACAACATCAATGTACAGAAATCTGTTGCATTTTATACATCAATAACAAAGCAGCAGAGGGCGCCTGGGTGGCTCAGTTGGTTAAGCGACTGCCTTCGGCTCAGGTCATGATCCTGGAGTCCCTGGATCGAGTCCCGCATCGGGTTCCCTGCTCAGGCAGGGAGTCTGCTTCTCCCTCTGACCCTCCGCCCTCTCATGTGCTCTCTCTGTCTCATTCTCTCTCTCTCAAATAAATAAATAAAATCTTAAAAAAAAGAAAAAAAAAATAACAAAGCAGCAGAAAAAGAAATCAAGGAATCAACCCATTTGCAATTGCACCAAAACCAATAAGATACCTAGAAATAAACTTAACTAAAGGGGTAAAAGATCTGTACTCTGAAAACTATGGAACAATTATGAAATTGAAATTGAAGAGGGCACAAATGGAAAACATTCCATGCTCATGGATTGGAAGAACACTGTTAAAATGTCTACAGAAAGGCAAAGCAATTTAAAATGTCTATAGCAACGTAATCTACACATTTAATGCAATCCCTATCAAAATACCACCAGCATATTCCACAGACCTAGAACAAATAATCCTAAAATTTGTATGGAACCAAAAGAGACCCCAAATAGCAAAAGCAATCCTGAAAAAGAATTACAAAGCTGGAGGCATCATGAGTCTGAATTTCAAGCTATATTACAAAGCTGTAGTCATCAAGACAGTATGGTACTGGTACAAAAACAGACACATAGATCAGTAGAACAGAATACAGAACCCAGAAATGGACCCTCAACTCTATGGTCAACTAATCTTTGACAAAGCAGGAAAGAACACCCAATGGAAAGAAGAGAATCTCTTCAACAAATGGTGTTGGGAAAACTGGACAGCAACATGCAAAATAATGAAAATGGGCCACTTTCTTACACCATCCACAAAAATAAATTCAAAATGGATGAAAGACCTAAATGTGAGACAGGAAACCATCAAAATCGTAGAGGAGAACACAGGCAGTAACCTCTTTGACCTTGGCTATAGAAACTTCTTACTTGACATGTCTTCAGAGGCAAGGGAAACGAGCAAAAATGAACTATTGGGACTTCCTCAAGATAAAAAGCTTTGGCACAGTGAAGGAAACGATCAACAAAACTAAGAGGCAACCTACAGAATGGGAGAATGTATTTGCAAATGACATATCTGATAAAGGGTTAGTATTCAAAATATACAAAGAACTTATCAAACTCAACACCCATGAAACAAATAATCCAGTCAAGAAATGGGCAGAAGACATGAACAGACATTTTTCCAAAGAAGACATCCAGATGGCTAACAGACACGTGAAAATGCTCAGTATCTCTCATCATCAGGAAAATACAAATCAAAACCAGGATAAGATACCATCTCACACCTGTCAGAATGGCTAAAATTAACAAGAAACAACATCTGAGGTGTTGGCAAGGATGTAGAGAAAGGAGAACCCTCTTGCACTGTTGCTGGGAATGCAAACTGGTGTAGCCACTCTGGAGAACTGTATAGAGGTTCCTCAAAAAGCTAAAAATAGAAATACCCTACAATCCAGCAATTGCACTACTAGGGATTTACCCAAGGATACAAAAACACTGATTTGAAGGGGTACAAGCATCCTAATGTTTAATAGCATTTTTAATAGCAGCATTATCGACCACAGCCCAACTATGGAGAGAGCCCAAATGTCCATCGACTGATGAATGGTTAAAGTGAAATAAGTCAGAGAAAGAAAATGATCTCACTCATAGGTGGACTTTAAGAAACAAAACAGATGAACATATGGGAAGGGGACAAAGAAAAAGAGGAGAGAGGGAAACAAACCATAAGTTACTTTTAATGATAGAGAATAAACTGAGGGTTGATGAAGGGAGGTGGATGACAGATGGATTAGATGGGTGATGGGTATTAAAGAGGGCACTTGTGATGAGCAGTGGGTGTTGTATGTAAGTGATGAATCACTGAATTCTACTCCTGAAACCAATATTGCACTGTATGTTAATAAAATTCAAATAAAAGGGGCGCCTGGGTGGCTCAGTCGTTAAGCATCTGCCTTCAGCTCAGGTCATGATCCCAGGGTCCTGGGATCGAGTCCCACATCGGGCTCCCTGCTCGGCGGGAGGCCTGCTTCTCCCTCTCCCGCTCCCCCTGCTTGTGTTCCTGCTCTCGCTATCTCTCTCTCTGCCAAATAAATAAATAAAATCTTTAAAAAAATAAAAATAAAATTCAAATAAAAATTAAAAAATAAAATTGGAATCAAGAAAAATAAATAAACTATATTGTAGGTGACACTATGCCATAGACCCAAATTAAACCTTATAGCCAAGACATTTATCAATAAAATAAAAAACATAAATGAGTCAGGTATTAACTTTATAAAACTAAAACTGACCACTCAAATGTATTTAATATTTTAAAAATTTCTATATCTCAACCCTACATATTCATGTGTGTGTGTATATATATGTACATACATACACATACACATAACTCATAACTAGCATTATTTTACACTTAATTTTTGGGGAACTAGTGTGAATATTTTCATTTTTCTGCATGGTCAGGGTTTTCTGAGCACAGATAGTTCTCAGTTAAAGGATGACTGAAGAGTAACCCTGAGATAGGAACTTCAGGATAGATGCTAAGAGGTCTTTCTTTTTCTCTTCCAGAGGTACTTCTTTACATAGGAAAGGGTTCTAAAATTTGGCTCTGTAACTACTCCTCCCCAAAGAGAGTCTGAGGCTCTTTTAGTGTTAATCTACTGATAGTATACTAGAGGTGTGTGGTTGTAGGGAAGAGTGTAGGTAAGGTGTAGGTAAGAGTGTTCTGTAAGTTTTCAATTAAATCTCAGATGGCCTCATTCAATGGGCCTGTAAGCTTAGGGATGTCACATTTACATATATTTCTTCAGTAATATGGCTGTTTTTCTCCCATTCTCCTACTTCTTCCCTTGATATAGTGTCCTTAATCTATGTGTATCCTTCAAGCCTTCTCTCCTGTGGACTCTTTTTTTTTCTTTTGAAATGAGACAAGACAGCTGAAAGGGAGGCTATAGCAGGACAAATTCCCTTCTCCCAGTTGGGATAAGGCTACAACACTAGAGTGTGTTATAGACAAGATTCAGTGTTTTACAAGGATTTATCTTCTCTTCATGCCACAGCCATGAGGGATATTTCTTGGAGTTTTCACTATGAAAACCCAGCAGGATTTTAAGAAAAATGGCTATTTTGAATTTTTCTAGCTTTTTTGGTTATAAGGATGCAAGTGCTATCCTTCCAAGATCTTTACACATTAGTGCTGATGTTCTCCTAATGGAACTTTTAGCGCCAAATTTTAGGATAAAGGTTTCAGCAAGGACAGTGCTGCTAGCATCTCCTAGAGATCATGAAGCACAAATTCCAACCTGTAGAAGACCTAGTTAATATTGGCTAATAAATTAAGGCAATTGAAAAGAAAGGAAATTATGCAGATCAATATAAGATCTAGTTAATATACCTAGGCAATGGGTAATCAAGAATATGGAGCTATCTAATGAGGAAAGCAGGGCCATGAGATTTTGTGAAACCAAGGGTATCCAGTGGAATCTGCCCCTTCAAGACCTCATCCTAAGACTGATGAATGTAAATAATTCCAAAAAGAGCAAACATTAACACAGGAGCCTAAAGTTCAAAGATTTTGCCCTACACTGGTCTTCCACACTAGATAAAGGATGATCACTTCTCACTAATCATGCCCCCTAATACCCAGGTTGATTCATTCAAGCCTACCAGCCTAGCTTCAAAATTTATGTTCACCTTTGCTTTGGCCTTTAACAACTGATGTATTTATTGTTTCACGTTTTCATCTTCTTATTCAACAAATATTCTCTATTCTATAGATTGTCCTCATTCTATTTTTTAAATCTAATTTTAGATGAATTTGGTGACAACCAATGGACTTTTAAGAAACCACAAAATGATTGGAGACATCATTAAAGAAAATCAATAACCAAGAATACCATTTCCCATTTTTTCCATGTTATGTCACATTAGGTGGGAGAAAAAGAAAATACACCAGGGATGAATCAGTTCTTATTTCTACGCAGAAAAATTAAGAAATAAATTATTGATTTATCCAGGTCCTATGAGAGAGAAACTAGGACAATAGAACCCTTTGGTCTAGGTCTCAAGTTGATAGTGCTTTTCAGTTTTGACTGCTACTCAGTTATGTTTTAAAAATGTCCTATCAAGGAAATGGTTGTTTTTGAATCCTAGAATTTCTGAGTACAAGGTAGAGTCAGCTTTAGAGATTCTGAATAACATAACCTTCAACTACTTGATAGAAGGTGTAGCTAAAGATTATTTTAAACATCAGGTATTTTACTGTTATAGTCGTGATACCATTGTCATTTATTGAGGTTATTAAGTACCTTCTACAAATGACCTTGAACATTTATGTGATATTATTGGAAATTTTATATGTTATTTTATAACTTGTGCTTCTCCTCCAATATTTTCATGGTGTCAGCCCTTCTTACACTTCCAATAGCCCTACATCCAGGGAACAATACATCTCTAATTCCATATTACAAATTAATTGAGACATAAAAATAAACCTCATCAAGAAATAATGTAACAGCAAAATTAAAAACTTAAGTGAGAACCTGAGACTCCTTCCTTTAAAGAACTTTTGTATTTACAATAGTATATAACGCATGTCTCTATCAGTCTAACTGATGATAAAAAATCTTTCATTTTCCTGGAAAGACTTACACCTCCCCCTTATCAGGTGGCTGATAGAAAGCATTAAGAGAAAGATCAAAAGTGCCTCTGACCTACAGGCTAGGCACTAGGACATATAGTCCACACACATGCTCCCAAATTCTCAAACAATTGGGGAAAAAAATATATATATAAGCAAACTCTTACAAATATATCTACATACAACTATAGGCCCATCAATATTATGTGTATGTATTTGTATAAATACAATGCATAAATATGAGAAATATTTAGTCATAAATGTGTATTGCATTGTATATTAAGATTTATAAAATATAGTATTCATACTATTAGACCTGATATTATAATATGTATGATATGCATATATTAATTTTTACCTGGATCCCCATTTTCCTTTCTCTGACCTCTATCATAATCTTTCTCTCCACACCCACACCAACTTTATTCCATACAAGCATTTTCAAATGCTGGTGATAATCCTGATATATCACATACACATTCCAGTCTACCAAAGATGCCTTTAACCCTTACTGAACCCATGTTTTACAAAGTAAAACTAATGAAATCTTCTTGCATTTTCTCTAGGCAGTAATCCTATTTGGACAGAGGGTAGAATACAATTCTAAATCTGAAAACAGTAAGATATTCTCAGGCTGTTGAATATCACTCACTCCTTGTCCATTATTTTTGTAGGCTTTTAGTCATTTTGGTCATAGAAGACAACAAAAATTTCTTCCTTTCTCCAATTATAAGAAAGTGATAAATAAGAACAGAGAATTCACAAGTACATCTGGGATGATAACTACCTTTCCAAGTAGACACATGATAAAAGTTGAATTGTTTTGTAGAAACAAATTGTTTGCTTTACCAAAGAGGTCTTTAGGCAAAGGTCAGGAAAAAAAATAAGGAAATTAAACTGGTAAATCTTCAAGGAATGATTAGACACATGGTTCATAATATTGTTTACAATGCATTTCTAATGTGGGAAAACTTTTTAAACAATTTAAAATCAAATAAAACATATTTAGGAAAATTTTACTTATCATAGTAATTGCTCCAATAGTATATTCTTGCCCCTTTTTATCTGTATTAATATAATTTGTAATTTTTTCTACTTTAATCTAATGCCATCAACCAAACCCAATTAAAAGAAAATTACATTCCCAAACTGTTTCTTTTGGTTTTAAAAAACATGGTATATGCTTATCCACTAGAAATAGAAAACATTAGATTATGTCAATTGTTACCCTTCTGAATAAAATCTGATATTTATAAACAAAATCTGAAATATATATTCATAAACTTCCCTACTTCAAATTTTTCAATAAAATTTAGTTATGACTTTGATATATGATAAAGTCCTTAATTTGAGTTAAACACTTAAATGCATTTTCTAACTAATCCTAATAATTCTATGCAAACAATTCTGTAATTATTTAGGTTTCACAAATGATGATATTGAGTCTTGGGAGGTTTAAGCAGTATTTCAAAGTTATACAACCCGTAAATGACAAAGACTAGAACTGACACAGGATGTCTGAGACTGACATGTAGAATGGCTACAATTTCATACTGCCTTTCCATTGTTACTTGTGCCCCCCAATCCCTCATATTGCCTGTAAGGCCCATGGTTTTCTGTTGACGTCATCAGGCTCAACTTTCTCTTTCTCTGCTCCAGTTTTGGCCATACTGATCTTTATTTTATGGATATGCTAGCTTTTCCCTGTCTTAGACTCTTTGTTCTTGTTTGCTCCTTCTGCTTGGAACTTTCTTATTATGGCTAACTCTAATTGTTCAGATACAGTCTTTTTTTTTTTTTAAAGATTTTATTTATTTATTTGAGAGAGAGAGAATGAGAGACAGAGAGCACGAGAGGGAAGAGGGCAGAGGGAGAAGCAGACCCCCTGCTGAGCAGGGAGCCCGATATGGGACTCGATCCCGGGACTCCAGGATCATGACCTGAGCCGAAGGCAGCCGCTTAACCAACTGAGCCACCCAGGCGCCCATGTTCAGATACAGTCTTAACAATTGCAACTTTCTGAGAGAAGTCTTCCCTTTTCCCACCGTTCTCAGACCATTGCAAGTCTTCTATTATTTCCCAGTATTTGTGAGATTACCATCCAATGTTTTCATATGGCCTATTTAATTGTGTTTAGAGAGGTCCCTATGTTGTTGCTTAAAACTGGCAAATAGATGTTAACATAAGCCTCCTGAAAGCAGAGGTTATGCAGTGCTGTTCATGGTTACATCCCTGGTGCCTGAAGGGGCACTTTGTGTAAGCTAAGCACAGAATAGATATTTGTTAATAAATGGATTAATGAATCAATTAGCAAGCTATAGGATTCTCTTTGATATTTAAACTAAACAGACTATATTAGAGATGTACAATTTTTTAAAAAGTAAAATGTTTTTCTAGGCCTGTAAGATATGCTTGACTGCAATAAAAAAAATCTAGAGAATAACAATTAATCATGGAACACTACATCAAAACTAATGATGTAATGTATGGTGATTAACATAACATAATAATAAAAAAATCTAGAGAATATTTGATTTGATACTAGGTGGAGCACGGGATTTCTCAAAAGTTGAAGTAGGAAAGGCAATCATCCAAGTTTCTGGAATTCCATACGGTAGCTAGAATTATCATATGGAAACGCAAATGTGATCAAATTTTCCCTGCACTTCACACACAGCCATAGCTTCTAAACACGTTTAGAATAAATAACAGCTTCCACACAGGAGTCAATTTGATCATTATCTCGATGATAGCACCCCCTGCTGTGAAGCTGTGTGTACCGAACTCGAAGTCATTAAAATTTGAAATATTTCTCTAATTTCCTTCTTTCTAACCCCATACTCTCCCAGAAACTGAACTGAAGCCAGGTAATTTTTCCTCAAACTTACCTCACCACACCTCCCATGATAAAACACTGCAAAGACATCAAAATTCATAGCATGGCAGCCTGCAGCTCCCTCCTCCAGTAACCATGGACTTTTTCAGTTGCTATGCCCCCTTTCTGCCACAAGACCCATGCATGTGTTATTTTCCTTTTGCCTAAAATACTTTCCCTGTCCACCTAATTAGATTTTCTTTGCATCTTAGCTTCATTGTTACTTCCTTCTGAATACCTACTTTGGTTTCCCCAATTACTTTAAACTCTCCAAAATTTAACACTTCATACATTCTTTACCTTCACTATAGAGGTCTTTTATGTATATTTTTTTTAAATTAATAGTTGTCTCCTTCACTTGAACATAAGCATTATGTGGATAAGATTATTTCTTTTCTTATTTCCTTAATGCCTAGCACAGTGCCTGGCATATAACAATTCTGACATATATTTGTTGGAAAAAAGGAAAAAATAAACAATATTTCATTGTGTATATAAGCCACATCTTTATCCATCCAGTCAGGAGACATTTGGGCTATTTCCATAATTTGGCTATTGTAGATAATGCTTCTATAAACATTGGAGTGTGTGTATCCCATTGAATTAGTATTTTTGTATTCTTTGGGTAAATACCTAGCAGTGCAATTGCTAGATCATAGAGTAGCTGTATTTTTAAGTTTTTGAGGAAACTCCATACTGTTTTCTAGAGTCACTGCACAGTTTGCATTCCCACCAACATTGCAAGAGGGTTCCCCTTTCTGTACATTCTCAACAACACCTACTGTTTCTTGTGTTGTTGATTTTAGCCATTCTGATGGATGTGAGGTGATAGCTCATTGTAGAGGGAAGTATATAGCAATACAGGCCTATCTTAAGAAGAAAAATCTCAAGTGAACAACCTAATGTTACACCTAAAGGAGCTACAAAAAGAACAACAAATGAAGAAGCCTAAATCCAGTAGAAGGAAAGAAATAATAAAGATTAGAGCAGAAATGATAAACTGAAGAAATTACTAAAACTGATAAATCTCTAGCCAGACTTATCAAAAAAAAGGGCCCAAATAAATAAAATCACAAATAAGAAATAACAACACCACAGAAATACAATTATGATATTATGAAAGATTATATGCCAACATATTCGACGACCTGGAAGAAATGGATAAATTCATAGAAACATATAAACTACCATGATTCAAACAAGAATAGAAAATTGGAAAGACCCATAACCAGCAAAGAAATTGAATCAGTAATCAAAAAATCTCCCAACAAACAAAAGGCCAGCGCCAGATGGCTTCACAACAAATTCTACCAAACATTTAAAGAGTTAATACCTATTCTTCTCAAACTATTCCAAAAAATAGAAGAGGAAGGAAAACCCAAAATCATTCTATGAGGCCAGCATTACCTGGTACTAAAACCAGATAAATATGCCACTAAAACAGAGAACTATAGACCAATATCCCTGATGAACATGGATGCAAAAGATTTCAATAAAATACCAGCAAACTGAATCCAACAATTTAAAAAATCATTCACCATAATCAAGTGGTTTTATTCCTGGGTTGTCAGAGTGGTTTAGTATTTGCAAATCAATCAATATGATATACCACAATAATAAAAGAAAGGATAAAAACCATACGATCATTTCAATAGATGCAGAGAATGTATTTGACAAAGTTCAACATCCATTCATGATAAAAATCCTCAACCAACTGGTTTAGAGGGAACATATCTCAACGTAATAAAGGTGATATACGAAAAACCCACAGCTAATATCATCCTTAATAGGGAAAAACTGAGAGCTTTTTCTCTATGGTCACGAATAAGACAAGGATGTCCCCTCTCACTACTGTTATTTAATATAGTACTGGAAGTCCTAGTCACAGCAATCAGACAACACAAATAAATAAAAGGCAACCAAATCATCAAGGAAGAATTGAAACTTTCACTATTTGTAGATGACGTAATACTCTATATAGAAAACCCAAAAGACTCCACCAAAAAAATGCTAGAACTGCTACACAAATTCAGTAAAGTCTGAGGATACAAAATTAACATACAGAAATCTGTTGCAATTCTATACACTAATTACGAAGCAGAAGAAAGAAACCAAGAAATCAATTCCATTTACAATTGCACAAAAACAGTAAGATACCTAGGAATAAACCTAACCAAAGGGGTGAAAGACCTGTATTCTGAAATTATATAACACTGATGGAATAAATTGAAGATGACACCAAGAAATGGAAAACATTTCATGCTCATGGATTGGAAGAACAAATATTGTTAAAATGTCTGTAATACCCAAAGCAATCTACACATGTAATGAAATGCCTATCAAAATACCATGAGCATTTTTCACAGAACTGGTAATTTTAGTGATTGTACCAGAAATTATGGCTTGCATTCTTGATTACATCAAATTAATGAGTTTTCAAGACAATATAAGGACCTTATAACATCTGAATTCCATGACTTACCCTCTCTGCATTTCATGTTATTGTTTGGATGATTCTATTTCTTCATTTAAGTCACAAAATACATTATCATCACTGTACTGCATGGTGATTATTTTGACTTATCTAAAAATGGCTTTCTTCTGCTATGCATTCTTTAATTTCTTTTTTTGATACATGATATTTCTTCTGCCTGAAAAACTAATTTTAGAATTTTTTTAGAATTCTTATTTGCATTGAATCAACTCAGTGTTCTGGAAATATCTTCCCATTTCATTTTTGAAGGATAATTTTTTCTTAGTATAGTCTTAAAGGTTCATGTTGATATTTCTTTTGCACTTTAAATATGGCATTCAATTGTTTTTGGCTGTCCATAGTTTCCATTAAAAAAATGCCTTAAAACCTTAGGTAACACCTTTCAAAGTTGTCTTTTTCTAGGAATATATTATGATTCAAGATTGTCTTTTTGTCTTTTGTTTTCAAAAACTACTTTCTCATACCTAGATGAGATTTTGTTGTTGTTGTATTGGTAGTTGCTGTTTTTATCCTGATTAAGTTTAACTGTGGCCCCCTAAACATGTGGCTTCACAGCTCATTTTTTGAAACTCCTTGGCATTAGGTTCTCAAATACTTCTGGGCAACTGTCATCTCTTCTAATTATTGGACCTCATGCTACATTTATGATCGAATATTTCACTCATTTTTATACGTTTTAATCATCTTTGGCTTTGTCAAATCTATATATTGGGTATACACTTTCAGGTTTTAAACTAGTTTTAAACTAAATTTATATGTACACATTCCTTTTTTATGATAGATTATACTTTTTCTTTTTTCTTAGTTATATTATCTGATAAAACCTAAAATGTTGGTCTGTTTCCATTTAATGCTTTTCCTCCTTAGTCCTTTTATTTATTTGTTTGGGAAACTGCATTCTTTCAAACACATCTCTAGTCAGCACCAAGCTCCTCTGCCACTTAACTTTGAAGTTCCTTCCTCTAGAAGTTAAGTATACTTCCTCACTCCATTGATTTAGGGGTTGGCCATGTGCTTTTCCTTGGCCAAAAGAATGTCTGTGTGGCTTCTGAACCTTGAGACAGCATACATATCCACTCACTTGCTCCTCTGGGAATTTCTGAACTCCATCAAGGAAAGAATAAGCTCTCATTCTAAGAGAAAGAAGGGCAAATGAAGCTGATATAAACCTAATCTCCAGCTTAAAACCAAGCAGAGCTCAATCTAGCCAAGACCATCTGCAAGACAGTTGATGAACAGATTTAAAAAGGCAAGTAATTTGTTTAAAGTCCTTAAAATCTTAAGAGTGTTAGTTCAGCAAGATTATTGTGTCAATAGTTGAATAGAAGTAAGGTATAGCTGGAAGGATAAACACACACAGAGAGAACAAAATCCTAAATGTGGCAGTGACTTTAGGAACAGGAGGCAACAGTAAGGAAACTATTCTTTAAAATTTGGAAAATTATATCTCATAAGGAAATTGTTATAGATAGTTGAAGTCTAGGATGATCTCTATTATGTACTGTCAAATGTTTGGTATAACTGTCACCTGTGATAACCTGGAAGGCAGAAAATATACCTAATTAACTTGTCATGTGGGGTGTGAAGATTTTGAGGCAAATACTGAATCTGTGAGTTGACTGTGGCCAGCTGCATTTTACAAGGAGCCACAAGAAACAGACAAGGTAAAGAAAAAAAGCTAGCTAATTTGCAAATAAAACTTAGAAGGAATTAACAATGCCCAGAAGATGCACTGGAAAATTAATCTGTTTCTTGCCAGGTCAAGATATTGACAGCTTCAACAGCGGGTATCCAGGGCCCCATCATTGAAGGATGTTCACAGGGTAAATAGGTAAGTACTTAACTAAGTGTGTGTCTATAAACCTCCTTATCAATACCTTTGAGAAAATGTAAATTGTGTCTAGAACATTTTACCTAGTTTCTAGAAAGATTAAGACATAGTCACACACAATCATTATATTCCCCAAATATCCACAAATAAATCTAGAAAGAAAGGCAACTTGACAATAATTGTGCATGTGGCTTTGACACATGGGTCAGATCAAATCTCTTGATTTAAAAAAAATTATATTGGCAGTACCTAAACAAACAGAACATGACTGAGATGGAAAGAGACCTTTGGGATCCCACCTTTTCACTATTAGGCAGCAGCAGACTGACAAAAATTTGCTCAGCTACCAAGCAAGTTATTTTCCCCCAAAACATCTTCAGAGGTAAACAAGGAAGATAGTGGAAAAGAAAAAAAGGATGGAGAGAAAAATTATGGGAAAACAATGAACTGAGAGCCAATCACCGGGAGCTAAAGAAGGTCTATTATTTAACTCCAGATTAGGGAATGAGAAAATATTGTTTCTCAACAAAATTCAAGAATTTCTATGGACTTTAAAGATTGCTACATGTTCCTCTTGCTCCTCTTTCAAATTAGAATGTTTGTTACAGTCATCCCATTCCTGTTCCAGAATCTATTTTAGGGAAGGTATGTGTAACAAGGGATAGAAAACTTGCCTTTTTACTTACTAGCTCTCCAGATTAAGAAACCTCATCCAGACCAGATATAAACAATAATATTCTGAACTTGAAACATAATACCATGATTGGATGAAACTTTTGAGGATGGATTTGAGTGAATTTTGATTGTGGTAGGTATGGGGATAATTGTAACTAAATGGTGGACTATAGTAGATGACATTCCTTTCTCAATTCTCTTTTCTTCCCTGAATGCCTGCCCTTAGTCATTTGACTTCACAGTTCCCCACATACAGGTTACACTACCCCATTGATAGGAGGCTGGCTCTGTGACTCTCTTTAGCCAATATATTCTCAGTGGAAGTGACAATCGCTAGTATTTTAAGTTTAGACATTAATGGGCATCATGGGTCTCTGCTTGATCCTCTGGTATCTACCTCTAGAGAAAAACTTCCTTTGGGTATATAATATTCCTTTACCATGAGCTCTAGAATAAACACATGTAATTAGAGTTGTTCTATCCAAACATCAAACTGAAACAAATTTGCCCCCAATTAAACCACACGTGGATGAACAATAAGTAAATAATTGTGGTATATTATAGAGTTTGGGAGGTGATTTGTCATCTAGTATTTTGTGTTTTTGTTTAAATACTAGCAATTGTAT
Source organism: Leptonychotes weddellii (assembly GCF_054177405.1). Classification (NCBI taxonomy): domain Eukaryota; kingdom Metazoa; phylum Chordata; class Mammalia; order Carnivora; family Phocidae; genus Leptonychotes; species Leptonychotes weddellii. The sequence goes on from NC_138377.1 coordinate 49,777,724, forward strand.
ATAAAACATTGTAAGACCTATGAATGATATTACCTTGTTCCAGAATAGGTTCACCAATCCTCTGGTAGGCTATAAAAATCAAAGATCACCTTAATCTAATCAATAATGAGCTGCTTAATAATGGGTTTCAGTCTTTGTAAAGCTCCATGTGTCTTTGGTTTGCTTCTACTCCTCCAGGGAAACAAACCTAGAGCTTGGACAGTATCACAGAGCCTTTGATTTCCTAAACTCAAATTTTTTGTCTGTACAGTAATAAAACACTGTAGAAAGTTTTACTCTGCTTTTCACCCCCTTTTGCTTGGCTTCTTACACTTTTATCTTATGCTGCTTATGAATTCAGAAAGTGCTTTGAAGAAAAATTGAGTTTCATGCTCATTTCTCATTTCATCCCGTCTTTCTGGGATCATGGACTCAAGTCCTGGCAATATTCTCAGTCACCAACTCCCTTTTTTGTCTCCTGAGTTTTTTGGAATTGTTAATAGTTCTATTGTTTTCTCTCTTCCTTAGCAGTGGTTCTCTTGGCCAGTTCCAAGAATCAGCAGATTCCTGTCCCCACAAAATGCCACAAAGAGGAAAGTGACAGTTGAGAATATTGGCTCAATTTTCACAAGTTCCCCTCTTTCCATGATGTCTGCCCATGAAGTTCTGCCTACCCCAGCAAATCTTTGATGCCCTGAAGCAGTTATCTCTGGTATTTCATCCAGCTTTTCTTGTTGTTCTCAGTAAGAGCACTAGTCAAATACCAGCAATTCTATCAAAGCCAGAGGTGATATCCCAAAGTAATACCCTTGGTGTGTGTGTGTGTGTGTATGTGTGTGTGTGTGTGTGTGTAATTTTTAGTTTTCTCAAAGTTTTCAGAGGGACATTATACTTTTTATTTAAAAACATAGCACTTGTTCTCATATCTAACTGATTTGGGAGAAATACTGATTTTATTAAAATTAGTGCTTTAAGAAATTTGGTTATACTATATTTGGATAGTTAAGAGTAGTTACAAAATTGGTTTAGCTTTCTTTAGTTCCTGGTTCCAGGAGCTCATTTGTCATTTACACATAATCAATGTATGCAATACAAACTGAATTCCAATCTTACCAGATGGTAAATGTTCCCACTCATTTTGAAACATATCTGCACACATGTATTTTCTTTTCAACTTAGAATATACTATGAAAAAGCTACTATAATAAAGTCCATTAATGCACTGAAATCTAAATTGTTTTCTTGTACTATATTAATAAATTAGAAATGGTCTCATGTTATTATCTTAATATTTAAAGGAAGTGAAAATATGTCAAGAGAGTATCATTTAGCATTGTCCTTTTTTCCCTACATCTCAAGGAAAATGTTACAACAGACATTAATTTTTAGTTTTCCTTCAGAATATAGATTACTAATCCTATAAAGAATATTGATAGATGTATTTAGGATGTGGCTCTACATGCTGCTATTTAGGAAGGAGAAGTTTTTTGCACCATATTCTTCAGGATTTTTTGAATAGAATTTTATTACAAAAATATTTGTTCATTTGTTCATTCATTGAAACAACAAATGAGCCCCCACCAGATGTAAGGGTACATGTATGTCTGAGAATGATGAATGTAAAGATAAATCTTGTCCTCACTGAACTTATAATCTAAAATTTCTAACTAAGGGAAAGCGTTTGAACCATTGAATTAATGAATCATTATTCATTAATGCTTACCATTCACATTCTATTTAGCTATTTTTACTCCTAATTTAAATCTGGAAAAAAACATGGAAAGATCTCTGGGCTTCTAAAAATCAGTCTATAATGCATGAATTTATCCTTCCAAACCCACAAGGAATACCCTGTTCCTATGTACTATTCACATTGCAGTTCTTTTTTTTTTTTTAAAGATTTTATTTATTTATTTGAGAGAGAGAGTGAGAGAAAGAGCACAAGAGGGGGGAGCGGGAGAGGGAGAAGCAGACTCCCCGCTGAGCAGGGAGCCCGATGCGGGATTCGATCCCAGGACTCCAGGATCATGACCTGAGCCGAAGGCAGTTGCTTAACCAACTGAGCCACCCAGGCGCCCCTCACATTGCAGTTCTATTACCACTTTTTGCTCATCTGCAAGCAGAGATAGAAATATAATCATGATGCCATTCAAGTCTTATTTGTGAGAAATTACACAGATTTAAAAGCTACCCCCAAATCTGCACAAGTTATTAGGACCTTTGATTGTTGAGTATATCTACTTAAAAGTTGTAGCTTTAGGAGCCTGTCCATTAGAAAGATGGAGAATAGGAAGCCCTAGACTCTTCCTCCATATAGGCACACTGATCCAACCACAATACATTAATAAATTTCCTTTGTAAGAAATTAATAAACTAATTGACAGGCCCCTGAATCCTGAGCAACCATGAAACCAGCCATATCAAGGCTAGGGTAACTCAAGATACCCTCTCTCCATAATCCATATCCCCAGCACAGTATCATGGAATCAGGAGGAAAGCCCTGGCTTCCAGGTTCTCCCTGGGTATGAAAAGAGTTGGACTACAGGTCCAATGTTCCAACTTCTCCAGGGCTGTACAAGGGAGTTGCTTCTGTATTTCCTATCTTCTTGTGCTGATGAACCCCAACATACTCTGGAAATGACTGAACAAAGATGGCAGTTTGAACTACCATGCAAGCAGTCACCATAGCCCCCTTCACCCACTCAGTGCAAAGTCAGTGAGTACAAAATTCCAGATCACAGCTCAGCTTCTCTCTGACCAGGGAAAGAATTGGACCATATATCCAATATTCCTACTTTCCCAGAGGCTGCCCAAGCAAATGGCTTCTATCTTGCCTAACTCTTAGCACTGGTGGAACCTAGCAAACCCTGAACTCCTGGCTGCTATTCAGAATAAAGGCAATGGTATGCATTAGCACAAAAGCTTGAGAAGCCCCCTGAATATCTTACTGGCTGATGAATGAAGATCTTCTGTACCAGGACATTTGTTAACACTAGGAGAGGAAGTTGTTTTTTTCTAATGCACAAATACCAATGCAAAAAAGTCAAAAAATATGAAGACACAGAAAAATGTGTCCCAAATGAAGGAACAAGTTAAGCCCCCAGAAACCAAAACTAATGAGTATAGATATATGTTTCACCTGACAGAGAAAAATAACTGTTATAAAGATGCTCATTGAAGTTAGGAGAACAATGCATTAATAATGTGAGAGTTTAAACAGAAACAGAATGTATTAAAAAGTACCAAACATAAGTCCAAAAACTGAATACAACACTGAACTGAAAAATTCACTAGAGATATTCAGCAACAGACTAGATCAATCAGAAGCAAGGATCAGTGAACTTGAGGATAGGTCAATGAAAATCATCCTGTCACAGGAACAAAAAAAAGAAAAAAAAATGAAAATGAGTGAGGAAAGCTTAAGAAAGTTATGTGACACCATCAAGTAGACAATATACACACAATGGAGTCCCAGGAGGAGGGAAAAAGAAGAGCAGAAAAATTATTTAAAATAAAAATAGCCAGGGGCACCTGTCAGTTAAGCATCCAACTCTTGGTTTTGGCTCAGGTCATGATCTCAGGGTCGTGAGATCAAGCCCAGCACTGGGCTCCATGCTCACCACAGGATCTGCTTGGGATTCTCTCTCTCCCTTTCCTTCTGCTCCTGCCCCTGCTCATGTGCTCTCTAAAATAAATAAATAAAACCTTGTAAAAAAATAAAAATGGCCAAAAAACGTCCCAAAAATGAGGAAGGAAAAGGGCAGTCATATTCAGGAAGCCAAATGGTGTTAAATAAGATAAATTCAAAGAAATCCACACCAAGCCATGCTATAATTGAATTATTAAATGTCAAAGGCACAGAGAATTTTAAAAGCAGCAAGAGAACTCCCATAAGCAATTTTTCAGCAGAATCTTTGAAGGTTGATGTACTCAAAGGGCTAAAAGAAAAACAAAACACAAATCTGCCAACCATGAATACTATTCTGAGCAAATTTATCCTTCAAAAATAGAGAAAATCGTTTTCAGACAAATAATACCTTAGGTAGTTCATTGTCACTAGACTTGATTTACAAAAAATGCTAAAGGAAACTTTGAAATTAAGAGACTAAAGAGCAATACAAAAACATATAGGAATCTTGCTGTTAAAGGTAAATATATAGACAAATACAGAATACTGTAATACCATAATGTTGAAGGGTAAATCACTTTTAATTCTAGTAAAAAGTTAAAAGGCAAATATTAAAATAACTAATTATAAAGGTATGTTAATGGATAAATATAAAAAGATATAAATTGTGACATCAAAAATATGAAGTGAAAGATGAAGTGGGGAGATAAGTAAAAGTGTAGTTATTATATGCTATTGAAGTTGTTCCAAAAGTGTATTTTAAGCTGTAACTATAAGGTATTTTATGCAAACTTTGGTAACCACAAAGAAAATACATGTAGAAAATACATAAAAGAAAAAGAGCACTCTGTGTCTCAAATGAATAAAACCTTTAAAAAAAAAAGAAAAAGAGCAAATAAAGCATATCAATACAAAAAAAATCAATGAAATATGAAGAATATGAAGAAAGCCACCAAGAAGAGACAAAAGAACTACAAGATAGACAGGAAACAATTAACAATATGGCAAGAGTAAATTCTTCCCATCAATAATTACTTTAAATGAAATGGGTTAATCTCCCCCCAAGACACAGTAACTAAATGGGATTAGGAGAAAAAAAAAAAGATCCAACTATATGCTGTCTACAAGAGACTTAGTTCGGATTTAGTGACACACATAGGCCAAAAGTGAAGGGATGGAAAAAAAAAGATATTCCATGGGAATGCTAACCAAAAGAGAGGAGAGATGGCTGTATTTGTATCAGAGAAGATAGACTTTAAGTCAAAAACTATCACAAGAGACAAAGAAGAATATTACATAATGATAAAAGAGACAATTCACCTGGAAGATGTAACAATTATAAATATATGTAATTATGCTATATTATAACATTAAAATGTAGTTATATAAATCTATATAAACATCACATAATATATAAAGCAAATAATGACAAAACTAAAGGAAGAATAGAGAGAAATAATAGATTTCAAAATCTCACTTTCAATAATGGATAGAGCACTCAGACAGAAAAATCAGTAAGGAAACATAACCTGAACACTACAGATCAATTGGACCCAAGAGACATGCAGAGCACTCCACCCAACAACAGAATACATCTTTCTCTCAAGCTCACGGGAATCATTATCCAAAACAAGTTATATGTTAGGTCACAAAACAAGTTTTAACAAGTTTAAGAAGACTATAACCATACCTAGTATCTTTTCTGACCACAATGGAATGAAACTAAAAATTAGTAGCAAAAGTAAAATTGTTAATTTCCACAGATTTGTGATTTTTAACATTTTTGAATACTAATACAAGGATTGAATTAAAAGAGCAATAAATATCAGACAAATGAAAACAACCAAATACATATCATACCAAAACATATGGGATACAGCAAAAGTATTACTAAAAAAGGAATTTTATAGCCATAATGCCTACATTAAAAAAAAAGAGATATATCTTGAAGCACCTAATTTTACTCTGCAAGGAACTAGAAACAGAAAAACTAAGACCGAAGATAGGAAAAAGGGAATAATATAGTAAAAATAAGTGAAATTTAGAAAAGCAGTAAAAAAAATGTCAGTGAATCTAAAACTAAGTTTTGAAAACAGAATTGACTAATCATTAGCTAGACTAAGATAAGAAAAAGGCACAAAATCAGAAATAAAAGAGGAGACATTACAACTGAAGACACAGAAAAAAAAAGGATAAGAGACTACAATAAATAATTACACTCTGACAAATTGGATAATCTAGAAAAATAAATTCCTAGAAATACACAAACTACCAAGACTGAAGCATGAAGAAATAGAAAATCTGAACAGACCTATAACAAATTAGTTTGATTCAATAACCAAAAACATCCCAACAAAGCCCAGAACCAGATGGCTTCACTGTTGAATATCATACAAAATGTGGGAAGAATTAATGTCAGTTTTCTTCAAACTCATCCCAAAATCTGAAGAGGGAATACTTCCAAACTAATTTTATGAGGACAACATTACCCTGATATCAAAGCCAGGCAAAGACATTACAAGTAAAGTACAGACCAATATCCCTAATGAACATAAATCCAAAAATTCTCAACCTAATACTAGCTTGCTGAATCAAATAGAGTATTTAAAAAACCATACACCATGACTACATTGTGATTTATCCCTGGGATGCAAGGATGGTTCTGCATATGAAAAATCAATGTGATGTGCCACATTAATAGAATTAAGGGTAAAAATTACATGATCACCACAATAGATGCAAAAAAAAAGCATTTAACAAAGTTCAATACTCTTTCAGGATTAAACTCTCAACAAACTAAGAACACAAAGCCACATATGATACGTCCACAGTTAACATAATCAGTGATGAAAAGCTAAAAACTTTTCCTCTAAGATCAGGAACAAGGCAAGAAAGCCCACTCTATTCAATAGAGTACTGCAACTTCTAGTCAGAGCAATTAGCAGCAAGATATAAAATGACATCCAAAAAAGAAAAAAGGTCAAATTATCTCTGTTTGCACATGACATGATCTTATATGTAAAAAATCAAAGATTCTTTTAAAAAATGTCAAAATAAACTCAAATTTGTAGGATAGTAACTTACAAAAATCATTTTTATATACAATGGACCATCTGAATAGGATATTAAGAAAATAATCTCATTTATAATAGCATCATAAACTATAAAATACAAATAAACTTAAAGAGATGAAGAACTTGAACTCTGAAAAGTATAATACATTGATGAAAGAAATTAAAGACACCAATGGAAAGAAATTCCATATTCATGATTTGGAAGACCTAATAATGTTAAAATGTCCATACTACTCATGTCAATCTACAGATTCAGTATAATCCCTGTTAATATCTCAATGACATTTTTTTACAGAAAAAAATTTCCAAAATTTGTATCACACCACAAATGACCATGATAGATCAGTTTTGAGAAAGAGTAAAAAAGCCGGAGACACCACACTTCCTGATATCAGCATATATTACCAAACTATAGTAATTAAAACAGTGCAGTAGTGGTATAAAACAGACATTTACATGAATGAAACAGAATAGAGAGGCAAGGATTAACCCATATAAATACTGTCAATTGATCTTTAGCAAGGATGTCAAGAATATACAATTAAGAGGGTAATTTCTTCAACAAATGGTTTTGGGAAAACTAGATATTCACTTGCAAGATAGAGATTCAACCTTAATCTCATGCTATACACAAAAATCAACTCAAGATGGATTAAAGACTTAAATATAATAGCTCAAACTGTGAAATGCTAGAAGCAAACAATTTCATGATGATTTTCCCTTATGATTTCTTGGATAATACACCAAAGCAGAGGCAATAATGGCAAAAATGGATAAATGGGACTGCATCAAGTTAAAAATCTCATGCACATCAAAGGAAACATTTAACAGAAGAAAAAGGCAACCTATAGAGTCTGAGAAAATACTTGCAAACCATATTTTTGATAAGGGGTTAATATCCAAAATATGTAAGTAACTTCTACAATTGGGGAAAAACAACTTGATTAAAAATTGGCATAACAGTTAAATAGCTCTCCGAAGACATGCACATGTCAAAAAATACATGAACAGATGCTCAGCATCAGTAATCATCATGGAAATGCAAATCAAAACCACAATGAGCTATCACCTCACACGTGTGAAAATGGTTATCATCAAAATATAAGAGTTAACTAGTGTTGGTGAGGGTGTGAGGAAAAGGAATCCTTGTACACTATTGGTGGGAATGTAAATTAGTGCAGCCACTACGAAAAACAGTAAGGAGATTCCTCAAAAAATTAAAAATTTAAGTACCATATGATTCAGAAATCCTACTTCTGAGTTTCCAAAAGAACTGAAATCACCATCATAAAAAGATATTTGCATTCCCATGTTCATGCAGTTTTATTGAAAGTAGTCAATGCGGAAACAATCTAAATTTCCATGGATGGATAAACGGATAAAAATGTTGTATATACATAAAATAGACTATTATCTGGCTTCAAAAAAGATGGAAACAAGGACATATGTGATAGCAGCATATCCTCCCGTTTCATCCATTTTAAGTGAAATAAGCCAAATGCAGAAGGACAAATACAGCACGATTTGACTGAAGTATCTAAAATAGTCAAACTCGTAGGAGCTAATACATTGCAACAATTATTCCTTTGACAGACAAAACTATTGAGGAGGTAAAATTACATAAAAGATACCCACCAAAAAAGTAGTGGCATGTTTGCCATTCTATTTCCAGTAGCTACTTTTTTTAATCTTTAATTTCGGTGTAGTTAACATACAGTGTTCTATTAGTTTCAGGGGTATAATATAGTAATTCAATTCTATATTACTCAGCGCCCATCATGATAAGTGTACTCTTAATCCCGATCACCTATTTCACCCATCCCCACCCCCACTCCCCCTCTGGTAACCATCTGTTTGTTCTCTATAGCTATTTGCTTTTTGGTTTGTCTTTTTTTCTTTGTTCATTTATTTTGTTCCACATGAATGCAATCATATGGTACTTGCCTTTCTCTGACTGGCTTATTTCACTTAGCATCATACTATCTAGATCCATCCATATTGTTGCCAATGGCAAGATTTTATTCTTTTTTATGGTTGAGTAATATTCCACTGTATATATACCACCTCTTCATTATCCATTTATCTATCAGTTGACACTTGGGCTGCTTCCATACTTTGGCTGTTGTATATAATGCTGCAATAAATATAGGGGTGCATATATTTTCTTGATGTAGTTGAGTCTTATCACATAGGTAGGAAATAGGGACATTTTGAGGGGCAAATAAAACCATGGAGTTTTTCATTTCTATATTCTGCATTTGGATATGTTTTTTAGTGTATTTGAAATTTGAGATTATGAAGATTACTTTCCTTCTTAGACATTTTCTATAAAAAATCTAAGATTTAAATGAATCTCTGTAATTAAATTATGAAAAGACAAAAAATAATTATCTATAAATGATTCATATTAAACAATTAAACTATACTTAAGAGGAAATATTTGGTTTCTATCTTTAGAAATTATACTACATCTAATATTGTTTCTCCTTTGAAGTGACTCCTTTTGAAAGAACTGAAACTCTGATATCTAATTATGTATAAACTTATGCTTAACTCTGATATTTTACCAGTCTAAAATATGAATCAAAGGGATGTTTGTGGAGGACTGAATTTAAGAAAATATACATTATATCTGGTATTAGTTTTCCTCAGTGGAATGATTAGATTTGTTTTTGAAATGGCAGCAATTCATCTTGTGCCTTGGTCTTTTAAATAAATTTATAACAGTAATAATTAAAATATCACAGTAAAAATCCTTAAGTATTTTATGGTTCAAAGATTGTACTAACATTGAGAACATTCACATAGTTGAAATACACTGATCTGAAACTAATCACTACACTTTTCACAACACAGAAATGTATTCCATACAGACAGAGCAGGAAGAAGTATTTCTTCTATCATTACTAGTATGGGATGGTAGAGTGGAGTGGTCATGGTAGGAATGATCATTCAATGTATACACTTTTGTGGGAACTGGTTTTAAAAGAAATAGCTAGAGATCTGTAAAACAGAATTTGACTGAATGCCTACCGACACTATAGATTTTTTTATAAACACATCTAGGTCCATTTATGAGTGAAATTCCTCATTTTGTTTAATCATATTATCATGCATATTATTATACAAGCCATAAACCTAGATTTCAACTCTAATTTTCTGTTTTCCTTACTCTGCACAACCAACCATTTACCAAATCCACCATGGCCATTGACTTAGTGCAGGTACTTGTACTGGTGGGTTTTGGTTACTTTGGTTTTTATTGCACATTTTTTGGTTGTGTGTGTGTGTGTGTGTTAGGATATGTGGAGGAGCTTCCTTATACTTGAACATAGCTCTGAGGTAGGCTAAATAATGGCCCCCCAAAAGATATCCAAGTCCTAATCCCTGGACCCTGTGGGTGTTACCTTATATACAAAATGGATTTTGCAGACATGATTGAAAGATTTTGACACCAGGATGTAATCCCAGAATATGTGGGTGTACCATAATTTAATCACAACTGTTCATAAAAATGATGGCAGTGGGAGATTTAACAGGAGAATGTGATAGGGGCAGTGACTGTAGCTATGTACTTTGAAGACAGAGGAAGAGGACACAAGTCAAGAAATATAGGTGGTCCCTAGAAGCTACAAGAAACAAGGAAATGGAGTCTCCCCACAGAGATCGAAGAAGGAGCCTACACATTGACTTTGGGACAGTGAAACAGATTATTGGACTTCTGACCTACAGAACTGTTAGAAAATACATCTATGTTGTTTTAAGCCACTATATTCAGTAATTTATTACAGTGTATGTATTACTAATAATACATTATAGCAGCAATAGCAAAGTGATACAAGTTTCTTGTCTTAATTCTGAATTTAGGATCACTCTAAAATGCCCATCTGATCATTTAATGGCTCCCAATTACCTAGCAAGGAAAGCATACAAGAGTAATCAAGATAGTAGTTGATTCTGCCTCTCTGATCTCTTCCCTGGGTTCCCTGTACCTTACCATCTAAAAATACCAAGCTTTGCAGTAGTCTTGAAGTCTTTGCCTAGTTCCTGAAGTCTCTTGGCAACTTTTCTCTCTTCTGTAACACTAATTACATACATCTGTTATGGTAATTATCACATGGTCTTATAGTTACTAGCTTTCAACTGGCCTTTTCCTCTAAAACTATGAACTCATTGAGGACTCTCACAGAAGTAGCTCAATGTCTGACACATAGAGCTGCATAAACGTTTCCCAAATAAATCAATACGAAATCCATGGTTCTGCTCATTAAATATCTAATATATAGGTTTTTATTTGGTCATTTCTTTTTATGTATCAATTATGCACAATGGTTACTTACATTGATAAAGCTTTCTCCACAATTCTACAACAATCTTCCACTAGTAACATTATAAGTAAGAAAAACAAAAACAAAAACCTACAAACTCATTCCAAATATTGCAGGAATTCACCAGTAGGTGTATAAAAGTGTATTTTCATTTATTTCATTTGATCCCTTTGGCTTTGCAGAACCTCTTTCTGCAAAGACCTCTTCATTTCAGAGGCTGCATAATCTCTACAACCACTGCTGAGGTTTCACTCCCTTCATTGGAGCCCTTAGTGGCTGTGGTCTTTACTAAGAAAGCTGTAATTTCTCAATATTCACATGTAACTAATGGTTGGCAATCAACTTTGAGGTGTAAAATGCCATGGCCATCACAAGATCTACAGGAGAGCTGCCTGCATTCTAAAGCATAAAGGTATTTTCACAGTCTATATAGCTCTTTTTATCCTCAGAGCACACCCTCATCATGGTGAGTCATTT
>NC_138377.1:49789709-49840940 GCF_054177405.1 Leptonychotes weddellii
GTGGTCTTTACTAAGAAAGCTGTAATTTCTCAATATTCACATGTAACTAATGGTTGGCAATCAACTTTGAGGTGTAAAATGCCATGGCCATCACAAGATCTACAGGAGAGCTGCCTGCATTCTAAAGCATAAAGGTATTTTCACAGTCTATATAGCTCTTTTTATCCTCAGAGCACACCCTCATCATGGTGAGTCATTTGGACTGGTTACTTTAAGTAAAATCACCACTCTTCTACCAGCTCTTAGACACTACTCCTCAATCTATCTCATCATTCTTTATTCATTCACTCTTTTAAGTCTTCATTAAGATATTTTCTCCTTTTAAATGATTTTGTGTAACACTCAAAGAATAAACACAGTTGTATTTAAAACTTTGAGCTTATCAATGTCAATAACTAAAATATTTCAAATAAAATATAAAAATGTTAAGATACTCTCATAGCTTTATCTTAAGCATTTTCTCAAAAACTTGATATTTTCACTAAAGGAGCCTTTCAATGATTCCATAGGAAATGACACTTCTTAAAGATGTTTTTACAGAAAGTACCTTTTCTTGGCACTTTTTTTTCCCCCAATCATCTTTTATTGGATGTTAATTCCCAATTAGGGTACGAAAGGATTCAAGGGTGCCAGTCAAGGTCATGGTCAAGAATGCAGAATGTTTGGCACATTTTCTAAATAGCTAAAATATTCCTTAGACATCTCATTAATCCTCTTTGTGATGGAGGAGGTGGCTATTGTCATTTCACAGATGGAAGAAGCTAAGAGGTTAAGAGATGACACAGAGAACCAGCAAAAAATCCAGGAATGGAAATGAGGTCACTGATATATTCTAAATGTAAATGTTTTTCTCTTTGTTTTCTTTATACACATGAAAATCATGGAAAAAGTTCTAAGATCCCTTTTTTAACAAAGCTGTGGAATGTATGTGACTGTATAGGTATTAGACTCATACCATGTCCTAATTTTAATGGCTTATTGTCTTTATGGTTTCATCAGTCTAAAATATTTTAAATAACCTAATCAGGTTGATTATTTTAATCACCATGAGATCTTGGGGTAATCTACAAACACATTAGCACAACATTAGACCTTTTTCCTGTGTGTGTGTGTGTGTGTGTGTGTATGTGCGTGTTTTAAGAGGAAAAGAGGGTAGGGAGGGGCAGAAAAAGAGAATTTTTTTTAATTAGCCAACTTATAGTACATCATTAGTTTCAGATGTAGCATTCAATATTTTATCTGTTGCATATAACACCCAGTACTCATCACATCATGTGCCCTCCTTGATGCCCCTCACCCGCACCCCTCTCCCTCCACCAACCCTCAGTTTGTTTCCTATAGTTAAGAGTCTCTCATGGTTTTTCTCCCTCACGACTTCCATTCAGTTTTCCCTCCCTTCCCCAATGGTCCTCTGCCCTGTTCCTTATATTCTGCATATGAGTGAAACCATATGAGATAATTGTCTTTCTCCGATTGACTTATTTCACTCAGCATAATACCCTCCAGTTCCATCCACATCGATGTAAATGCTAAGTATTCATCTTTTCTGATGGCTGAGTACTATTCCATTGTATATATATACACCACATCTTCTTTATCCATTCATCTGTTGATAGACTTCTGGGCTCTTTCCATAGTTTGGCAATGTGGACATTGCTGCTATAAGCATTGGGGTGCACGTACCCCTTCGGATCACTACATTTGTATCTTTGGGGTAAATACCTAGTAGTGCAATTGCTGGGTCATAGGGTAGCTCTATTTTTAACCTCTTGAGGAAACTCCATACTATTTTCCAGAGTGGGCTGTATCAGCTTGCATTCCCACCAACAGTGTTAAGAGGGTTCCCCTTCAAGAGAGAGAGAATCTTAAGCAAGATCACCTCACAACCCTGAGATCATGACCTGAGCCCAAATCAAGAGTCAGACGCTTAACCAAATGAGCCCCCCAAAGCCCCTGGACCTTTTTCCTTTGATTCAGATGGTGATTGCTTGATATTAAAAGCGACTCTTATTTGATCTCTGCTATTTGAACTGGGTTGAAAGACACTAGTAAATTCATATAATATAGTCATGTAATTGAACCCATGCCAAAAAACCAAATTCATATAGGTTAGACATACAGGGTAGTCTGTCTCTTAAAAAAACAAAGCTCCTTTAGCAACGGGACAAAGTTTCAGAATTGCAGAATATGCTATTCCAGAGGAGCCCAAGTTAAAAAAAAAAAAAATCACTTATATCCCAGAAAGTATCAGGCAGGAAGGTAAAAATGAGGAAGCCTTACCTTTAGGGCTAGCATTTTTGATGAGTAGGTAAAATATGGGTGTTTGAAGGATATGAGTATTGAGACCCCTTCCATTTCCTTTGAGTAGGGTCTGGCTTTCAATGTCAGAATTCCAAGTACCCCATTAATGTTCATTCAGTGAATGCATGAATGTAAGAGCAGAGCAGAAAGCGGTTTGGAAAGAATTAAGGAATTTGGGGACCTAGAGAGTACGATACCATTAATATGTTTGAAATCAATAACAGTTTTATACTTCTCCTTTGTTTTAGATCTTATCATGTATAATTAATTGCCTAACATTTATCCTAGCACCATGTATTAAATTTAAAAGGTAATTAATAAACCTGTGTTCTAGCTTTATTACTGGAACTGGGATAAGGCTCAGGGATTTGTTCCCAAGAAATGAGGCCTTAGTCTAACTACGAAAGTGAGAATCATATTTGAAAGCAAATCTGAAGAAATCACTGAGCCTGAAGCCAAGGGCCTCTTTAATTTCCTCTGAATAAGAGAAACATTAATCCCTGAAATTCAGTTGACATTAAGTCTTTAAGAAGGAGGATTTGTTTTGTCCCCAGTGTTCAATAATGAAAAGTGAATGCAAGACAGGGTCATATTTTTTGGTAGCAGAAAAAGAACTGGACTTCGAATAGAATTCCTAGGTTATAATCTATCACTTCCTTGTGGTTTTGCCTTAGGGGGGAAAAGTTATTTGATTGTTGTGAATATCAGTTTATTTACCTGCAAAACAGGGCTTGTAATGACTTTAATTTGCATTAAACTGGACAGGAAGTGGTTAAAACTTACACCTTGATATGTTCCTGCCAAAGGGAAATTTAATGCCAAGAAGGAGATGGCACAGCAAAACAAGCAATCTGATTTCAACTCAGATTCCAAACAAGAAATGATGCATCTCCTCAAGGGAGAGTTTGAAATGCTACTCTCACTGCCCTAGCACGTGGAACGCTAATTGTAGCAGAGAATGGAATTGGCAGAAGCACACTCATGAGGACAGGAAATATTTAGGTTAGAAAGAGAGAAACCAATCTCCAATGTGATCAAGTAAATCATATTACCAGAAATTAAATTTTTCTTTACTTTTTTTTTATGCATTCTCATGTGAAAGTCACAGAAAGTACCTGAAGAACTTGAATTTTGTCTGTACACTTTAGAATTAGGCTAACCCAACTTTTACCACATGTGCTGAGGCAAACTTACATAAAATCTAAGCATTCCAGCATACATTGGATGGAAACAGAGCCTACATAGGATGTGTATTTTATATCATTTTAATCATTCCCAGATGTAAATGTTAAGAGTTCAGTAATCAAGGGCAAGTAATAATTGAGCATCCAAGTAGATTCTGTGCATCACAAAAAGGGGTTTGAGCTGTGTAGAGAATACTCTATAAATCCCACTGATAAAAATATTACCAGTGATTCCTTGAAGTGCTGAGGAACTGGATACTGAGATCTGAACTCAGTATGTATCCTGGGTACAATATTTCGTATGCATGTGGATGTGAAATAGTTCTTATTTCAGAATATGGCCTCAAAGATCTGAAACAAGTTTTCTTGCTCTAATCACTTATCTGAAATTCCAATTTATTTATTTAAAATACACAAAATTTTTCATCCCAGCACATACTAAGTACACAGTAAAGTGAAATGGAGTTATAATATGAACATACATCAATTGTCCTTTTTATTATTTAATGGCAAGATCTCAAGTCTGAATTTTATTTAGTAGGCAATGGAAAACTAGCTAAAACCTGTATTTGAATGTGTACATGTGTTAATTTTGGAAAAGAGGTAGTGGGGGAAGAGAGTGAGGCTTGGCCACTTGGTTATTATCTAAATATAGGTAATGGTATTCGTCATCCTCATAAAATAGAATCCTATATTGTCAGTAAAATGAAGTTGTAGATTAATATTTATCTTGAAAATATTTTGTGATATGCCACTAGAGGTTTAAAGAAATTGGTTACAAAATAGTAATGTATAGTTTGCCCTTTGGTAAAAGTATATGTTCATGTATGCATGTATTTTGCACGTATTACATGCACATATTGCATGCAGTTTTATTATAAATGTCTTACAAGATATAAACCAAGTTTAATTTTAGCTTTTCTGATTTTCATAATTACCATGCTTTTTATGAAACATCTTTTTTTGGGGGGGGGAAGGGCAGAGGGAGAGAAAGAATCCCAAGCAAGCTCTACGCCCAGCTCAGAGCCCAATGTAGGGCTTGATCTCACAACTGTTGAGACCATGACCCGAGCGGAAGTCAAGAGTCAGATGCTTAACCGACTGAGCCACCCAGGTGCCTCGAAATATACTTTCTAAAAGTTATCAGATGCTGCAAATAAGAACAAAATAAATTGATATTTGCATATTTTAGCACTTAAATCTTTTTCTCAAATGTCTTGAAAGCTTTATTAGAATGAAATATTCAGTATCATTCAAAAGATAACCTACTTATGTCTCTACTGCAAGATGCTACTAAACTCTGGAAGTTGTTTCTGTGTATTTAAGACTACTTATGCTTGAGAACAAGCAGAAATGATCATATATTCAAGTAAGTCAAAATTAAACATTTTATTCATATTATAAATGCTATTTTCCATTTTCTAGTTATATTAAATTTTATTACTGTTTATAAATCTCAAATATCTGTTCATATATATCAAGTGGTATTAGTGACAACCTAAAGCACATTTAATCCATTGTAATAGATCATTTAAAAATATGAAATAAAAAAGCCCAAATATATGTTGCTATATATACGTGCATATGTATGCATATGTATGTGTGTATATTTCTTTGCATGTAAAAAAATACAGAAAAAGTAAATGTAAATATGTCATTATTACAAGGATATATTAAAGATCCAACAGACTCATAAAATAGAATTTCTTAATCTAATAGAAAAAAAAATCATTACATATGTTATCTGAATTATAAAAACCTACTTCGTATAAAATTATATTTCCTTTGTTCTATATTAGTGTCAAATTCTTAACAGAAAAGTTTGAAAAATACCAGTACAAGTTTAGCATTTACTTGTTTCAGAGAAGCTGAATTGACTTTTATAGACTCACTTTCCCTTAAAAATATGCTGTATCGCAATGCTCTAGAATGTGCGTAGACCCAACACTAAAGAAGGCATTCCCTCCACCTGTTCTCAGAGCACACTCTTTTGTTATTACCTACATTCTTTCTTATCCTCCTCCATAGAGTAACAGATCCTGGCTTGCAGGATCTCTGACCTGCATCCCCAGTGCTTTGTATAGTACCTTATGTTCGGTACTCAATACATCTTTGATGAATGGTGGATATTAATTCTGGCATATGGCTCAGAAGCATTTACTGCCAATCAAATTCATGAATTAAACTTTCCATTCATACTCCTGTTATGACAGTTTATCTTTTGATAGCTTAAATTAAACTAAATGGGTTGTTTATAAGTATAAACATATGAGAATATTTATTAAACCAAATGTCTACTGTGGCAAAGAAAATATTTTGGATTCAGTGAATCTCTTAGTTGATTCTAACACACAGGAAATTAAATTTTCTAGCCTCCCTCACAGTTGGGTGGGACCATAAGACTGATTTGTGGTGACTAGAATGTGGGCAGGAGTAATACATGCTCTACCATGTGCCAGCCTAGCCTCTAAAACTTCCCTTCTGATCCTTTACAACCTCTCCACGTTTATCGCCATGCCAAGTAGAAGCAGAGTCTAAGTATATTAAGAACCATGTAGAATCCCCCATCACCAACACCAGCTTGCTTCAAATGATTCAATAGGGTGATTCAAACGAGGGGTAAAACTGTTTAGCTACTGAGACTTCAGCATGGCTGGTCATAGGAATTAGGCTGACCTGGCTCAAACAGCAGTTTGCCAAGTTTTTTTCTAAAACAACAGGGTGTGCTTACAATACTTGCGAGGAAAAGTTGATAATTTTAATGGGGATGCTATCAAGAGAGTCTGAGCTGCAAGGCCCCTTTAAATAACAACTTCAACCAAATTTAGAGAGGAGGTGAAATTTAAATTTTAGAAAAAGAGTATGTTATTCCAGCATCCCTCTCTATAATGTTTTGTTTTCAAAGTTTACTAGCATATACAAAGTAGAAAGTTATATAATGAATCCAGGCATCTATTAGCCAGATTTAATAATTATTAACAATTTTGTATGTAATTTTCCTTTGTCTCTTTAAGGTTGAGTCCTCTCAGCAAATCCAACATACCAGGCTATTTCACCCATAAACCTGGAGTATGTATCATGCTGACAATTATTATATAAACCATACCATTTTCACATCTAAAAATTAGTTAAAATCTCTTAATACCACCTAGTTGATAGTGTATACCCACATTTCCCTAATTATCACACAATTCTTTTTAGTTGATTATCCACCCACTGTTTGAGTTATAGCTCTAGTTTCTTTTATTCTATAGCCTTCAATTTTTATCTTCCTTGTCATAAATTTTCTGGAGAAGCAAATATTGGCCTGTAGATGGTCATCTGACAAGTTTGTTTCTGTGTGCGTATACTATTTGATTCATAACTGAGTTTATTTAGCTGGCTGATATAGTTGCCTCTAAGATAGGACAGGACATGTTTTGAAGAGTGTTGTGGAAAACTATACTGTAATCAACTGCTGCTGCTAAAAAAAAAATCAGGCCTGGAGACGTGAAGAACTTGGCAGGAGAATGGGGTTAGGTAAAGGAAGGAAAAATGAAAAAGTATCTCTTGTCTCTTCCGGCCTTCTAGTCTCCAGCACATGTCCCTAATGGCATCCCCATTGTATCTATTTCTCTTGACTTTCTCTGGTTATAGGCTTATTCTTCCTGTCTTTTTTTCCCCCCTTTTCATCCCTAGATAGGTTTTATTAAATAACAGACTCATGAATTTTATGCTTTTCAATTTTGGAATGTAAATGTATACACACACATTCTCCATACATTCTCACATTATATAGAATAAAACACACATTCTCCATTATATAGAGTAAAACTTTTCAGGGATGCAGTATAGTTACTTGGAGTCTGTTTGATCATTTTAAGACTTTGTTTTAATCTGTTAGAGTGGGTTCTAAACAATCTGTACTAGGACTAATTTGGCTTTAATACTGAGCCAAGCCCATTCTAAGGATTCTACTCAATTTCTTGTGTATAAATAGGTCTGTTCGCTATGGTTCTTTAAAAAGTGGACTACCAAGCTTTATGTAATCTCTAGAAATTCTTTGCCTTACCCCCTTTGCAGTGTTTATCTCCCTGTTTTCCTGGTGTTTTATTACTCACATATTCAATCAAAGACTTAAGAGACTCCCTGCCAATCCTGCTAGTCTCTAGATCTTCTTTGCACACCCTCCTCTCCAGTGTTTGGCCCCATAAATTGTATTTGCCTTGGCATCCCTGAAATTGGAACTGTATATCCTCAATGTGGTGATATCAAACAGCTCCGTATATAGCCCTATTCCCTGTCCTACAGCCTGAAAACAGTCAGAAGAGTAGGGGAAATCATAGGATTTACCTCATTTCGTTCCTTTCTGTTAGAGACTGTTGTCCTACTTTGCCCGTGTTCCAGTGTCTGAAAACTGTTATTTCCTGTATTTGGTCTAGTTTTTATCTCCTATATATATCCTAGTTGTTTACAGAAGGACAATAAGTCTGTTTCCTGTTATTCCATCATACCTGGGAGTGAAAGCCACTTCCAGCTTTTTTTTTTTAAGATTTATTTGAGAAAGAGAGAGAACTCGAGAGCATGAGTGGGAGGAGGGGCAGAGGGAAAGAATCTTCAAGCAATACCTGGCTGAGCACACAGCTCCACATGGGGCTCCATTTCACAACCTAAGAAATCACCGACTGAGCTGAAACCAAGAGTCAGATATTTAACCTACTGAGCCACCCAGGCATTCCCAGGTTTCTTTTAATTAGTGTTTACATAAGAACTTTCTTCATTATTTCACTTTAATCTATACCTATATATTTAAAATGATTTCTTTTAAAGAGAATATGAATTTGCATTTTATTATGGTCTGACAATCTCTACAGTTACAATTTTTGGACCATATATTTAATAAGATTGTTGGTACAGTTTGCTGAAATCTTGCTTCTTATTTGCATCAGTATTCTTCCTTTTTCCTTTCAATTTTTTTTAGTATAGTTGACATACAATGTTACATTCATTTCAAGTGTACAACACAGTGATTCAACTTCTTTATACATTAGCCTACGCTCACTACAAAGAGGTGTAGGTACCATCTGCTACCATACAACACTACTACAATATCATTGACCATATTCCCCATGCTGTACCTTTTATCCCTATGACTTATTCATTCAATAACTGGAAGTCTAAGTCCCCCACTGCCCTTCATCCATTTTGCACATCCTGTTTTCGTCTTTTGATCTGTATTGTTTTGGATTAACTGAGTATAATCTTCTATCCTCACTATTGGCTTATTAGCCACACCTTTTTATTTAATGTGATATTTACTCTAGGGCTTACAATATACATCTTTAACTTATCACCATCTACCATCAATATTATACTACCTTTCATATAGATTAAGACCTTTCAATAGCATACATTGTGGGTTTTTTTATATTGTCATACATTTTTATTTCTACCTATTTGCTAAACAGCCATTGTTTCCATTATTTTTCATATTTTGAAAAACATTTGTGTGTCACACTTACATTTATGCTCCTATGTTTTCATTTGTGATACTCTTTATTTAGGTTGAAAGTTTTTACATTTTCTGTAAAAAGCCAGACAATAAATTGTTTAGGCTTTACTGGCTATATATAGTTTCTGTTCAATATGCTTTTTCTTTTTAAAAAAGTAACATTTTAACAATGTAAAAAACATTCTGACCTCTCAGGCTGTTCAAGAAATAGAGACAGACACATCCTAGGTCAAATACAGCTGCAGGCTGAATTTTACCAAATCCTCATTTAGATGCATAAGTTTATCAAGTGTCATTTTCATTTTTCACAAGTGCTTCCTTTCATATTTCTTATCACCAACATCTGATAACAGTGAGATTTGTAAGCTTTTGTTTGCCTAAAAAGTCTATCTTCATTTTTGAAGCATATTTTTTGCTTGATACTCAATTTCAGGTTCATTTTTTTTTTTTTCTTTCAGCACTTTAATGAGGTTGTTCCTCATTGTCTTCTGGCAAGTTTAACTTCTGTCAAGTCTACAATCATTCTTCTTTGTTCTTTTATGCAGAAATGTCATTTTTCCCCTGGCTACCATTAATTTTTTCTCAACTACTGGTTTTTAGTTTTTTGATTAGAATGTGCTCTGGTGTGGCTTGCTTTGTTTATTCAGCATGGTTTTGCTTATTTGTTTATTTTTCCATGAATTAAATTGGCTATCACCTCTTCAAATACTACCTAGGCCCTTCTGTATGCTCTCCAATTAAATGTTAGCCTACTTGTTATTGTCTCACTGGACATGATAATCAGTTTATCTACAGTCTCTTTCTCCAGGATTTTTCCTATATTGTTTTTATTGCTACATCAAGTTCACAGATTTTTCTCTTCTATGTCTGTTACTATTCCCATTCAGTTTTTTTTTATTTTGTTGTTACATTTCAGATATTGAATTTATGCGAAGTAGTTTCATCTGAGTCTTTTGTAACCTTAATTACTCTTCACTTCATGTTCAGGCTTTATTTTAAATCCTTGAACACATTTGATGTGTAATTGTTCCTTGAAACTCCTTGTCTATGATTCCAGCTTTGATTTTTCTGCATCTGTTTTTAATGATAGAAACTACTATCAGGAGACAAATCTATTTTTCTACTACTTTGCATGCCTAGGAATCTTGACTGTAATTTGCAGTTTTGCAAGTCATTTTGTTTAATGAATTTTCTTGTATTTCTTTAAAAGATTATTGAAATTTGTTCTAGATCACAATTTATCTACATTCCTTCACTTTATTCCTTTTGACACTTGATTTCAGTTTGGACAGGTTCAGAGCAGATTTACCTCTGGGGTTTGTTTAGTCTTATAACTAAGGTGTGACCATTTTGGCCACTATATGATGCCCTGTGTATTAAGAGGTTTTGTTTTTTGTTTTTTGTTTTTTTAATTTGGGATGATGAGAATGCAAATTGTTTTCAACCCTGTGTGATCTCCATGAATTGTTTTGCCTATTGCTTCTTAGTAGTTCCATCCCTGGCCTCCTTGGAAGATGGATCAATTTTCAGCCAAATACTTGAGAGGATCCTTCTGCAGGTCTCCATAACACACCCTCTTCTCTCCTCCCCTCCTCCCTAGAGTTTCCTCTTCTATCTACCTATTTACCAATCATCAATCTCCTCTATTTCTGGTATTCTGCCCTTAAAGTTATACTCACTTTGGTTTCTGCAAGTAACAGCCTATCTTCCCAACTCAACTGGATTATGTTTGGATCCCCCCTGACATTTTCTATGACATGGATAGAAACTTTCTCTAGATAATATGCTAGAAGTCAAAGGTATCATATTTCCCTTTTCTCATGAGATTCTCTCATGTGATCCATGATCACAGACCTGTGATGCCTACATTCAATGTTTGAAAACAGTTATTTCTCCATCCACCCCCCAACTTTCTTGTAGTTTACATTTGTAACAGGGTAATTCTCATTGCAATTAACCCTCTGTGGGTGAACATAAAACTGAAAAAACACCTTTAAATAATACATAGTTCAATGTACACATTTTTGTGTTAGCCTAAACTAACCACAACCCTAGTCATGAATCATAGCCTTTTATTATTTCATCTTGATGGCAAGCAAAACATGGAATTTGCTTCTAATCAATAGAATATGGCACAAGTGAAGGATTTTGTATGCAGTTAAATATCCTAATCAATTTACTTTAAATCAATCAAAAGGGAGATTATTCTGGTAGCCCTAATCTATTCGGGAAAGTCACTTAAAAGATGGTCTAGAAGTCAGAGATTTGGAGTAGAGACTATTGCTGACCTTAAAAAAAATCCATTTAAAAAGCTGCCGAGAAATCTTTACCACAATAAACTGAAATGCGTCAACAACCTGAGAGCAGTTGCCAAGTGGATCCTTTCCTATTGAGCCTTCAGATGAGAATGCAGCCAACCAATACCATGATTTCAGTCTTATGAGACTCTAAGCACAGAGCTCAGCTATGCAGTTCCCAGCCTTCTGACCTACAGAAATGGTTACAGAAAATGATTGATATTTTAAGTCATTTAGTTTCTGGTAATTTATAAGGCAGCATAGAACACTAATTAAACTAAACATAATAAACTATTCAAATGATTCTAACTGTTCATTAAACTGCATTAAATGCAGCAGCTACAAATGAAGACATACCATTCACTGAATTGCCACAAGTTAGTACTGTGGTCTAATTTTCCAAATGCTAACGCTCGTTGATTACCACCTCTTCTATTCTCAGACCCCTTCTTTAGAGAACCTAAACTCCAGGAATCTCTTGGCTCTAACAGGACCCCTATTTCATTTCATTTTCCCTTGTCACCTTTACATCTTTACTCTTACACAGCTTAAAACATAAGGCTAATTATTATATGTCATTCTCTCATAAATATTCTGGTTTCATTTGTCCCTTCCTTGCTTTCCCATACTATAGGAAAAAAACCTCAAAGCTAGAAAAAACAATTCATCATTCCCAGTTGTTTTGTTTTACTCATTAAAATTGTCTAGCAAAAAAAAAAAAAAAATCCTTAAAATCAGAATGGCTCCTCCCAGGGTAAAGTTATGATAAAATTACCCTAAATTACTATTACATATTTTCGTTTACTCTCTACTTCACCAGGCTCACTGAGAGCTTATGACCTTTGCTTCTACTTTGCTGAAAGAAAGCAAAGCTCACAAGAGAACTTCTACATATTTCCATCCCACATCAGAACCCCTAATATTATCTGTACCTGCCTGTTCCCTATGTATTTCCACTTAAAGTCAAGCAGTCCCTCCATTTTTACACTTGTTTCCATCTTCTCTAGCATACTTAGGGACATTACTGCAACAGTTTCTTCCTCTTTCTTCTACAACATCAAAATATCCCTCTACTGGATTATTCATCTTATTTTGGAACCATATTATTTCACTCACATTTTTCCATCATATACTGTTTCATATCCTTGTTGACTTTTGAAAATTAGTACTCCTCAGAACTGCCCGTAATCTCTGTTGTAGGCTGTGTTGTGTCTGCCCCCCAAACCTCCAATATCTAACAATGTTACTATAATTGAAGATCAGGTATTTAGAGTGCTAAAACAGTTGAGCAAGTTAAAATGAGGAGAAAGAGTCACCACACTGATGGGCATCTAAGTTAGGGCCATCACCCTGGTGGACCCAAATGAAAGAGCACTGAGCCAAACAATTATTTTTAAGCCTTAAAATCATATGCAATTTTCCCTGCTAATTTTCAGACTTGCTTAGATCCTGTGATCTTTCCCCCTCTTCCCTAATTTCTCCCTTTGGGAATTGTAATGTGTGTCTTATACCTGTACTACAACTGTGTTTTATAAACAGATAACTCCTCTGGTTCTCAGGTTCACAGCTAATGAGGAACTTTGCTTCAGGATGAGTTATACCTTGATTCTCAACCATTGCTGATTTAGAGGATATTTGGGTGAGATAATGAATTTAGAGTTAATTTTGGAATAGGTGGAGACTCAGGGGCAGCTGGGATGGGTGAACATATTTTGCACCAAGGCCATGAAGTTTGGGGGACCAGAGGCAGAGTTCTATAGGCTGAATTATTTCTTGCCAAAATTCACGTTGAAGTCCTAATCCCAAATATCTCAAAATGTGACTATATTTGAAAATATGGTCTTCAAAGAGGTAATTAAGTTAAAATGTGTTGAGTACAGCTGGCCCTAATCAAGTATCACTGGCGTCCTTATAAGAGGTAGATATTAGGAAACAGACACAGGGAAGAAAGACCACATGAAAGCCAAGAGAAGAGACCAACCAAGGAAAGAGGCCTAAGAATGAAGGCAACCCTGCTGATATTTTGCTCTTGGATATACAGCGTCCCAAACTGTGAAGAAATTCATTTCTGTTATTTAAGCCAACCAGTCTGCGGCATTTTGTATGGCAGCCACAGCAAACATTCTCCTTTTTTCTCACTTATCCAAACTCTAATTATGCTTTTGTCCTCATTTTGTAATTAAAACTCTTGTTAACGTCATCAAAAAACTTCACGTTGTGAAATTCAATGTTTCTCTCTCATATTACACATCCCATTTGACTAATAATCAGCATTCAATACAAATGATCAGTATCGCTTCTTCGATAACTTTTTTCTCATCTGGTTTCCAGAACTTTACACACACTGGGCATACCTCCTATTCCATTGTTTTTTACCCCAACTTTTTAAAATTAGAGTAACTCAATCCTTTGTTGTCTTCTTTACTATGAATATGCAACTAATTCCACATTTTAATTTCTATCTCTAGTAAGACTTTCCAAAATATACAGGCCTCTTTGATAACTTCACTTGTCTGTTCAGTAACATCTCAAATTCAACATGTCCAAAATTGACTCCTATGTCCCCCAAATCTATTCCCTTTAGCATCTCTATATAGATTTTACCATATATTTGCTGTACTAGTTTGGGTTCTCCAGGGAAGCAGAACCAGTATACTGTGAGACAATGAAAAATATTTTTAATCTCAATCCACTAATGCCATCAATTCTCTTAAAGTGCAATGAAGAGAAGTGCTATCCCCATTAAGACATGATTGAAACTTGCAAAGAAGAAACTGATGAATAATATCAAAGGTCTATTTTTATAGCCATTTCTTCATGTGTTTTATTACAACATAGAAAACCAAAAATAACACTATGTTTTACTGTGGGCAGTTATAGTGTCCATTAATAGTTACTCAGGTGGAAGTAAATGGTGGGGACAAGAATATAATGGTGAAAAAGCAAATTCTAGTCTTTCTTATCAGTAGGCTAAAATCTAATACATGAGATCATTTGTAAGACTGTAATAAAACGCAAAAATACCTTAATATTATGGAAAAGAAAATATAATTTCCTTGTCTATGGAATGTGTAACACTATTTGTGTGGGAAATAGGAAGGAGTAGAGGTGGCATGGAGAATTTTCAGAACTAAATTTTCAGTGAATAATAATAATGATAGCAATAATATCTTTGCTTCTCTGCACATTCACTTCCCCCATCAACAGGTCCATCTCAAACAACTGGCTATTCTCTTTTCTCTGTCACCTTAAAACTTAGGCATTTGCTATAATGTATTTATTAAGATATTCCCATCCTTTACTTTAAGGCTTTCACTAGATTTTGAACTCCTGGATAGCAGTAATTATGTTCTCATTACTATATCATTGTTTCCTGAAATTAAGTTCTAGAAACTGGAATAACGAAATCCCTGATATTAATGTGTTTCAATGGCCTATTGCACTTGCTAGGTACCTTACATATGTGTTTGCTCAATAGATCAATATAACGCTCCCAGAAAAACCTTAAAACATAAATCTCCTTCCTGAAATATATTTCCCATATGTTCCACTAGAGTCATATATTTTTTTTTCTTGTCTTTCGGTGATGCTGTGTCTCCAATGAGGTTAACCGGATTTTAGAGAGTAGCATGCCGCTATCAACCTTGGGAGAAATATTTTGAGTGTGCTATAGTGGGATACTATTTACCAGAGGTAACTGAAAACCTCACTGACAAGATGGTCCTACAAAGGACAAAATATCAAAATAATGATGTCCAAACAATCGCAAATTCACACTGAAATGCTAGGCAGAACACTCGAACCAAGTAACAGAATAAAAGAACAATTTACTAAGGTATTTCTTATCTATTGTACCTCACCCCTAAAAACACATTGAAGCTATGTTGAAAACTACATTACAAGTTATTGCTGCCCTGAGCTTCAATAACGTGTAAAACGCCAGCAATGCACCTACTATAAACACTTTGAAAAAGCATCTTAATACATTACTGCCTCCAGGAGTGGAGACCATGTTTATGGAATTGGGAAGTTATGACCCCATCTGTTATGTATGTCGAACAGCTTACCCACGGTAAAAAAGGCTGCCATGCAACTTCACACATATCAGACAGGGATAGTGGTACTTGGCAGGGTGAATAAAACAACAACATTTGTTTCTTAGCTCATTTCTCTCACTCCAACATCTGGCTAATATATTGTTGTTAAAATAATCTCTCACATACAGTATTAACCATGCTACTTTCCTTAGCTTTCTTAACCCATGTTCAAAGATAGTATTAAAAATTCACTCAAATGTAAAGCACCGACAATGAATCACTAAAAAATAAAGGGGGAAAACTTCCTTTTATGAATTGAAAAGGTCATTCAAATTACTGCTTCCTGCCATTTCATATGACCAAAACAACTCCATGTGAATTACATCCTGTCTTCTAATATAAGTGCTCACTGGTCAGCTATTCACAGACAGGCTACCATAACCTGGAAGCTAATTAGAAATGCAGAATCTTGGGCTCCGCTCCAGACCCACTGAGTCAGAATCGGCAATTCAACAAGATCCTCAAGTGATCAACAGGCAGATTAAAATTTGAGGAGCACTCGCTAGGATCAAAGCAAATGGAAGAATTAACCTAGAATGGAGGTATTACAATCGGTGTCTGCAGAGATTTAGGTTAGTATTTTTTAAGTGATGTATGTTCAAGTTAGTTTGTGAAATATTAGACTAAGTGAAATAAGCAGCTGTCTCTACTGCTCAACTGACACTTCAGAGTAAGTTCACGTGCACTGTCACTGTCCCAGAGAGGTATATGGTGTGCAGGGTTCCTTCCCTAAAGAATGGAGAAATATCCAGTCACTCAAGGGAATTATTGCATGCCAAATATATACTAGGCCTGAATGGGTAAAAGAATACACTTTTTTAAAAAGGAATGATATAGGGGCGCCTGGTGGCACAGGGGGTTGAGCATCCAACTCTTGGTTTCGGCTCAGGTCATGATCTCGGGTCATGGGATTGAGCCCCAGTGGGGGCTCTGGGTGCTCAGTGTGGAGTCTGCTTGAGATTCCCCCCAACCAGTGGGCTCTCTCTCTAAAATAAATGTTTTTAAAATAAAAGAATAAAAAGAAATAATATAGCTTAATGTATTTCTATTATTTCAGTAATGTAGACGTCTAATATCTAGTTTATTAAAAAGGAACTACAGATATTCCTTGACATGCAATGGGGTTACATGCCAGTATTTTCAACTTATGATGCGTTTAAGTAAAAAAATGCAGCTAATACACATAACCTTCTGAACATCATAACTCAGCCTAGCCTAACTTAAACATGCTCAGAACACTTATATTAACCTACAGTTGGGCAAAATCATCTAACACAAAGCCTATTTTATAACAGAATGTCGAATAGTTCATATAACATATTGAATACCGGACTGAAAGTGAAAAACAGAATAGTTGTATGTGTACAGCATGGTTCTGGGTCAGCTGTTCACCCTGGTGATCATTTGGTCGATGGGGAGCTGTGGCTGCCACCGCCCAGCATCACAAGAGAATATCATACTGCTTAGTATCGTGCCATCACAAGAAATGATCAAAATTCAAACTTTCAACTCTCGTTCCTACCGAATGCATATTGCTTTCACAGCATCGTAAAGTCAAAAAATTCTAAGTTGAACTCTCAGTCAGGGACTGTAGATATTTGTGTTCCCATGTGGTAAGATGTTCATGATATAT
The DNA here is from genome assembly GCF_054177405.1 of Leptonychotes weddellii. Classification (NCBI taxonomy): domain Eukaryota; kingdom Metazoa; phylum Chordata; class Mammalia; order Carnivora; family Phocidae; genus Leptonychotes; species Leptonychotes weddellii. The sequence goes on from NC_138377.1 coordinate 49,806,713, forward strand.
GAAGTGAACAAAATGTAAAAAGTACACCTATAAACAGTATGTGTCAATTGTCATAAAACATACACACCATATATTGTATAATATCTATGATACCTATATGGTGCAGACACACACACAAACAAGTATGGGAAGAGAAAACATACAAAATTTCTTTGTTATTCTGAGTGCTGCAATGAGATACTTGGAATGGGTACTATACCTTCTTAAGATTTCTTAGCAGTAGTTTTAGGATTCATATTTACTGTGTGGAGTTCCAAGAATCTTCTAGTTAAAAAATAAAAATGCTTTCTTTACCCAAATGCCACTATTTCTATTGTTAAGTAGCTAATTTTACTGTTTGTCTCTGACCTTTTTAACAGGTCTTTTGGCCTTTCTTCTAGGAAGCATTTCCATTAGGAAATGTAAAGTAGTAGGCAGAAAACCATAATTTCTTGATAATGACTTCAGACATATTTGGTGGGAGGAATATTCTACTAGACAAAATAAAGTTTCAGAATTCTCTGTATAAATTATTTTATCCTTCCTTAATTTAAAACTAACACCATGGACTCTTGTAAAGCTTTGGTTGATCATGAATTGTGCCATTAGATGCCATCTATTGCCCCATCTCCATGGATGAGTCATCGTTATTCAGGGGAAAATCAGTTCTTTTTACTTAGGAATCCCTGTGCCGTCGTCGTTGCTCTGGTGCCCCCTGGTGGAGGAAAATCCTGCAGCTAGGAAAATCGAAGAGCAACCCTCTAGGAATCTGTCGTCTGGAAGATAAATGTGTTGCATCTTTCAGGTAACTTCTAAGATTGGAGCACTTTGGGATGAAAGTACATTTCAGCTACATTGCTTTAGTGCTACGGCCTTCTGACAAAAGGCACTGTCAGGCCCTCTGTGGTGCAAGCTTCTCTGTGCTTCCTGTGGGTTTTTAAAATTTAGTATAGCTGCTGTGCACAGTCAAGTTCAATCTCCAGAGATGCACGAGATAAGGTCACAGAGTAAACCCCATTCACCAAACTCTTAGGATTTAGCACATATGTGTGTATTTGCTTCCTATGTGAAACTTTGGCCCTGTATTTTGTGGGGTAATCCTACAGTGCCCAGAAGAGGTTGTAAAGGCAGAATTATTGAGTTGTGACAGGCAGTCTTTGATGAATATAGGCTGTATGTATACTGTAACAGTTATGTGTACATTGGTGCTCTCATCTATGAAGAAGAGAGGAGTGAATCAACATGTATTTAAGAGAATTATGAGGTTTAAAAGGCAATACGTGTGGAACGTAATAGTACATATTAAGCACTTAAGTTAGTAATACACAACAGCTTTCTTTGGAATGCAAATAAAAGTACTTTTTCATTTTCTTTAGTTTTTTTTTTTTTAAAGATTTTTTATTTATTTATTTGAGACAGAGAGAATGAGATACAGAGAGCATGAGAGGGAGGAGGGTCAGAGGAAGAAGCAGACTCCCTGCCGAGCAGGGAGCCCGATGCGGGACTCGATCCCGGGACTCCAGGATCATGACCTGAGCCGAAGGCAGTCGCTTAACCAACTGAGCCACCCAGGCGCCCCTTCTTTAGTTTTAATACTAGAAAACTGCAGATGTCTCTCTTCTATTATCGGAAAATCAAACTGTACCAATAGTGAAATATATAGATAGAGGTTTTTGCACAGCGTATGGTGATCATCCAGCAGACTTCAGTTACCCCAACTTATTGATGGCCTGGAATACACTATGTATTCTGATAAAACAGTGATGATCCCCTTGATCATCTCTCAAAAGGGAATGCCTCCCATCCCCAGTATTTCAATTTGACCTGACCTGTGGGAGATAGATATACCCTTAAAATCTCAGACTGAGAGATCTCTCATGACCCCATTTCTAGGTGGTCATTCAAGGAGGCCCGGGAAGAAAAACTCCCCTCTCCCAGGAGTCAGGCATGTGGTTTGACGTTGCAAAGCTTTAGTAATTGGAGTCACAAAAGTACTGATTCAAACCAAGTGGCAGACAAGGAGTCATGGATGACCATCTGTTGCGATTATACTGACAGCTGCAAGCTCTTCACTGAACAAGAACACCTGAAAAGTCGATCCTAAGTGGACCAGCCACATAAGGTTCCCACTGCAGCATCTTCTGTTTATCCAGGTTTCTCAAGTGGAGTTTTTACTTCCCTTGGGCACAAGTCAAGGCCTTTTACTATTCAAGCACCCAGATGCATGCTAATACTTTTGGGGTTTTCTCTAAATCTAAATTGGGTGTCTCCCAACTAAAGTTCTGTCATCTGAACTGAAAGCACTGTTTTGGGGAAGCTTTTTCCCCCCTCGGCATTTAACCAAAGGCAAGCATTATGTTCACAGCGTTCTAAGAGTACTAGCCTAACATCATTGAAGCAATGCACATAACATCTACTTCTCATCTCTACCATTGTGTCATCACATGGATATGCCAAAGCCTCAGCAGCTTTCCATTATAATGTATATTACATGTTATATATATATACAATTTTTAATATGTTTGTGTAGTCTCCTTTAAGGCATATTACAACTGAAGAATAGGACAGTTCTTTACATATATTTTCTGTCTATATGCATGTGAAGTATTTGTAGGAGGCAGCTGATACTTCTCAATACTTATTTCTTCAGGAACATACCTAAATATTGTACAAAAGCACATATATAGTGTTTATTATAAGATACTCCTCTAACTGCTTCACCAATATTAACTTTTAAAATTCTCCTGGAAGCCCTACTACATCTTTTTCCTGCTATAATCAGTTATCATAAACTTAGTGACTTAAAAAAGAAAAAAATAAATTTATTATCATGGTTCTGGAGGTCAGAATTCTAAAATGGATCTCACTGAGCTAAAATCAGTTTGTCAACAAGACCAGTTTCTTCCGGAGGCTCAAGAGGAGAATCCGTTTCCTTGCCTTTTCTAGCTTAGAAAGACCATCCACATTCCTGGTTCATGGCTTAATTCCACTATCTGCAAAGCCATCAGTGTCCAGTCATGCTTTTATCATGCTACATTACCCTGGTGCTCTGCTTTCAGCACATTTCCTAACTCTCAATTCCTGCCTGTTTCATTTTTAAGGATTATTTCTCCATCTCAAGATCACATCTGCAAAATCCCATCTGCAGGGGATGTAACTATGTAAGGTACCATATTCAAGGACATGGACATCTTTAAGCGGCCATCATTCTGCAACACCTATTATAATCATCCTCATCTTACATATGAGGAAACAAACTCAGAAGTGGAGAAATTAAAAAAAAAAAAAAAGTTGAGGAATTTGTCCAAAGTCACACAGTTAATTATTGGCAGAGTTTGGATTTGAACACAGGCAAGTTGACTTCAGAATCTCAGCCTCTAACAACTCCAGTTTAATATTTGTAGACAGTAAGAGTGAAGAATGAAGGAAGGGGCCAGAGATCTATTTTTTATCTCTACAATCACATACAATGCCAGCTGGCATTTAATGAATTAAACTATTACTTTTAATTAAATAATTACAGGGGAAAAAACACCATAGAAAAGAGAACTTAAAGACAAAAGAAACAATGTCGCAAAATAATAACTATGGGCCAGAGATTGATCATGTTTGTTGAACCAACTGCCAAGGAAGGCTGAAAGATACTAAAACACAAATAAAGAATCACAGTAAAAGATTATTATGTTAATTATGTTGTTATTATTATTAAAGATTGTTATGTTAATTATTATTGTTATTGTGTTAAAATAACAGACAACTTTGAAAAGCAGAAGAAAGTGAGGAGGCTCTGAAGGGGTGATCAAAGAAGCCTAATAGAGTAGAATTGTACTGGTATTGTATTTGGTATTGTAAAATTAGTATTGTAATTGGTAATCCAGGAATGCATCTAAAATGGGAATCCCTTAACCCACCATTTCCACCGTCAAACTACACAAAATAACCAAAGTCATTGAAAGTATTAGATCTTCTGTGTTGTGTTATAACATGTTGGAACTCCAAGTTGAATACTAGTATGGGATCCTTAACCAATTTAGAGATGATGAACTGAAACTAGGAAACTGAGAAAAAGTAGAACACAGTAACACAAATAACTTTAAAGTTAACCTCTCTGAAGTCAGGATTCAAATTCATGATCTTCGGTTCCATAAAAGTAAAGCCATGGTGTACGTCTCCCCACAGGGACAGCATTCTGGGCATCACTAAGTAAATGTGTGTCACATTCTCCAATTACGTACTCCTTTTCAAAAAATATAAATAACTGTTCTTTTACCAAATATATTTGCATTTATTCACTATTTAGGAACTCTTCTACAGTAAGCATTGTGTTAAGATGCATAAAGAATGCCATGTTTCCAATCACATGCACGTGTTTAAGATGTTAGAGGACTATTTTATTTTTTTTTATTTTTATTTTTTTTAAAGATTTTATTTATTTATTTGAGAGAGAGCACATGAGAGGGGGGAGGGTCAGAGGGAGAAGCAGACTCCCCGCCGAGCAGGGAGCCCGATGTGGGACTTGATCCCGGGACTCCAGGATCATGACCTGAGCCTAAGGCAGTCGCCCAACCAACTGAACCACCCAGGTGCCCGAGAGGACTATTTTAAATACAAACATTTATAACATTGATCTATCTAATTTGATTATGTATTCACTGGAGACAGCTTAGAAAATATACATAACTAAAAATAAAATATTCATCTGTTATCCTACCAATCAACTAAACATCCTATTAGCAAATGCTAGCATTTTGAATTGTTTCTATAGATGTTTTGCTTATGAATACATCTGCACTTTTAAGAAAAATTGAAAGTTACTAAAGTTTAGTCAACTTTTTTTTAGTTTAACAATGTGTTTTGAACAAAATGCTTACGGACATTTCCCCCATCATTAAATACCATCTTTTCTAATGGCTACATACTATTCTGTTGTAAATGCACACCATAATGCATTTAGCTAAGCCAATTTTATTTGCAATCTAGTGAATTTAGTCACGGAACTGCAAATTTCTCTAAAATGTTTGCTCCACAATCCCTGCAGTAAAACAGTTCCATGATATTTATCACTACTTTCCGTCCAACTGTATTGTAGCATTTCCAGTATCTCGAAATTTCATTGCAATGGATAATACCTTTCATTAAATATAGAACTCAGGAAGAGTTTTTTAAAGTCCTATTTTTAACATATTAGGCCTAGAAATATAATCAATAACGGTCACTTTAGAAAAGGTTGCTAAGACATGATTTTTTTTATTGTTTCTTGTTGCATTTACATGATCTCTCTAAAATTATAGACTATAAAATATTCTACAACATCTTTCCCTGCACCACCACTGCAGTTTCCTCAAACTAGTGAAAAATACCAGGAAAAAAAAAATGTGTCTTGTAATCAACAAGACAGGTAATTTCCTATGAAAATATTTTTAGAGTACTAAACAGTAGAATTATTCTCAGCAGTAGTCAGAAGTGAAATGCATCATGTGATAAAAGCTTTGCATCACTAAATATCGATATGGTTGTAACTATTTAATGTTGGGTGGCATGAGACAATGAAAACCCAGAAAAGAGAATCAGCAAGTGAAAATATTCTTTTCAAGTGAATTCCTTGTTTGTTACCTGGTTACCTTATAACCACGAAGCAATCTGGATCCATAAGCAAACACTGCCGTGCCCTTAATGTCTCATTTATGTAGCAGAAATAATCTTCACACAGAAAAGCCCGAGTGTGTGGATCTAAGTTTGTGTGGTGAAACCTAATTAGTACACACTAGATTCATTATTTTCTCCTTAAAAAATACATGCATTTGACATACTTATTTTAGACTAACATTAATTTTTCAGAAAAATCACACAAGAGCTGTAAGTACTCAAATTTAAGATTGGAGTCAACAATACAAAGAGTATGATTAAGATTAGTCTATGTTTACAGATCATTTATATACATAAAAGTAAAATATACCATTCCAAAATCTCTCGTGGAAAAATATTTCAACTCATAAAATTTATACTTCAAATATCAAAGTACTTCATGGTAAGATACTTCAAAGTAAAATTAAAGTTTATAACAATACCAATGAACTGTGATTTTAAAATATTCCTGATTCAATTACTAATGAAACCTGCAGATGACATATTACCATTGAAGAGTGAGGATGAGGAGTACTGGCTATGATTTTCAACCACTTCTACTAGCTCTTCATAGAAGGACCATCCTAGGGTAAGCTCAGGCTGTGAATTTGTTTTATGTGAATGGATAGATGTTTCTCAAGAGTCCCTGTCTTCTAATAAATGCATACTTCACAAAGGAGCAGAAAAGAATTGGTCCCTACTGTATCAGAGGCTTAATGTTTGTAGTTTGGGTTTTTGTTTTGTTTTGTTTTTTCCACTCCAAGAATTACTGAGGAGATTTTTGATTCCTGAAAAAAACCACTTCTTCCCCTAAGAGCAGTGCCTAAACCTTTAGTGAACCATTCCCTGGAGCTGACAGCAGTCCCATTTCACTCAAGCCAGAACTCCATGTTCAAGTACCTCAGCCTCTGAGCCCTTTTTGAAAACAATAGGTTTGGACAGCATAAATGGAGGCCATTATTTAGATTCACCTCAGTCACTGGACGATCTACATCACCTACAAATGGGTAGGTGCAGATTTGACCTTTCCATGGTGATAGGTTATAATGGACTTTAAAATCAGGACTGGACAGAACTAGGACTACTTATATGCCTTTTAAAACTAAATTAAGCACACTTCCCAGTACAGAGAAATTTCATCATTATTTGTTAATACTCCAATCACTAGAAAAAAAAAATTCTGAATGTCCTGAGTTTATCTTCCCGTCTAGTATCAAGCAGGCATAGAATGATTTGACTAAAGAATTAATTCCAAGAGACCATATAAAATCACTCTACCAGCATCGCCACATTCATTGCTTGCACTAATACTCGGGCTATTGTGAATAACCTGCATTTTGGGGTACCTCGAACGTGACAGACGCTGTGCTAAGTGCTTAACACACATTGCCTCTGATGTATCTTTTAACACCAATGAGAATCGTTAAGTACATTCAAAATAAGGCTTATAGCGGTTGTTGGCTCTGACTCGGCCTCTTTCCAAGGCCTGCCACTTCCTTAGGATGCACCATCTCTGTCCATTTATACAAACCATGTGTTGTGTTCATTAATGTAATGTGCCTGTCCCCTTTTTATAAAATAAATAATCTACCTTTAGGAAGCTGGCTGGATCCACAGGTCAGGGCCTCCGCTCCACCCATACTCTCCCCGCTATGCCTCAGTTACCTGGAATAACTTCAGAGTCTGACCTTGCACGCCACTCAGCCAAGCCTCCTCAGGCAGCCTTACATCCCAATTTTCTCAACTTCATTCATTTCTCAAGCTTTCATTCTAACTGTGCAACTTCACATTGTAATCATTTATATCCCTGTCTTTCTATTAAAATGCAAGGTACTTGAAGATATGATCCATGCCTGCAATCCTGGTGCTCCCAGTTCTTAATACACTGACTGGGAAAGAATAGGTATTAAATAAGTAATTGTTGAATGAATTACTGTGTCTCAAGAAAGATGATTTACTGTGGAGGGACGCAAGCTGCCCCCTGGCAGGTCTGGTTTAGAAAGGATGTCTGACACTGCGAATTGCTGCTTGGAGCAGTCTTACTTCTGCGTAATTGTTTCAGCATTTCCTATTTAATCAATATTGTCTTACACGTATATTACCTCATTCAATCTAGCCATCCCACAATTTACTTCCTCTAACAGAACTCTTTTAAAATACCACATCTACAATTTGGTGCAAAGATGGGATCTGATCCCTGTAAATCAGGGTCTATGATGGGCAGAATTAGTTGGTAAGCGTCCAAGAGAACAAAAAATGAGAAATTATCTAAAGGTTTTATGACATTTTTAAATGCAGTGCTGGTGTGTGTGTGAGAGAGAGAGAGACAGACAGACAGAGAGACAGAGAGCTCAAGAGTGAGCATGGGGGCTGGGGGGAGGGAGGGCAGTGCATACAGCAACAGTAAACCAGCAGTGTGTTTTGAAGATGAGTGTGGAATTAGCCACAAATAACCCCAAGAATTGAGAAGTCTTTTAATGGTGGGAAGACACAGATAAGGTAAAGTCTCCAGTAAAGGACAGTACAGGAAACTAAAACTTCTGGAGGGATTAGCAGATATGAGAGAAGTATATTCAAAGATGTTTATCTGAATGAAACAAGGACCTCACCATTCCCTATATGATGAAGTATATCAAGATTTCTAAGATTCTTCTATTTTTAAGGCATCTATACATTTACAGTATAACTATATGTCCTCAGCTGAAAAGAATAAAGCAGTGTATTTTTAGCTGTATTAAGTAGTGCTTAAGGATCTGGGAAGGCAGAGAACTAGAAAAATCAAACCAGTTAGGTTATATACAATCATGTCACCTCAACAGCTTTACTAGTACCTCTACTTTTATTCATTTTATCTATTAGATTTCTTGGTGAGTCTTTGGGGAATAAGATACTGTTGTTGCCAAAATGAACGAACAAGCAGAAAATGAGATCTAAAAAGTGAATCTATCCATGTTCGGACAGAAAAAAAAAAGGGGAGGGGACAACAAGAAACAAGCATTTAAAACAGAGAAAACAGGTATTATGCCAGTGATGGAAGAGCCTGAGAAATCAAACCAGTTTCAGGGAAGCTATCAAGAGAATAACGCTGCAGAGTAAGCCTCTACCACCCTGCCTGGGCTTTGAGGATGAAAGGCAGATGTAAGCTCCAAGAACCCAGAACGGGGTCACCCCATCTCTCCCGTCCATTTTGTGGCTTCACCTTCTCTGCAAATCACATTTTCAGACTGACCTTCTTTAAAGGATCTTTACAGCTCTGTAAAAAGTTCTTGTGAAGACGCCGATAAAGTCAGAAAAGCTTCCCCACTTGTTTTGGAAATCATCACTGTGGCAGAGTGGGATATCCTGATAATTAAGGCTTGGGTCATAGGTCATGTGTTTACAAGTCTAGGAGTAGATTATGTTAAAGACAGGGATACGGAATAAACTCTAAAAAAACAAAAACAAAAACAAACAACAACAACAAAACCCCATGGACTAGGGGTGGGAGGGCAGTAGTCATTCTCCGAAAGAAAAGATTTATTGCCACCAAAAATATTCACATTAGCTGCACAAAGCTTAGCTTACCTGAGAGTTATAGTCTGTTCATAACACACTAACTCCACTCATTCAAAAAGCATATTGGAAAACAAGTGAGATATTGAATTAGGGATTACCTTGGGTTTCCCACATATGTAATGTTTGTAAAGAACATTATAAACCTTTGCTATTTAAGTATTAGTAAAGCTGTGTGACATTTGTATATGACACATTCTTGTATACGGAGACCACAATTGAAATTTGATTTTCTAGAGAGGCACAGGAGAAACCCCAAGTCTTTTTCCAGCAATATCAGCATAAGCCAATGTTTGCATTGCATGATAAGGTGTCCTGAACTTAATGTGGAGGGAGGACATGGAGAAGCAGACTCCCTGGCATGTTGCTGGATTCAGCCAGCCCCAGCACCAACTGCCAATTCAGAAAAAGGGAGGAAGATCAAAAGTTGGACCTAGGGGGAGTCATCCCTAGGGTCAGCAATTCTTTTGAAGGGGCCACTGTGATGGCCTTGTTAAAGGACAAGGAAGAAGAATTTCCCTGGATGCAGTGAAAGTCGAGTTTTCACCCACTTGGGCAGTTATATTTGTATGAGAGATGTTTACAACTCAGGCAATACATACAGTAAAGTATCAGCTGAATTAAAGCTTTATATCTTAAAAATATGTCCTGTATCCAGTGTTATGAAATTATGGCTTATTTTCTTATATTGAAGAGTTTATATTCAATAGCATTAGGATGAAAAACTGAAAAGCAGCTTCAAAAAGCGATTAGAAATCAACACTACATTACAGGAAAGTGAGCATAAAATTTTCTAACAGCTTTTCGTCACCTACATCGCACATAAATACCACAATAATCATACACATGACAGAGTATCTGCTTAGTTATCACAATATTGCAATTCTCAGTTTTTTATTCCAATTTTCACTTCAGAGTAATATAGAAATACAGCAGTAAAATTAAATAACAATGGAAATAAAGAAAGAAGGGAAAGGCATTAATATGAGTAGGAAAGGACGCTTTTTAAGCGAGATTAGATTTACAATACATAATAGGTCAATGAAGCAAATAGAGAAGTTGTATTAAAAGGCAAGATTTCAATATTACAAGTAGGTGCAATAGGTGGACAGAATGAAATCTACAACTAAAGGGGAGATAGGAAGAAAAAGTGATTATATCTGAAAGGATAGGTTGATGTGTTTACTATGATTATACGTATATTATCTCATTCGATCTAGCCATCCCACAATTAATAAAAGATGTCCAAAAATGAAATCATCCTTAGTTACCTATAGTATAAAATGTTTTCAAATTAATATTTCTCTATATTGTGTAAACCACTGCCTGAAGACATTTCACCTAGAATCGTATTATAGAAAAACAGGTCTGAATTTGTAATCACTCATCAGCTTTGAGCTTTCACAGTATACTATTCTGACTCTACGTCCAAACATTGAGAGACTAAATCCTTAATACTTATTTGAATTGATACTGTTTGCAGAAATGGAGTTATTTCAGAGGAAGAAAGTTTCTTTCACACTTAGGAAAGTAGGCAGCTGATGCCAAATCAAAAAGACACTGGTAAATGAAGATCCTTTTTTCATAAAATTTGATGCCTAACTTGGAAAATATAGAGATCATGGTACATCACTTTGAATCATATTTGAGTTTGTTCTCTTTATTTACCTGATAGTTAATACATTGTAGAATAATACAGATGTTTAAGATAAAGGTCCAAATATAAGGAACAACTACACTATTCCTGTTTGCTTCAAGATATAGTTGTGGGCTTATTTTATCCTTGACCATATATTCAAATCCATATTTGTCCCTCTCAGTAATCTCCGCATGCCCAAATTCTAATTTTTGACCAAATAACATAGTAGTGTTTGCCAATTTCTCTGTCACCAGAGTCTCTTCTTTAAGGAAGAAACATCACCCAAGTTGGAAAATAACCATGTACTTTTTTTTTTTTTGCTTTGTATTTGTTTTTGCACCACTACTTCTACAAATGAAGTCCTTAGTCTTCTTGATTAAATGTTTAGACTTCAAATTTAATCCCTCAAAATAAAACTTTCCCCCCGACCTTTGTAACAGTAAGAATACAAAAGGCAAATATAGAAAATAAAATATACAAAAGTACAAAATATATAAAAGATATAAAAAGTAGATTTACTGTGGAGAAAATTTTGGTAGAACACAGAAAAAGTCTAATATTTACTAGAAAAGTCAAATGCAACAAGGTTAAGCTGTTACTAAATTAGATTTATGTTCCTCTGATGTGGGATTTTAAGAAATTCTATAGACAAATAACTTCTGATGGTCCACATTTGTTATTTCAAGGAATAATGAAACCAGTTCTTAAAAGAGTGAGCTACTAAATAGTGTATTAGAAATGATTTTTGTACCATAATCATATCTTCCTTAAATATATGGGTAGCACTAATTTGGATTTGGTAGAGAATTTAAAATTCGAATTTAAAAAAATGGAGAAGGGTTTGTAGTTAATGTTAATTTATTATTTTGAGATAGAAAGTGTTATTGTGCATTGCCCATAGAGCTAGCCAATTTAGATATATGTATATATATCCCTATAATTCTGTTAATTTTTAATCACTAGATACTTAATCTTTAGTGGTCTATAAAAGGCAGATACTGACATTAAGTCAGAAGAATGGAACAGATAGATACCTGTTGGTCTTAGTGATTCTTTAAGCAGTAATTTTAAGAATTGTTTAGTGAATTGATACAAATAATTTACAATAAACCTGTTAATTTCATATAGAAGTATTTGTCATGCTAGGTGGATGCTTTCAAAAGTTATGGGTTTGATTTTTAGTTTATTCAACATCTCTGTTGTTCCCAGGCATTGCTTTAGGTGCTAGAAATAGAGTAAACAAAATTAATAACTATTTGCCATTATGGAGTTAATTAGGTGTGCGAGTCAGAAAACAGAGAAAACATATAGACAGACAGTGACAGATTATCCAAAAAAAAAAAAAACAATTTTGATAATTGAATATTGAGTGCCACCATGCTAGATTGGCTATTTAGGTGACCTTTGAAGAATAGAGGACATAAGAGAGTAAACCATGCTTGGCACTCAGAAGAACACACTTTGAATAATACCTCATCCATGGCCCTGAAATCCTCATTGTCTCAGAGAAAAGACCAGCATATATTCAGTTAGTTATCTAAGGTAGATGTGCTTAAATGACATGGAAAGGTAAACTAGCTTCAGAAGAGTTATATGGGGTCAAATAATTTTCACCTTGAGGTCTGGAGGATCTTTTTGCGGGGAGCATGGCATTGGCAAAATATACGGTAGAATATGTGGATGTAATCAGAGGAATTTGAGGTGGAAAAAGCCATATGATCAGAAATATGGAGACAGAAAATAAAATGTAGAATGTCACTAGTAGTAGCCAGCCTGTATTGTTGAATATTGATTTTTTTAGAATGACCAATTTGAAGCAAAGCCAATTCTAGCTTAGAACTTTAGTCAAAATTAAATGTGACAAACGTGGAAATGAGATTTCTCATGTAGTCTCTAAATGAATAGAAATGCCTTCTCTAATCATGCACTTGTTCTTCTTTCCCCTTGAGTCGTCATGATAAGAAAAGATGCCACATGGGGAAAGAAAAAAAAAGTGGCAAGGAGATATTTTTGTGGCAAGACAGTTACAGAAATAACGACAACTATGAGTAAAGATATATCCTTAAAAGTTTGCTTTGATGGCAAGAAGTATAATCGTTAAGGGAATAGTACTCAAAATCATGTTTACTTACTTCTAATTAAAAATGGAGGTATACTCATGCCTTCTAAAGAGTATGGTCAAAATAAGTGACAGGAGTCTTAGGTCTCTTTAAACTCTACCCAGTTTGGTTTTGATAAAGCTCCCCTAATTTCAGAGTTCCTCTCCTATGCCCCAGCCCAATTCATGTGCAGACATCCATCTGAACCCATCAGCATCACCCTGTGGGACCTGGGGGGAGGGAAACTGCTGCAGAGTAATGATCATTCTGCTTTCTGTGTCACGAGGAACAAAGTCCCTAGTTTCTGACCCAGGAATCTTATCTTTTGCCAGTATACATCAAACTGTGGCAGGCTAATTTGTTAGCTTGCAAGTAAGGTAAATTATCAGCCCCTTGACATGGGTTAAAAGGATAAGTGAATTCGTTCAAAAGAGTTACGGGATGTATTACTCCATACCCACTGATCTGAGTCGCTGGGAGTAAAGCCTGGAGATTTGAATTACCGTCAACCTCCCCAAGTAATTCCTACTAACATACTCTTTCAGAACCACAATTTTAGCACATTATTCATTCTATCAATGATTCAAACAAGTTAAATGTCTATTTCTGTTCCGAGGGTAGAAAATCAGTGGATGCAGACTGCACAGAGGTTGGCATATTACAGACAACAGTGTTGCTAGTGAGGTCTTCTCTGCTCCAGAGTTACTAAGTTAGATTTCTCTCAACTAAGAATTTTCCCTTAGCCTCTTGTCTGCAGAAGGACTTTTCTTCTGGTTTATATGGGTAGAGTTCCTAGATGGATGTTGAAAATGCTCACTTGACAGTTCTTAGATATGACAAGCTGATTGCTCTCATTTACTCTGACTCAATGGCCAGATGATACCAATTTCATAGACTCAAAGTTTTTCTGATTTAATTCACTGTTCTTTTTGCCTTCTTTCTTTCTCTCTCCATTACTTTCTTTCACATACTCCTGCTTCTCTGGAGTTCAATCACCCTTTATTTTATTTTATTTTTTTACTTCTTTCTGCCTGTCACAATTCAGTACTTTGCACATCTATTTTTATCCATTATGCATATTTTGCTCTTGTTCACAGAAAATGGGAAACACACATATATATGAATCAACATAACCTGTTCATCAAAAGTAAGAGTAGGAATTCCCCTTATCTATCAAACTTATCTGGAGAAGGTACAATTGATGTTGTGGAATTGTGTGCAAAGTTATTGTTCCCAAAGGAAGACCTAGGAGGGGAATACTGGCTATCGCCTTAATACAAAACCAATCTATTCAGTGCCTTGGATATTCAAATTGCTTATTCCAGCAACCTGGGCTGTCACCCCCAACACTGTTCGCCTATAGTTCTTTTTGGCTTCAGTGACTTCAAAATTAATAGACTGTTAACAAATACATTTGCAGTCTGCAGTGGATAAAAAGGGCTAATTTAAACATGCTATTTTGGAGAAGAACGCATTTTATCTAATATAGTGTAATAAAGACGCACTAATGCCATCTCTCAGGGGTTCTTGCTAATTAAGTTGATAATAAGGGTCACAGTGGTCAATTTTGAGATATAAGGAATTTTAAAACCATGGAGGGCATTATCCAATATGATCAACCTTCACAAAAACAGTATCTATGAATCAAAGTGAGGGAAAAAATCCTGGAATAAATATAAACTATGTTTAAGACAATTGTTTCTGTATAAGCTCAATTATGTATTTCTTTTTTACCACCTACCATGTTCTGAAGTTTAAGGCCTGATTTTTTTTTTTCAGATTAATGCCTCATGTTGAATGAGAGTGTATCAATAATAGAAAAGTAACAGACTTTTTGTTATCCTATCTTCTTTCTAAAGATTACTAGAGCTCCTTTAATCATTCGTGAAACATTCAGTTTTTCCTTTTGGTAGAGGAAACAATATTATTTGAATTTAAAATCAACTTGTTGGAAATAATCTTTAGCCATTGTTACATCCTATCTAGACAAGTGAAAGGATAAAGAGAAGTTATCAATTTGTGATCTCGTCATATGTATAGTTTTTAATCTGGTATACTCTTCAAACAGAATGGCACAGACCATAGGATATTTTTAATTCAGCCTGGGGTTCTTATGATAGATTAATCACATATTCTCAACTAGGAAAGTGAAGAAATCGAGTAAGTCTTACCCCAAAGGTTTTAGTAAGTTGTGTTTTGTTGTTATTGTTGTGTAGTTGATCATTTTCTTTTATATAAAAGAGGCACCAAAAATACAAATTTATTTCCTCCACCACCATGTAGAAAATATTTTCCATTTACTTTATATGATTCTAACATAGGCCTATCATGTCTTCTAAGGAATCAATGGTGAGAATATGCTCCAATTTTAATTCAATAGCTCTCTTTCCTGATTTAATTACCCACAAATCTCATTTTGCTTTTGTAAATAAGATCCTGTAGAAACTAGAATGCATTTGAACTGGTATCCACACATTACAACATTGTTAAATCCTGGGTTTTAATCTATTGGCACTTAGATAATGAGTCAACTGATTTTTGGATTTAATATAACTCAATTGTGTTAAGAAAAATCAATTTAAGTAATGTGAGATAATTATTTTTAAGAGGCATTCATTAAAAATACATACCCTCTATTAATATACATTTATTCATTCTAACTTAGTTTTATGAAGTCTACTAATATTTGTGAAGTATACTAATGGAGTTAAGAATCTGTGCTGTGATGTCAGAGGTTGTTTGAAACAGCCACTCTATTTAATAGTTGGGAAACCTCACAAATGTCACTTCAACTCTGAATTTCAGTTCCCTTATCTGTAGAGATCGTGTAAGGCGAAAGTATTTACCTCCAAAAGTTGTTTTAAGAATGGGGCCTGTGTAGGGCACCTGGGTGGCTCAGTCGGTTAAGCGTCTGCCTTCAGCTCAGGTCATGATCCCAGGGTACTGGGATCAAGCCCCACATCAGGCTCCCTGCTCAGCGGTGAGCCTTCTTCACCCTCTCCCTCTTCTTCTCCCACCACTCTCTCTCTCTTAATTAAGTAGAATCTTAAAAAAATAAATAAAAATAAGGGTGCCTGTGTTCAGTGGAGGCGATGAGGAGGTTGACCGTAGTGACTACTATTTGGTTATAGTTAACTATCTTCAAGAGTTATTTTTAACCTCTTTTTAAGATGTAAGAGTTTTGTGTTCAAGGACAGGTGTTACATTTGTGTTTTTTAACCATGAAACTATGAAGTTTAATATACTGTAATTTTGGTTTAGTAAATGGGATGGAAAATTCTTCATATTTCATTGAAATTGAAACCACAAATAGAACTTAAAGGATTACCATTTGGTACGTTGTGAGGATTCTTTTCTTTTTTTTTTTTAATATGACATTTTCTTTGAGTTTAATATGGCCGAATTTCAAAATAAAAAAAAAAATTTCTAGAACATGTTGTGAAGGCTTTACCTCCTAGGCAGAATTAGTATTCCCTTCCTCTCTGCTTCCATTATGTGCTCTGCACACATTTATCACACGCTTTAGCACAAGCTTTATCCCTTTTTAAGTACTGTTTTTAATTTATGATTTTTATCACATTGTGAGTAATCTAAGGGAAAAGATCTTCTTTGTATTAGCTCATATTTAACACTATCTTCAATATTATAGATATTCAATCAGTTTTTTGGTATCAGCTATATGGTTTGGATTCATGACACTAGAAATTGAAAATTTACAATTGTCATTTTACTGCTTTATTCCTAAGGTCATCATTAATATCATTAGCCAAACACTTCAAGGCATATGGCAGGTTTGTACTTGCTGTCTCTCTGGTGACTGAATTGACCCTTCTAGTGTTAATAAGACAACATGATATATGTCTATGCTGAGCATTTAACTGTTAAAAGAGGACCTTCTAGATTTCTCACTTCTTTGTCATGGCAATCAGCAACGTTGTATATGGCACTGCTCTGTCTGCTTGAGACACTAAGGGCCTGAAATGCAAATTTGTGTGACACTGTGTGTGACCATGTAATATTAGAGAGAAAAATATTTTTGTTTTAAGCTGATATTTTTAGATTTTTCCCTGATTTTTAGTCTAGCCTATATTCTAATACAATGCTCTACCATGTTAGATCGAATTTAAAAAGAAAAATCAATAGGACTTAAAATAATTTTTTTCCCAAAAAATATGATATGGAGGACAAACATGGATTTAGGAAAAAGGTTACACCTACAGAATCCCAAGTACTCAAATTCCTATTCTATGAAGGTCAAGGAGACTTCAGTCTTTCTTAGGATATGACTTTGAATAATAGTCTAAGCAGATAAAAATACAAATACATGTTACCAAATTGTGTATTTTCTGAAATAAAAATTATATAGAAATATGTTAAAAATTCACGTATGTGGGCCTATTAGAAGATAATCTATAAAAATGAAAGTGGATGTGTTTAGGTAATGATGCTAAGAGTGATTTATCAATTGTCATGATCTTAGGTGATTTCTTTTCTTAAATAATTAAAATAAAAACAAATTTCAGAGCCCTCTTATCTGGTCCCTTAATGTTTGTAAAAGATCTTTCAGATATTAGAAACCTCAACATTATACATTCAATCCTTAGAAAGGATGAATCTATGATGGAGAAGGCCCTATTCTTTTACACTGAGTTTTAGCTACATTGAAAAGAACTTATTAGAACCCATACAAATCCGTATTTGTTCTAAGGAAATGAATTAATGCCCATGCATCTCACATTCAACAAAAAGAGATTAGCAAAATACCTGCCGAACTGCCTCTTATCTATTTTATATTCCTTAGTTTAAGGATATTTTATATCATAATTATGCTTCTTGGGCATCTTCAATTACTGCATTTGGACTTAACACATAAAGTTATATAAAAGAGAAACAGAGACGGAAGTCGTGTATGTTAATATTTTCATATAATGTGGGAAAACCCTTTATTAAAGAGAAATGAATTAAATGTGTTCAGGAAACTATACATTTTTAGCCTATAAATCTACTAAAAATGCAACATTCCCAATTTTCTATTATTGTATAGAAATGCACTCCAAATCAATGGCTTAAGACAATAATCACTTATTTTGTTCACGATTCTGTGGGTTGATTGGGCTCAGGGAGGCATTTGTCCCTCTGGATGTCTCATGCAATTGCAATCTGAATGTGGCTGGAGTTGGGGACATCTTAAAAACATTTCCACTCACCTTTCTGGCAGATCAAAAGGCTGGAAGTACTGCTGGGGCCTCCTAGCATTTCTATCTCCATTTGGTCTTACTCTGTGGTCTCTCCATGCAGCTTCAGAGTAGCTGAACTTCCTACACGGTGGTGAGGTTCCCGAGCAAGTGTCTCAAGGGAGATCTGCAGAAACCTCCTGGAAGACCTTATCTAACCTGCTCTTGGAAGTTGCCCAGCATCACTTCCACTGTATTCCATTTGCTGACACTGTCAAAAAGGTTCACTTTTTCAAGGGTAAGGGATACGGTTCCTGCCCCTTGATGGAAAGATGTCAAGAATTTGCAGACATGTCTTTAAACTATTTCTGAGATACAAAGCAACATTAGAGGATTAGACAGCCCATACAATTAAAATGTGATTTTGTGGAAATCCACACTCCATACTTTAGGAATTGTCTCAACTGAATCACGTCACTAAGCAGCATTATTCATTTTACTGAAGCAGGATTTTCCCAGTGAGATCAAGAAATGGTTGAACTCCTCATCATGCAGCAATTTTACTTAGCAAGCAACTTTGTATCACCTGATGCTTCCTCTGCTTCCTCAGCAGCTGAGGCATCAATTGTCTTGAATTTCACTTCCATTCAAAGCAATAATGTGTTATTGACGGTGAGACACGCATGCTTGGCATTTAGAAGTCCTGCAAGGCAGCTGTTTTATTTCTTCCAAACATTAAACTGATTACAGAAGATTAAATGTAATATTTGTTTGAAATCAAATAACACAGGACTTGGCAGACTGTACAATTAGAGTTTCGAAACAAGTGATTAAAAGAGTGATACTGTCCTTCGTCGAATGGCAACATGATTTACAAAGTGGATTTTTTATAATTTCACCAACATCTGAGCAAAGCAACTATTGATTTTTTTAAAGTTGGCTGCCATTTAAATGGGGCAATTAGTTAAAGACTGAGAATAAGCAAAATCTTGCAATGCTACTGCTGTTGGTGCCCTGTGACTAATTTAAATCTTTAAAAGGACACCGACTGCAGGTCTCTAGAGAAAAAGCTCAGACGAAATTTTTTCAGGGCTGGTGTGCCTAAAGTTACAGGAGAAAACAAGCTCCCTCCAGATCTGCTTTTTAAGGCTAATAACGTTCTAATTATAGAGAGTATGGTTGCCACTACCAGCGGGAAGCATTTTGTGGATTTAAAAAGCAAACTGAAGTCCTGGGCGCCTGGGTGGCTCAGTCGGTTAAGCGTCTGCCTTCGGCTCAGGTCATGATCCCAGGGTCCTGGGATCGAGCCCCGCATCGGGCTCCCTGCTCTGCGGGGAGCCTGCTTCTCCCTCTCCCACTCCTCCTGCTTGTGTTCCCTCTCTCGCTGTGTCTCTCTCTGTCAAATAAATAAATAAAATCTTTAAAAAAAATTAAAAAAAAATTAAAAAAAAAAAAGCAAACTGAAGTGAAGAAACACAGCTAATGTAACTGTAGCATCTGCAGGTCTCATAGGTTGACTCAGCCAAAACCAATATATCGGCCAACGTGACCCAAAGTCTGAGCAGGTTATCTCAGGTATGTTAATAGATCATTTCACAAATGACTATAAAACATTTATTTTTCATGTCCTCGATAATATCAAAAACTCCAAATCACTTTAAAGAATTTTAGAAATACTTCACTATGAAGGGCTCCCTCCCAACAAACTTAAATTTTTAAAGATTTATTTGAGAGAGAGCACATGTAGGTGCAAAAGAGAGAGAGACGCATGAGGGGCAGAGGCAGAACCAGACTGCCTGCTGAGCGGGGAGCCAGATGCAGGGCTTGATCCCAGGACCCCAGGATCACGGCTGGCACTGAAGGCAGATGCTTAACCGCTTAACCGACAGGGCCAGGTGCCTCCCAACAAACTTAAATTTTTATAGTATTGCCTCCTTTTCTACATTTGCTACACTTGACAAGTTGAGGTAATTACTTGACTAGCATATTCAATTTATCTCTTGAGCAATGAAGTTATTTTTTAAATGGAATTTTCATGACCAGAAACCATGCTGTGCTCAAGAGTTCTACATTTTAGGGCGCCTGGGTGGCTCAGTTGGTTAAGCATCTGCCTTCGGCTCAGGTCATGATCCCGGGGTCCTGGGATCGAGTCCTGCATCAGGCTCCTTGCTCAGCAGGCAGTCTGGTTCTGCCTCTGCCCCTCATGTGTCTCTCTCTCTCCTCCCCACTCTCCTCCCCACTTGTGCTCTCTCTCACTATCTCTGTCTCTCTCTCTCAAATAAATAAAATCTAAAAAGAAAGAGTTCTGCATTTTAAACCTTGCTGGGCAGTCTAGGACTAGCACTTGACCTTCTACCCTTTGTTTACCTCATAATTTGTATGGAAAGGGTAGTTACAAAATTCATGATTGGCTTAAATTTTCATCATTTTGAAATGAAAATAGTAATAATATTGTAAATGCTTCTTCCTTCTAAATGGGAATTTGCAATATGAAGGTCTAGATTATATGGACCAAGAAGAAAGGATTTAGAAGCCAATGAGTAATTTTTCAAAGAACAATTTACATGTACTGCTTGTGAGAGTTAAAGGGAAACCTCACTGAAGTGGAGTCAGGAAGACAGAAGAAGAAGCCATACCCCTCAACATCAATAACAGGAAGAATTGTCAGTTAAAGACTCCAACAGACATGTCAATTACAGATCCCAACAAATAATCACCAACAGGAGAGAATCAATTACAGGCCCCCAAAGGGAAAGACATACATTGCCATCTCCTACAAGAAATTGGCTATCTCTGCAAGTCAGCCTATGAAAAACCATCATTACCCTGAACTCTTACTTTTCTCAGGTGGACTTTTGTTCAAAACAACCCCCCCTCCCCTAACTTCCTCCTCCTCCTCCATAAAGTAACTTCCCTCTCCCTTGTTGGACTGGCCCATGTTTTTGCCATCATTTCCACATCTTCAATTACAATCCTGAACCAAAGCCATTTATACTGGTACGATAACTTTTATTTTTAAGGTTCACATGCTTTTACCTTGTAAAAATGACTTTTTGGGGCTGTGAAAAAGAGTGGGACTGACAACAGAAATGAGGACATAGCATCTTTCCTAGGGAAGCTGCAAGGCAACATGGAAGAAAAGATTCTGGTAAAATTCTGACACTTCTGACTTCCTTCTGTTCAGAGTTCAACATTTCAAGGATAAAGATGATTCTTTATAGATTTTTATCTGACACATTTCAAAACTCTCTACCAAGACAGTATAATTTGATGTTTTCACTGATTAGAGAATATATCCAGGTTGTTGAGGGAAACTGAATTTTTAAAAAATCTTAAAACCCTAAAACCCTCTCCATGACGACAGAAAAGAAAAACGACAGTGTCATCATTGAATAAGCCCAGAATGTGGGGCCCATCACAGGCAGTCCACCACAAAGTTTGCAAAGACAGAAAAGACTCTCACCCTTTTATATAGCCATGCAGATACCACCCATTACATATATGTTTGCAAGATAAACAAATGGTCCCCAAGTTAGAGAGCTCACAGCGCTGTTTCTCACATACAGTTCATCTCAAATTCACTTAGTAGTTAACTAACAAACTTCCCATATCTTTATAACAGGAAGCAGTTATACAACTTGGAGTAAGGGGTCTGCCAAAGTTAGGCTCCTACTCTTCCCTAGAGACTGGGAGATAGAGGTGCTATCTTCCTTGATGATTTCATTTAAAAAAAAAATGATTTCCAGGTCCTTAAGAAAGACTCACTTTCTGAGTCCTAAAGTCTGGGGCATATTTAGCTTTTAAGATTTGTGTACATTTCATGAGACTGGGAAAGAGCTTACAAGTTTTCAAAAGTAAATGTTCTATAAAGAGAACATTTACTTATTTTAGACAGGGAGAATTAAGTCTCTTAATTTATATTTGCTCCCACTGGGGAAAGTGCATTCTTATAGCTGAGAGAGAAATGACCAATTATATAGTACAAATTAATCATTTATGGATAAAAGGTCTAAGAACCAGAGTACAAAAATGATTTTTTTATGAAGATAGTCCTTGACTTCTACTCCAGTGTGCTTTCCATTCACTGTGATTGCCCCTAGAAACAGGTTCCTGAACCAAGGAAGAAGTAATACACTTGGAGTGAGCCATGCACTCTTAATTCATCTCTTTTCTTCCTCCTGTATACCCCTTCTTCATACAGGAGCTCCCCAATTTCCAACGCTCACATCTAACGTTCATGGTGACAGTAACCAATGGATAGACATATTTAGGCCAGGTCCATTCTTCCATGGGACATGGCAGTAAAATTTCACATACCTGTAACTTTACAGGGGAACTTTGCAATGTGGGAAAGTAATGAAATAGGAAATCATACAAAGTTTTCTAATGTATCTAGACTTATTTTCCCCAGAAAATAATTTCACACAAATTATTCAATTTCATCCTAACCAAAGCAGAAAAGTTTTTGTTCTAATTGTGATTGCCTCACCAACAACTGTGAGTTGTCATCCTATGAGACATATTCTAGTCTTGCTAACATTATAGAAATAAATGTAGGTTACCTGTACAACTGTTAAAATCCTTACATGTCCTTACTGCTTGGTAAATAAGAAGAAGTCATAAATTTAGAGAATTACCTCTGGCTTTTGAAAGCCCTATTTCATCTTGGCTAAGTATGTTAAAAAAAACTGTAATTTTCTTTTGCTTTAAGGGGTTACAGAAAATGGTCTAACTCTCCACCCAGCTACTGGGCTATGTGACATACAATGACAACAAAGCCACTAATGTGGAACAAATTTATCTTAATTTCTCAAGTGTGTATCAAGTCATTTAAGCCATCTGCCAAAAGAATGATAGCTCAGACAAGGGCAATATCAATTCACTGATTTTATTTAAAGTAAAAAACTGGTTCTATTGCCAAATAGTCATAAAAACAAGAGCCAAAAGCAGTACTGGATGACAAACCTAATAGGTAAGAGTTGGAGGGATTGTTACAGAGGACTATGAGCCAAGGAATACAGGCAGTCTCTAGAAACTGGAGAAAGCAAGGGAATGGATTTTCCCCTAGAGCCTCCATAGGGAATGCAGCCCTGCTGACACTTTCATTATTCGGTCTGTAAGATCCATCATCTCAGACTTCAGAACTCTAGAACTATATGATAATAGATTTGTGTTTCAAACCACTGAATTTGTGGTGACTTGTTACAGCAGCAATAGGAAACTAGAAGAGTAATGTATCCCATATCGATCACTTTTAAATTATCAAGCTAGGAGGCGCCTGGGTGGCTCAGTCGTTAAGCGTCTGCCTTCGGCTCAGGTCATGATCCCAGGGTCCTGGGATCGAGCCCCACATAGGGCTCCCTGCTCAGCGGGGAGCCTGCTTCTCCCTCTTCCACTCCCCCAGCTTGTGTTCCCTCTCTTGCTGAGTTTCTCTCTGTCAAATAAATAAATAAAATCTTTAAATAAATAAATAAATAATCAAGCTAGTTGCCACTAGAGACAACTGGCTCTCGATTCCACTCGGAATTCTAGAACCAAGACAGAACATGTATGTTAGCATTTTCCCACCCAAGTAAGAGTGATAGGTACTAGGAAATTTATCTACAAACTTCTAGAAATCTTTGGTTGAGGGTTGCTCCTGGGGAAGAGGGGAGAGTGTGGTAAATATCCCATTGTAGACTGACCTGTGGTTTACAGACTAGGTTCCCAAGGTCAGAAAAAGCTCTGAGATAAAGCAAGGCAGGGGTGACTTTGGAAGATGGGCCAGTATATACGAAAATAATGAAGGCACATGCAGCATTTAGATCCACTCATGCCCAATGTTAATTTTATTCTATCCTGTCATTGATTACTCAAGGTAATAGCTAACCACAATTTCTTAAAAACAAAAAAACAAAAAACAAAGCTTTGGAGGGTTTATGTGACAAACCATACTCCCCGTTCTGCGGTTGTTACCAGGGTCACAAATGGTATCATCTATCTCCTCCAGTATCCGTTCTAGATTCTCTTTACCCTTGATCAGCACTTCTGCTACTCTAGATTGTTTTTCTAGTAGGGAAACCCAGGTCAACATCTCTGAGGAATCTGAACTTCTGTTTACCCTGACCCTGACTGGCCATGACTGCTACAATTTCCATTGACAGTTATGACCAGGCATGTAAGTACCCAAAGTACTCCTGGTGAATTCCCTAAGCTCCAGATATAGTCATTTTTGATCCCATTCGGGATCAAGTTGGGCCAGTTGCTGGGTCAGCAATTCATTTTATCTCCTCACGAAAATCAGGGTTATTTATCCAAGGTGGTGTAATAACTCCTTTGTCTGCTAATCTACAGTCCTAAAGTGTCCAGAATGGCCAGGCAAAAGACATAACTGGGATTAGTGAAATGCTTGCTGTGTTACATGATAGAAGCAACCCTTATTCTGCTCCAGCAACCAGACGTCTGGTTCAGGAGAACTGAAATATAAAGGGATGGGAAACACAATCTCAAGTGAGTGACTAGTGATTTCCAATACAGTCTTGTCCTCCACCGCAAGGGAAGAAAGTTTCCTTATACACGGTCATTGAGACCATTTGATTTTACAAGAGACCCTAAGCTGTCAATTCATTTTATCCATACATGCATCAGTGACACCAAACAACAAACAAATTGCTCAGTCCTTACATAATTCACTATTGCCTTCTTATCTCTAAAATGCTAGACATATTGCATAAGCCAACACATTAATATCCACAAGTGAGAGTCATTTTAATTGTTATAACACCATGCCAGGGCGTATCATGCAATCATGTTTTTACAGCCTCTGGCTGGCCAGGGAGTGATGTGATGCAATTCCAGAATTCCATCCTGAGACTCTCTTTCCTATGAAAATTCCAGTTCCAATAAAAATTATCTTAGTTTGGGTTCTCCAGAAGCAGATCCCATGACAAACATCCAGAGGCAAGTTGTTTATTTGGCAAGTGATCTCTGGAAACATGCAGTGTAGGAGTCAGGAAGTGAGACAGGGAGGTGAGATGGGGAAGAGAACGGAAGACACTAAAGAAGGCACTGACAGACAAGTTACCTCTGTGGGCAGGGAGCTTAATCCAACTGAGAAACTGATAGCCTGTATAGAACATATGATTCAGGTTATCCCAACCAGGGGCAACTGTTTGAGTGCTGTTTCAGGCATCATTAATTCTCTTGCACTCTGAGCAGACTAAGTTTGGGGAGAAAGCTTTAGAGTCCAGAAAAAAAAAAAAAATCTTTAAGCAAATAGAAGGTTGTGCTGGAAGTCAGAAGTTGGGCCAGTGTGCAAGGAAATGGTTAAATATGAGGGAGGGACACTGACCAGCTTTGCTATACCCAGTAATATTGCTTCTTAAAACCTACCAGTATAACCACTTCCTTCCCTGGGTGATTTTTCTTCCTCCAACCCATAGATGACATATAGGTTAAAAAAATAACCAATAGACCATCCTCTCTGCTTATGAACACAAATATATTTTTGGCTTTATTTTTCTTGAAATTCCAGATTCCACACAAACATGTCCTGAGTCCATCTAGAACTAGAGACCACCATTTCTAGCCCATTTCTGTGTTAGATTATCAGGATTGCTATGTCAGTATAGAAGTGTTGAATCTGACCCTAAGCATACCTACTGATATGAGAATCACAAATTGCCTGTGTTTGCTTTGGAATCCCGGGTTAAATTGGCACCTGAATTTATCTTTACCAAATTTCTTTGCTTTCTTTGCCAACAGTTGCAGTCATCTTAAACATTTTCCTTCTACTTTCCCAAGAGATTTATGGTTACAGAGTTTATACTGGCTGGGACCTTTTCTGGTTCCTGTGTCAAAAGCATAGCATAAGTAGCTGGTCCCTAGGCAATCCAGATTTTACCACATTTTTTTTAGTTTAACATTTGATATAATAGCAGCAGACTTCCTGTGTTGCTATTCATCATGGTGGCTAGTGATTCGAGTCCTTTTTCAAAAGCACTGAAAGATACATTCACTGGTTGTCAAAAATTCTTTTTTCAAATATTTTCCCAACTTTCTGAAACCTCAAAGCAAGTACCAATAACCTACAAATACACAGAGATGACCTTCGGAGAACTCAAAAATTAGATGTTTATTTTTCATGAAGGATTCTCAAACAGTTTCCTAAGATTGTTATTCTGAAAAAGGGTATTATCCTTTCAGTTTGTTCTTTAATTCACATGTCAACTATTTTTCTGTATTTTAAATCTATTGTCACATACACATGCAAAAGAGACTAGAAAAGCACTCTTAATTTGGAGATGATAAATAACTTTTTAAAAATAATTTTTGTCTATCTCAAGTCAAATCAAATTTGGGGTTAGGAGAGTTGTCTTTCTTCTTGAAACCTTTTTCTTCTATACTGAAATATTTAAATACAATAAAATCTACATGACTATATAGATTTGTGGAGTTTGTATACGAAGTGATAATTTTTCCAGTTCAGTTAATGTTCAATCAAATAAATATATGTGGGTGACAATACCTTTAGGCTAACACTCAATAAACACCTGAAGTACAAATTTTAAAACGTAATTACAGATAGCGTACATGGTAAGCCAAATAATCGCCCTCTCAAATATCAAAGTCCTAATTCCTTGAACCTCTGAATGTTACTTTAAATGGCCAGCAAGGTCTTTGCAAACATGATTTAATTTAAAATCCGGAGATGTTGAGATTATCCTGTATTACCTAAATGTAATCACAAGTGTCCTTATAAAAGAAGGCAGAGGGAGATTTAATTGCAGAAGAAGAAGAGGAAATGTAATGCAACAAAGGGGTCATGAGCAAAGAAATGCAGGTACTTCCAGAAGCTACAAGAGGAAACAGATTTTCCTGTAACCCTCCAGAGAACCAGCCCTCTGACACCTTGCTTTTAGCACCGTAAGACTCACTTTGGACTTCTGGCCTCCAGAACTGTAAGATAATAAACATGTGTTCTAAGCCATTAAGTCTAGTAATTTGTTACAGCAACCGTAAGAAACAAATACAGCCCACAAAGACACTCTGAAAGAATAAAAACAAAACCACCACCAGGTTGGGAAGTGGGAAACAGGATTTTAGTTGCCAAAATTTTATTACAAAGGTAGGAGATGAAATTTCCAGCATTTATGTGAGTAAAATGACTGAAACTCTGAGGACACCTTCAGATATGGAAAGCCTTCATATCTACCACATCTCTCTAATGCCTCATGAATGAAACATTAACATCCTAAATGTTAACTAATGTCTTAAAAACTGATTTTTGGCAAAATAGTAAAAAATGATTACATATGCCTTCTACAACTTTTTGTTAAGCAATCTTCTCTATAAAGGCTATGTGGTCTCCATTCACTCTTACTGTCCTCCTGTTCAGAAAGAATGCAATACACTTATTTTCCATAACATGCAAGTTAATGATGGCTAGCTTTTATTTTAATATAGGTCATTACCTTAGCTCAGAATGGTAGAATACTTTTTATTTGATTGTGAAGAAGAGGCAAACATCTCTGATTAGAGTCTTTTCCAAGGGTCTCTAAAATTACATTTAAAAATTAACTGCCAAATCTGCATTAATTAGAGACCACCTATGACCAAATACAGTAGTACCAGCTCACAGGAGCCTGAGTGATCCAGAGTCCTAGAGATGTCCTACAGAAACAAAAAATATAAAGCCTTATATCATGGATTGATATCTGTCCAATAAGTTACAGAACCCTGATGTAGGTCTTTCCTTTTCTTAAATATATGCCCCAAAGGAGTGAATTCTGGACTAATTTTGATGTCCCAACAGGAAAAGATGACAGGTATATTGTAAAGGATAAGGATGAGGGTAGCTGGTTCCCAGGACTAACTATAGACAACACTGTCCCCACCAATGAGGCATAAGAGCATGCTAGGTCAAACACAAGTGTTGGGGCACCTAGGTGGCTCAGTCAGTTAAGCTGCCGACTCTGCTCAGGTCATGAACTCACATTCCTGGGAGTGGACTCCATCCTCAGCAGGGAGTCTGTCTGTGGATTCTCTCTCCCTCTTCCTCTGCCCCTTCCCCTCCCCCTGCTCATGCTCTCTCTCGGAAATAAATAAATAAGAAACCACAAGTGTTTATGATGGACCAAACAAGCAGTTTCACTTCCTTCTTAGTCCACAGTGAGTTAAACTGAAAGGTAAAAAGGGAATTGGAGAATTCAGTATGGGAAGGTCAAGAAGGGGAGAATAGATGACAAATTCTAAGTAAGCTCTACATTTTGTGCCTTTTGTGATAAGAAATAGACCATGAATCAGTCAGTACATCAGCTTTTACATACATAAGGCTTTGAATAGATTCATAACAAAAATAATTATGGAAAAGTAACACCCAATATGCCATTTCTAATCAACCTGAACCTGTGGAAATGAGATTTATATGACATTTTCTAGGTTCTAAAAGACAAACGACAACAACAACAAAAAACTCTTAAATATAGACAACTGGTGGTTATCAGACAAGTGGGTGGGGGGATGTGTGAAATAGGTGAGGGGGATTAAGAGCACACCTACGTATATGCATAGAATTGTTGAGTCACTATATTGTACACCAGAAACAAATATAACACTGCAATTATACTGGAATTAAAAAATAATATTAAAAACAGAAGAAACAAAACAAAAAAAGATAAACTTAACTTCAGATACATGAATAGGAGGAATAAGAATCAATGAGTGGACTGGGGGTACTCCAGGTTGAAAGCAGAATAAGTTTTTTTTAAAGGCATGGTTTTGAGCATAGGCATTCAGGAGTTTTCTGAAGACAGTGTTCTAAGAAAAAATGTGCTTTCATTTGGAAAGTGGAAACTAAAGAATTTCAGAAACTAGAGACCAGTTGGGGATTTTGTCATCAGGAATCCACATGGATCTCATATTATTTAATCCCTGGGTCCCACTTCTCAGTTTCAGTCTGGTTTGCTATATTCTTTCCTTTGGTTCCCAGAGATTATTGTCCAGATATGACTAGTGGAGAGGTAGAATGGAATAAAAGTAAAGGATCAAGTACTCGGAAAAGAACAATATCAAGGCAAAGCCTTAGTTCTAAATAAAATGAAAGAACTACTTAGTCACTCATCGATCTCTGCTTGGTAGTGTTCTACACCTGCAGGAGAGGTTTATTCCCCTACAGAATCCACAAGGGAACTATGCGCTTGAACTAGAAGGTGTCGTGATAGATGCCTCCATACACATGAAATATAAGCTCAATGCTATACATTCCCGGCATTGAGATTGCTATTATTTGTCCCCTAGTCATAGATGAGACATTAGAGTTTTTAGAAAAGAGCACTATAAGAAGCTCCAAACAAAAAACAGGTCAAATTATGAAGTGCTATAAATCAGGATGGAGGACAGGAATTAAACCCAAGATGACTAAAGCAAGAGCCTAAAAGCCTAGCTATAATTCAAACAGTTGAAGGAAGAACAGCCCTGGACAGAACATTTTCCAAATTTCTACAAACATCTGTATGAAGATACACAGGAAAAAAATTTAAGTGATACTAAAACCAAAATTTACTGGGCGCCTGGGTGGCTCAGTTGGTTAAGCCACTGCCTTCGGCTCAGGTCATGATCCCGGAGTCCTGGGATCGAGTCCCAAATCGGGCTCCCTGCTCAGCAGGGAGCCTGCTTCTCCCTCTGACCCTCCCCCCTCTCATGTGCTCTCTGTCTCTCTCATTCTCTCTGTCTCAAATAAATAAATAAAATCTTTAAAATAAATAAATAAATAAATAAAACCAAAATTTACTTACATGCAACCTATGTCTGAACTGTAGCAGAGTTTATGCAACAGTGTTATACTCAGGCTTAAGTACATTTAATCTTTGCATTCCTGTTCCTTCCCCCAACCACTGAATACTACACTAAGCTTTCTGAAGATCAACTAAATTAGCAGTCATACCTATATTATGTATTAGTTTATTGTGAGGATACATGCATGCTATTCACACCCTTTGTTCCCTAACTTCCTCCAGAAGTTTCACTTCCAAATGTTCAATTTTCAAAAACAAAAAGTGGGTTAAAAAAGCTGAAAGGAATAGTTTTATTGCATTTTGGGAATAAAATTATTGTGTGTGGATAAGGAGAAAAATCTTTCCATCAATCCTTGCTAAGGATGGTATATTTCATTAACACAGTTGGAAATTTGAACTGGAGCTGTGTGTATCAATTCATACTCAAATATACATGAGTAGCTGCAACTTGAACCAAGAGAGCAACACACACACTCTCTCTCTCTCTCACTCACTCTACTAGTAAACACTGTTGTGGGGTGATCTCATTAAGAAATAAACAATGTGTTCTATAAACTATTATGCATAGAGCCAAAGGAAAAAAAATCAGCATCATACAAAAGAGACAGGCACAGATTACCTCGAAAGGCCAAACTCTGCTGTAAATCTGTAAGGATTATGGGAATTCTACCAAATCAGCATCCATTCCCCTTGAGCCCAATTCTTCCCAACCCAGTGGTGCATATCAAGTTCCTAAGCATCCAGTAATGTTGTTAAGGATAGTTTTGACAATAACCTAAGAGTGACTCTTCAATTTACCCCACATTTATATCGCACAAAAGAAGATTTAAATGGTTTGGTTCTACTCATAAAGAGCATATTAACCACAGTTTGAAGCAGTTGTGAAGGATACTAAAATAGCTTATTTTGGAGTACCCAGATTACTGAGTATCTTAAGCCTTAAGCAGCCACCTACTATTTAAACTAATTTCCCCAAGGAGAGAAGAAGAGGGAACACTCATGCAAACTCGTGCTCTTTCTTATTAAAACGTCTTTGCCTAAACTCAAGCCTACTTTACTGGTGAGTCAATTGTACCCAGAGACTTTAAGGACTCCTTACGCCTAACCTAATCTTGGCCAAATGTCTAAAGTACTACATAGTTTAAGTGGCTGACTTTCCCTGCTTAAACTAGACCCCCAAACTTTGTCTCTGCCTATCGGGATTTTCATAGCAAAAGAAAGTACCCTTGAACGATGCGGGGCGGGGCGGGGGGTGGGGGTTAGGCTCACTGATTCTCCACACTGTCAGAAATCTACTTATAACTTGACTCTCCAAAAACTTAATACCCTACTGTTCACTAGAGGCCTTGCTGATAACAGCCAATTAACACGTTTTGTTTACGAATTATATTCTATATTCTTACAACAAAACATCTAAAGAAAATGTTAAGAAAATCCTAAGATAAAATACATTTATAATGCTGTACTGTATTTATCAAAAATCTGCATATAAGTGGACCCACATAGTTCAAACTCTGTTCAACTGTAAATCCGAACAAAAGCAGAGCTGACATATCTGTTCCAGGCATTCTTTAGCCCCTTAGGCTATTGCTTTAGGTCCTGAGGAGAAGCTGACAGAGAGCATCTTCTCGCAAACAGGGCGGGACCAGCTTTCCTTCACCCGCATTTGGTCATTACCACTATATTCCCCATCTAATCCCCTTATCCATCAAATGCAAGGTAGACTTTATCCCTCTAGCTCAATAAACGTTACTGGATTTTACTAAATCTTTCTCGGACAGAGCAGGCTTGGAAAGGCACAGGAAGTTTCAACTGTATGGGTAACACACAGGTCAGATCCAACCTGGGGTGTTGCTGTGCTCTTTTCAGAATAGAGGATGCAAACTGATGGGGAGAGGACACGCAACAGAAAAATAGAAATACTGCAAACCTTCCTGAGGCTACTTCCTCTGGGCCTTTGTGTCCAGCTGAGACTAATGAGACGAACCATTTACCCCCTCAAGATATTTTGACAGTATCTTAGTATTTTCCCCTATCCAGAGACCTTTAAAATGGATCTGAGCAGGATAGTTTCCTTCCATTTAGTTTACCTTAAGGCCACAGGGTACATCCAGCTAAGTTACATGCTTTGTTTTTCATTTCAAACTACATCAGCTAAGTAGTACAACAAACTCACAAGGTAACACAATGAGCCCTAGATTGCCATACAACTAAAACACACTCTGTCTACCTATATGTATTGTATCAAGTGTGAGATGCCTCAAGTTCACTAAGATTTTCTAAAAACATAATAGGAACATTTTCACTCTTTAATTCTCATGTAAATCACTTTCTTGGTAATTTCATCTCTCAATATGCCAAAGACTCTAGAAATTTTATCTCCAAACCAACTACCCTACTAAAACTTCCACTATGTCCCACTATCTCCTTCCATCTGTACTTAGATGCCTAATAGACCTCTCATATTTTATGTGCTTGTGGCATTCAGCCTCCAAACCTCCAAAATGGCCCTAATGAATTATACCTCCATTATTCATGCCTTTGGAGACTGCTGCCACATTGATTTTGGGTGGGATTATGTGATTTACTTAATCCAATAAATGTTAAGGAAATAGGTACAAGTTCAAGTTCTAAGCCTTATGAAGGCCTACCAAGTTCCCCTTTTGTGCTTATGGTGCCTTACACCATCACTTAAGCAGTCCAGCTACTGGGCTAGAGAGACCAAGTAGAGACACCACATGAAAAGGCCCCATAAAGAAAGAGAAGCCCTCCTGGTCTCCATGTCCTAGATTTCCAGCCATCCATACCAAAATACTAGACATTTGACTAAAGCCATATTGGACATTTCAGCTGGGTCAGTTTCTGCCTACCTCCCTATGAGACTTCAAACATGACAGTCCAAAACTATACAGCTGAACATCAATCATTCCTCAGAATTATGAAAAGTCATAAAACGCTGTTGTTATACACCAGCATGATTTGGGGTGTTATTTAGGTAGCAACTGATAACCTCATCTGGATGCCTAAGGTACATTCTCATTTGGGTGCTTAAGAGACCTCTTAACCTGACATCCTCTTCCCACCTAAACATTCCACACCCAGGCCTTCTCATTTCAGTTGATGGCAACTTTGTGTCTTTTCTGTGGCCTTTTCTCATTCTATATGGTCATCTGTCAGATTATTCTTGTCTCTATTTTCAAAAGTACCCAAATTCCAACCACTTTTTGGAATCAAGGTACCAGGAGGTCTCATTTCTCCTGAGGCCTCTCTCCTTGGCTTGAGGATGGCCGTTTTCCAGCTGTGTCTTCACATGGCCTTTTCTTGGCACACACATTCCCTGTGTCTCTACCTTTTCTTATAAGGACACCAGTCATATTGGATTTGGCACTACCCGTATGACCCCATTTAACTTTTACCTCTTCAAAGGTCCTGTTTCCAAATACAGCCACATTGGGGGTTAGGCTTCAATATAGAAATTTGGGAGAGAAAACACTTCAGTCCATAACAAGAGGTATATTATATACTGTGATACAAATGTATTGTGATGAACCTTCTGTTATGTATTTTGGTGATCCTATACACTTATGTTTCAGGTGTTCCTTAAAAAAGGAATTTCTGGATTATATATCAGTTTTCTGATTTAATTGATCTTCCCTATTTTATCAAAGTATTTGTAGCAATATTCTCTCCCATCAGAAGCACTTGAGAGTTCTGATTGCTCCACATCCTTAGTCTATACCCTTGCGGTATGTATGTGTGTGTGTGTGTGTATGTATGTGTGTGTGTGTGTGTCTATAAAATATTCTCTCCTCAGATTCCACTTATACTTGTTTTGGGTTTTTTCACTGTATTCCTGTGATAAACAGACTTCTAAGTGGCCCAGTGATTCTTGCTGCCCTTTACTCACACCTATGTGTAATTCCTTGCTTTTGAATGGAAGCAGAAACAGACTTCTTTCTAGCCAACAGAACAAGTCAAAGGTGAAAGGGTGGTCACTCCCGAAATTTTGTGACATAATATAACAGTCTACCTTAGCAGACAAGAGCAAGAGAATCTCCTTCTAGCCTTCACAAGTTAAACTTCCACATTCTGAGGGAGCGGCACACTGGGAGAAGGCCATGGGAAGGAATTGCAGAAGATCTTTAAAACCTGAGAGAAGTCCCTAGTCAACATTCAGTGAGAAAATAGAGACCTGGGTTCTTTAGACACTGAATTTTTCCAGTCACCACATGAGTGTGAAAGAGGACCCCAAGCTTCATAAAGGAACGCAGCTTGACTCACAACCTGAACACAACCTTATGAAACTCTAAGCAAAGGACCCAGTGAGATGATGTTTATACTCCTGACGAATGACAACCGCAACATAATAAAAACATGTTTTTTTTT
>NC_138377.1:49841440-49887576 GCF_054177405.1 Leptonychotes weddellii
CTTTATAGATTTTGGATACTAGCCCTTTATCTGATATGTCATTTGCAAATATCTTCTCCCATTCTGTCGGTTGTCTTTTGGTTTTGTTGACTGTTTCCTTTGCTTTGCAAAAGATTTTTATCTTGATGAAGTCCCAATAGTTCATTTTTGCCCTTGCTTCCCTTGCCTTTGGCGATGTTTCTAGGAAGAAGTTGCTTCGGCTGAGGTCAAAGAGGTTGCTGCCTGTGTTCTCCTTTAGGATTTGGATGGACTCCTGTCTCACATTGAGGTCTTTCAACCATTTTCCCAGGGGAATTCTACCAAACATTTCAAGAAGAATTAATACCTATTCTTCTGAAACTGTTCCAAAAAATAGAAATGGAAGGAAAACTTCCAAACTCATTTTATGAGGCCAGCATTACCTTGATCCCAAAAACATGTTGTTTTAAGGTGCTAGGTTTGTGGTAATTTGTTGTACAGCAATAAATAGAATTCCATGTACCTCTTACTTTTTAAAAAAATATTTCACAATTCACCAGTTTACATTTCATAATACCTAATATCTGTTAATAGCCTTGGAGCTGTTGGTATTTAGTTACTTGGTTTAAGAAAATATTAATGGGTTCTACAGCATTTTAACTTGCCAGCTATTTTCCTTCAGCACAGTAACTATATTAATCATAGTCTGATCTCCATTGAGGCATCGGTCCCATCTTATTTTTGTACCTTCAAAATACATCATTTTGTTTTTCCTGCTTTTAAGATTTACTCATATTTGGTTTTCATAAGTCTTGATATTTGATAGTTTGAAAATTTTTCTTCCCATTTTTTATATTACTTCTATCTTGTTTCTCTTCTCCTTCTAGGACTCCAAGTGCATATATTAGACTTTTTCACTGTACCCCATATGTCTTTTATACAATTTCCTGTGTTTTTTTTATTTATAATTTTTTTTTTAAGATTTTATTTATTTGCGAGAGAGAGAATGAGAGACAGAGAGCATGAGAGGGAGGAGGGTCAGAGGAAGAAGCAGACTCCCTGCTGAGCAGGGAGCCCGATGCGGGACTCGATCCCGGGACTCCAGGATCATGACCTGAGCTGAAGGCAGTCGCTTAACCAACTGAGCCACCCAGGCGCCCCAATTTCCTGTGTTTTTTATCCTTTTTCTCCGGATATTTTCTTCTGAAGTCTTATAGTATACTCACTTGCTTTTTAACTATAGTTAATCTATAACATAACCTATTGAGTTATAAATTCCAGTTATTGTAGTTTTCAGTTCTAGACTTTCCATTTGGTTCTTTTCAATAGATTTCAGTTCTTGACTTAAATTCTCAATTTTGTCTTACTTCCTTAATCATCACAAGCATTTTTATCCTAAAGTCCACATCTGAATTCACAGGGGTTTTTGGTTTGTTTGCTTTTTTACTGTCTATAATGTCTCTTGATTTGCCAATTGAAGTTCATTTTTCTACATATGAAGTTACGATCCTATTTGGGGGCAAGTAGCTAGGGTAGGAGGTTAACAATGACAGAACACATCAAGCCTGGTGGTTAATAATAGCTGCTCCACTTTGGTAGGCATTGAATTCCAAATTCCAAATTCTTCCCTAGTGCTCGAATCCTCACAGATATTAATCAGTCTCTCAATTTCTCAGCCATAATTATGGAACTGGAAGAAGACTTGAACTAGAAGTAATTCTAAGTGCCAGAGTTCTTTCCCTCTTTTTCTCACACATTGTTTCCACAGTTTCTCACTGATTTGTTAGCTCTTCCAATATCTTTAAGAAAAATCTTTAAAAATTAATTTCTTCCAACTTCCTTGGCTATTCTCAAGAGGAGAGTTGGTTGCAACCACATTCACTGTCAGGAGAAGAATCTTAATGTAAGTATTTTACATAATGCAGGGGCCAACTAATTATTCTTAGGAAAAGCTACATCTTTCAGGATAGGTAAAAATAACTGGCCCAGGTAAATAGGTAGCTAAAGCACATTGCAAAGAGAGAAACAAGTTAAAGCCTTGGGCAAGACTTTCAGGTCTTATAAGGAAAATACACTTTTTAAGTAAGAAATCTGAAGCAACAGAATTATCCAGTATGGTTGTATAAAAGAAAAACATTCATCTAGAATGCAGTTCATCTCTTTGCCGTCCTAAGGTTCTACACATTTAGTCTGGGCCAATTTATAAACACTTCCAAGAAAGAAAGTTTTCGGTATACCTGAAGATTTTTTTCCCATTCAAAACACTATGAATAATTAGAGTATTTTATATTGATATTTATACCCAACACATTGTTACCAGCATCAGACCTTATTATCATGTCGAAAACACATCCAAACTGATTTTTCTCTCCTAAACTTGTACACCTATCAAAGCTACGTGATACAAATAGAAAGACAGGCAAATAAAGTATTGATCATTTTAGGGCTTGAAGGATTCTAAAGTGGATAGCTCAACATTTGATTGAATAATTCCCTAAGGCATGACAAAAAATAAGTGAAGTGGCTGCAGGATTTAGCTGTGTTCTTTTTTTCTTTGATAAGTGGCCTATTCTTTTGTAATAGTAACACTTTGAACTGTTTCAGAGCAATTTAATAGCTATTAGCTCTTTTTTATCCTCAAGGTAGGAAGAACAAGTGTTATTATCCAGAGAGGTTAGGTGAAATGAGAAGATCACAGAGCAAATTAGTACAGAGCAGAGACAAGAAATTCTTCTGGCTTCGTGTTTTTCCATTATACCACATTTCCCCCTTGTGATGTTATAGGATACATGACACAAATGTATATGTATAATGGTGAGAAAACGAACTTCCCCTTACACACAACCCCTGTTAAAAACCACTTCAATGCGTGTAATGCATGTAAAAAAAAATATCTTAAGAGATGCAGTCGATTAAAACTACAGAAAGTGTTGTTCTCGGCACAAACAGCTGTTCAAATAGTATTCCAAAGGGACAGGCAATATTACAAAGAGACACTCCAGAGTAATAGGAAAGGAGAGATGAGGGAGGCAAATGAGGGAGCAGCTGAAGCATATCAGCAAAGCAAGAAAACTTCAGGAGCCAATAGAAAGGCTAAAAAGTCGATTTATCAGGTCTACAATATGCTGACTTCCAAAGAGGCTAACTTTGGGCTGTTCCGATTCTTGCAGGAAAGACCTTTATTGGTATGTT
The DNA here is from genome assembly GCF_054177405.1 of Leptonychotes weddellii. Lineage (NCBI taxonomy): Eukaryota > Metazoa > Chordata > Mammalia > Carnivora > Phocidae > Leptonychotes > Leptonychotes weddellii. The sequence goes on from NC_138377.1 coordinate 49,844,591, forward strand.
TACATTTATCAAGATATTTATCATTCTCTTGAGCTATTCAAAGATATTAGAATGATTTGGTTTTTTAAAGGCATCCCTCCTTTACCAATGTCATTGCTCTAGGCATGTGGGATATATAAGCTAATATTGTTCAATATTCTTTTAGAAAACCACAAATTGGCAATCATCATATCATTATGATTTTGTAAAGTCAGTATTTGCCTTAGTCATGTAATTGTTAATATTTTGCTACTTTTCCTTGCATCTTAGAACTTCCAAATATAATTTTTTATATAAACATATTTTAGTCACATTCCAGTTAACACACAGTGTAATATTAGTTTCAGGTGTATAAAAGTGTTGAATTGGTATATTGTACAACACCTATTTCACCCATCCCCCTTACCCACCTCCCTTCTGGTAACCATCAGTTCTCTATAGTTAAGAATCTGTTTCGGGCGCCTGGGTGGCTCAGTTGGTTAAGCGACTGCCTTCAGCTCAGGTCATGATCCTGGAGTCCCTGGATCGAGCCCCACATCGGGCTCCCTGCTCGGCAGGGAGTCTGCTTCTCCCTCTGACCCTCCTCCCTCTCATGTGTTCTCTCTCTCTCAAATAAATAAATAAAATCTTAAAAAAAAAAAGAATCTGTTTCTTGGTTTGCCCATTTTTTCCCCTTTTGCTCATTTGTTTCTTAAATTCCACACTCAATATCTTTTCTTACATTTAGAAGAGCCTATATTGAGAATTTGGTTAACCTAAACATAGTTTCCACTACAATATTAAAATAGTTTTCTCAATACATAGTTTCAGCAAGTATTTTTTTTTTCTTATAGTTGAATGGTGGATAGGACTTCCTGTTTCTATTACTGCTATTGAAAAATTAAAAGTTAGTCTAGTTTTTATTCTTTGTAGGCTGTTTTTAAAGTCTTCTCTTTACCTTAAGCTTGACTGGCTATCATAATCTGTTTGGATTATTTTCTAATTGTACTTTAGTTGTAGAAATTGTTTCTTTTTCAAATGTTTGGCTATTTATGAATTGCTACTTATTTCATATTTAAGCTATTTTATTAAAATATGAAATGCAGGGGCGCCTGGGTGGCTCAGTTGTTAAGCGTCTGCCTTCAGCTCAGGTCATGATCCCGGGGTCCTGAAATTGAGTCCCGCATCAGGCTCCCTGCTCTGCGGGAAGCCTGCTTCTCCCTCTGCCACTCCCCCTGCTTGTGTTCCCTCTCTCGCTGTCTCTCTCTGTCAAATAAATAAATAAAATCTTTAAAAAAAATATGAAATGCATTTATAGGTGAATTCTATACTATGGACGTGATAATGGACCTGCGATTTTTTTGTGCATGATTATGCAGTTGGTTATTTCTCTGGACTCAGTCATGGTGGTTGGTTTTCCCATGTGATTTTTGTCTGTGATTTTATTGTGAGCTATCTTCCTTAAACTTTTATCTGTGGGGTTCTTTAAAGCCTGAATGTGAAATAACTCCATTGAGGATTTGCTTCTGTTTGGTAATTAAAGCCACTTTAAATTTTTGGCAGTGCACTGTTAAGGACAAAATATAAATTCCAGAAGATTCTGGTTCAAAATGGTGATATAGGAAGATCCTGAACAGACCTCCACCCACAGACCTACTGAGCCTATAGTTACATATGGAAAAACTCCTTTTTGAAAAAAAAATGCAAAGGCTAAGTGACAACTACACATTGGGCAAATGGAGACAGAATCTCACCATAAACCCCACTCCTGGTGCAAAGACCCATAACCTAGCGGGAACTCAAAACTAGGAACATCTCCCCGAGGAGCCGAGGGTTCAAACCACGCCAGTCATCTGAACGTTTAAGACATACGCTTGAGACAAGCCCTAAACACATGTAACTCTGAAAACCAACAGGACCCATGTTGCAAGACCCACAAGACTGTGACATCAAGAGAAACTTCTCTTAAAGGGCTCACACATTCAAACTCACCCCCACCCCCCTAGAGCCCAGCTCAGAGGCAGCTGCTTGTGGCCAGACTTAAAGGGAAGGAAGTTCACCTGCTTATATTAAAGCCTCGGCGTAAGAGGCAAGCAACTAATTTAAGACACAAAGCTAGTAGCCTGCTGTAATATTCTCTGGGGATGGAGACTGGCAGGTACCATCTTCACACTCTTCCTTTGCTGTGCTCCAGAGGACCAGTATCTTCCAGAAGGAAGCTTTTACACACATTTGGTGTGCTGATTTTTTAATGGCTACCACTTACGGGATGCTTCTTGATCACCTGGCTCCAGAGGCCAGGGGAGTTTGTATTTCTGAACCAGTGGACTGTAGTAACTGGTGTTACCCAGAAAAGAACTCCTACCTTTGTGCAGGGTCCTGATTTTTGTGAGGACTGCCAGGGAACACCTCTACATTGCCTGGTTCTGGTGGTCAATAGGGCTTATGCTCGCGGGCCCCACAGGACTGTAACCAACAGAGAGCATCCTTAGGCAGCCACAACAAACCCAAGCTCAGTCTTTCTGTGAAAGGGGCCTATTAGCTAACCATTATGATTGTGGCCTGAAGAGAAGACTGCTGATTAAAGAGACATTATCTAGGGGCCGACTATAATCTTATCCAGAGAACTGGGAGGGCGGACTCTTTCTTCGTGCTCCCCCTCCACTGTACTCTAGGGTATCACTGTCTCCCAGAGGGGAGATTTCCAGGTGTCTGATGCCTTGGTTATTACATCTGATGACCTGGTTTTTGCAGCTGCTGTCGAGGGAATGCCCCTCAATCACCTGGCTCAGGTAGAGTGGGGGCTTGCGTCCCTGGGACCCAGGGGCCTGTAACAGTTGGAGAGTTCTTGGCAGGCTACCACCCCCAGGGCACTGCACTGATAGCAGACAGAGGCTAACTTGCCTGCCAGTCTTTCTGTGAAGGAGGCCTCTTTGCTTGTCCTGGAGCTTTGGCCTGAGAGGTGGGCTTCGGGTTTGCCACATGTTTAGTGACCAATGAAGCTGCCCCTCAGGGAACAAAAATGAAATGGCAGTCCCCTGAATGAGAAGGTATTTGCAAATCCTATATCCAACAAAGGGTTAATATCTAAAATTTATGAAGAACTCCAGCTCAGTAACAAAATCCAAAAAGTGGGCAGAGGAATTGAACATTTTTCCCAAGATAGCATATAGTTGGCCAACAGGCATAGGAAAAGATGCTCCATATGCCTAATCAGGAAAATGAAAATCAAAACCACAATGAATAGCTATTCTGAGAGGTATGAGGTGATATTTATCAAAAGTAAGTTTTGACAAAGATGTTGAGAAAAGGGATCCCTCATGCATTGTTGGTTAGAATGTAAATTGGTGCAACCAATATAGAAAACACTATCAAGGTTACTCAAAAAATTAAAAACAGAACTTCCATACAATCCAAAAACTCTACTTCTGTGTGTTTATCAGAAGCACAACACTAGCTCAAAAAGCTATATGCACCTCCATCATCACTGCAGCATTATTTACAATAGCCAAGATACGGAAACAACCTAAGTATCCATCAATGGATGAATGGATAAAGAAATTTTGGAGTGTGTACACAATGGGCTATTGTTCAGACATAAAAGAATGGCATTGGGCGCCTGGATGGCTCAGTTGGTTAGGCGACTGCCTTCGGCTCAGGTCATGATCCTGGAGTCCCTGGATCGAGTCCCGCATCGGGCTCCCTGCTCGGCGGGGAGCCTGCTTCTGCCTCTGACCCTCCCCCTTCTCATGTGCTCTCTCTGTCTCAAATAAATAAATAAATAAATCTTTAAAAAAAAAAAAAAAGAATGGCATGGTGCCATTTGAGACAACTTAGATGGACTGCAAGGGCATTATGCCTAGTAAAGTAAGTCAGAAAGACAAATATCATATTCTCTCTCTTCTATCTAATCTAAAAATAATTAAAATAAAAAACCCTCAAATATGAAGAATTGACCTATGGTTGCCAATTTTCCTTTTATCTGAAACCAAAAGAAGTGGTCTGTTTCCAGTTCACTCACTGGTATTCTTGCCTTTTCAACTTACTTTTTTTAAAGTGGGGTGTTTGATCCAACTTTATTTCTTGGGACCTGGGCTTTTTCTCCTTTCATCTCTAGACCTTTTAAAAATCCATATGCTACACTACCAGATAGTAGCAGAATTTTCCAGAATAAGCAATAGCATAATGGATGGAATTGTGATTTCTCATCATTTCTGGGATCTGAGTATTGCATTACTTTCCTCTACCTCTGAAATATATTTTTATTTTTTAAAACTGACTTTGAATTTTGGCCCAAGTGAGATCTCTAAAAATAGAAATGCCATTTTCATAATTTTGTCTATGTCCCTTTCCAGGAAGTCTTTCCCTTTTCAACCTGAAGTAATTCAGGAGTGAGGGAAGTTAAGTGATAATTGATCACATTTGAAAGTATGAATATAGGATAGTCTTTACTCCACTTCCATTCAAGTACAAGCTATTTTAAAATTAATGCAAGTAGAATTTTTAAATAATTATTCCTGAATGAAAACAATCACAAATTACCTTGAGAATTCTTTTGCTTAAAATCTAAACAGTTTAGTTCAGACTGGAAATATTTTACTCAAGAAATTAAAGTACAGAACTTTCTTTTGGTTTTTAAATCCTTTATGCTTTGTCTTGTCACAGGGAGTATGTTTACCAATATTACTAAGTTCTGAGAAATGCCCACAGAGTTACAGATATTCCCCCACTTTCTAGAAGTTCACATTATACCACTTTGCTTTTTTACCAGAGATCTCCATTTCTTCTACAAGCAAAAATTCTCTTCAGATTTATTAGTGAAATCAAGTACTAATATAGGTCTTTCATATGCTAAGTGGCTTAATGCAAACTTTCAGAACGTGGGAAACACTCTTTTCTTTACTCCATTTCAGCTTATGAGAAGTCCCATAGGAGCACCATACTTTCAGATAGTGAGGGAAATTTTTACTTATGAAAACATGTGAAATTCTGGCTCAAATCTCTTAAGTTCTGAAAGACAAGGTACATTTAGCTCAAGCTGTAAATTTTCCCAAATATAAAGTTATATTTGGGAGAAGTCCAACACACACATTTTGAACTCTGGAATCTGATGACAAAGGTTTTGGAAAGGCCAGTCTGTGCACGGAGTCTCAGAATGGGACTCTGCTCAAGCAGCAGCTACGGCTGCAATGACAGGACTTAGTTCAAGACACTTTGGTGAATAAAACTTCACAGCTAGATCTTAGGACTCCATTCACATTATGAACTAGGGAAAGCAACATGTGCTTAAATAATTTGTATGTTATACCAGATAATATCCACAGCACACTAATGTGTGGGGATAAAAAAAAAAAAATCCTAATAGACCATGCCTATGTTCATGCATTCTTCATTGTAGTAGAATAGAGAATGCTGGTGAAAATATATGGATGTGAAATATTAATTTAAGATTCTGCTTTATCAAAATGGTCTACATGACATATTGGTCTTGTGATACTTATTAGTCTTGTATAGTTTTCAGTGGGCTGACAGTTTGTTTAGTTAGGCCTCTCCAAACTCCAAGTGTATATATTGGAATATTTCTTAAAGTGTGTATATATCCTTAAATTTTACAACAGCAATTTTTTAGTTCTTTTGTATTTATAGTTGAGAATGAATTATTTTTATTTAAAAAATATTTTATTTATTTGAGACCAAGAAAGAGAATGCATGTGCACACACAAGGTGGGGGGCAGAAGCAGGCTCCTTGATGAGAAGGGACCCCAGTGTGGGGCTCGATCCCAGGACCCTGGGATCATGACCTGAGCCTAACGCAGATACTTAACCAACTGAGCCACCCAGGTGCCCCAAGAGGATGAATTAATTCAAAAAATACTTATTGGGCAACAACTCTGTCAGACACTGAAGACCAGGAAAACACAACAGTTAACAGAGAAGAAAGGTCTGCTCCCGAAGAGGTTTCATCCTAGTGAGGCGGCGAGAAAATAGATGTGTAACTCATCAGGTATGCATAAGTACTAAGAAAAATCGGTCACAGGGCTAGAAGATGATATATTCTATTTTAGATTGTTAGAGATTGCCTCTCCAACATCAAATGAAAATTAGTAATAGCAAGATGAATTTTCTTTCAACTTTTTTTAAGCATTGCATTTTTTTGTGCAGTGATTTGACGCATGTGAACTGTATTCAAGTAAGTTAACATTTACTTTGTAATAATAAAATTTGAACTTACCCAGTTACCTCTATCTTTTGACTCCTATTATGATAAATGACACATTTAGATCCAAGGTTTTATCTAGAGCAAGAGACATGATTTATTGACATAGAGCATAACACATTTACTTGGCTTATAACAAATTAGTTCATTAGCACACTGCTTAACCAATTTGTTTAAAATATATTTTGTAGTTTCATTTCACTGTATCTTTTATATAAAAATCTGTAATCATGGTTAAGGTGTTATGTTATGAGTGAGTAAACTAAAGCAACATTACATTGTTTCTAGAGATGACTGGATTATGCTTGTTATTAACTGGCAACTCAAGAGCCAACACTAAGAACACAGACATTCTGAGGTGGTATCTTCTGTGGTTATTCCAAAAATCTTTCATTATTGGAGTTCTCAATTTTCTTGGATTATTTTCTTTTACCCTGCTGAGTTAATACACTTACCTCTGGGATCTGAGTTGTAAGATAAGGAATTCTTTATGCAAAATATAATTTAGGTAAGATGACTGTCATCGTGTTGATTGCTAGGAGTTTATTTTTGCCTGGAGAAAGACCAGCAGAGGTTATGCTTATATACATATTTTTCCATGTAATCCTTTTGTTGCTTGAATTTTTAATAAAATCATTTCCAGAATAGATAGGTATGTAGTTACGACAGAAGGAAGTTTACTCTATTTAAATGAAGTTGTCAATAATTCAGTTTTATAAACTATTCTTTTTCCAGATAAAACCTAAAAGATATGGGAAAACAAGATGAGTATATCAATAAACATGCATGCAATCCAACATGCTAAATCTTGACTAAATTCCTTCTTGTTCCATTTTGCAAACCCCTTACATATTAAATAAAGTTAGTTTTCCAAAAATTCAAACTACAGTTTATACATTTTCATAGAAATCAGTGAATTTGTTTTTAAAATATGCCATTGCTAAAATAGTATTTTTAAAAGTTACATTAGGTATAGCTCATGTTTATAAAGATTATGAGAGACATATGGACATCTTGAGCTTTCAAAGGAATATCTAAAACTTAGAAAATATTTTCACCTCAATTTTCTATGTTATTGGAAGTTACTATTTGGAAAATATTTTATTGTCACCAGTCTTTTTTAATCTTAATTTTTATCTTTTTTATGTCTTTGTGTCTTTTTTCTAATTAGGAACATACACATGTTCTGTGAGGAAAGTTGAGAAAATATAGCAAATATAGAAGAAATAGATTTCCAATACCAAAGACTCATTATCTTCATTTCAACTGAAAACTGAGTGGGGGGATCAAAGTCCTTCTCGTCCAACACTGTATATTCAGTTGCTAATGGTGTGCCTGGAACAGCTGGACTAAGTGTTCATCCAAAGAATAGACTGTAAGTTATTAACAGTTCTTTTAGCTTCCTGTTTTTATGCACGCGCGCCCACACACACACACACACACACACACACACATGCACGAGGGCTTTCTCTATATAAATGTTCTGTACCATGCTTCTCAATTTATTAAAGTCTCTTCTATCCTGTTCCCACTGCCTGTAACATCATTCCTTCCATTTTTAGCTAATAATCTTAAGAACTCTCACCTTTCAGCTACTCAATTGATAATCAATAGACAAGTTATCCTTTCTTTTTCCATCCAGCATGAGTTCAGTCAGTCCTCCTTTTCTTTCCTAATTGTGTTTTGTTTTGTTTTTACCTTTTGCTGCATTCAGTCTCATGACCTCCCCCATCTAATTGGCTCTACTGATGAAAAGCCCCTCTTCTGGAACTTACCATCCTACAAGCAAGTAACCTTAAGTTTCAATTTGCTAAAACAAAAACAAAAGATAAACACTCCACTAACTCCATTTCCTTTTCTAGTTACAGCTCTCTTGCTTGTTATGTCACCGTAAAGCTTCTTGGAATTTAATCCCTTCTTGGTTTTATGTTTCTTCATTTTCTAGTTAATCCTCAATCACTGCAATTTTCTTTCTGCTCTCATAGTGCTCTTTCCCGCTTTCAGAAACATCAATAGGTGTCCATTGGCAAGTTTACCAGACATTTCTTGCTGTTATGACAATGACAAGTGTACTTCCCTTTAAAATCATCATAAATAACCATGGTTATTCTTCACATTAAACTTAATTATAAGTGTTTATTAGAAAAGTAAACCTTTATGATTAATCGTATTGTTTAGCCTCCATTCCCCTTTTCTGAATTAGTATTTCCAGTTTATGTATTCTTCTAGAGCTAATTTACATATACACTTATAAAAATATGTATTTTATCTCTTAATACATGACATGAGACTTCTGAAAAACTACTAGAGTTTAAGATGATTATAAACTTGTCCTTAACACCAGAAGGATGTCAAATCCCTGAAAATGATTTTATGAAAGCAGTGTATCAACTATTTGGAAGAAATCTTATTGATGTTTTCAAGAATATGTAAGAGAACATGACATCTATAAAGATAAGCAAGAAGCGATAATGAGAAATGGGTAAGATGGCAAAAACACAAAGCATAGTAAGTAAAAATGAAAATCAACCAACTTTCAGTGCAAATATTACTGTAAAGGAAATAAATTTAACACTGCCAAAAATTTAATTGAGTACACTGTATTGTTCACAGGGGCTTCTAGTATATTGGATGGGGGAGTAGATCACATTTAAGAAAATTTTCCATATGAAACATAGTCTTATAAATCAAGAATCTTTAAATCACAAAGACGAAGTTCTAAAAAATATATATGAAAATGGTCTACATTTAAATATATCCCAGGATATAAAGAAAAAAGCAACTCAGCAATTAGTCAGGGAAAAACATGTTATCTCCTCAAGCTGGCCTCAAAATTTTCTTCTTCAAAACCATGGACCCAGATGTTCTTACCATATTATATTTTCACCATGAGGGATATAAGGAACATAGAAAAGACTTAAAATCCAGCATATTTTAATGGGGAGTATTAAATTTGCTTTTTCAAAGATTTCAAATATCATCTCAAAGGAATATATTTTACTGAGGTTTATACAGATAATATTTTATCCCACAATTTACAGAAGAGAGCAGTTTCCTATTGATTGCTTTTCTCATTTTCTTTCCCGTCTTCTGTAGAAGACAGCACAGCTTAGCTATAGACTGACAGAATCTGGAGCCAAATCATTCCCTTATTTGTGAAGACATTAACTTATATAAGATGTCTTTAAAAGAAGAGATCAGCTGACCCAGTATGAGCCATGAAAACCTGCACACACAAACAATCGAGAGACAAATGCATCCAGACAATCACAGCTTATATCGGCTTAGAGAAGCTGAAACCATAAACTGTAAGAAACATTGAAATAGTAATTTTAAAAAGTTGCTGGAAATGGAGAAGGAGCAACTCATGGACCTAGAGTCTTAGGGAGCTCCCACATATCCATGCTCCTTAAAATCAGGAAAGCCAACATGTTCTAGAAAAGATTTCATACCGATTCCCTGATGGCCTGGGCACAGAAAAAAAATATTCACTGTGAAATACACCTGGAGAGTTCTCCATAGCAAATGCCTACTTCACAGGGTAATACTTTGCCAGAGCCTTCTCTTAGCTAATGTAAGGTAATCCCTCTGAGTCCAGTGCCTTCTAGCCTTTTTGTATCACCTTGGAGTATAATAGTTAATGGACAACAGAGCTTCGAAGAAATAGACTGGGAAACTGTGGACAGGGAATGGAGTAAGGACCCAGAGGAAGAGCTATACCACTAGAAAAATACTTGCAAATGTCATATAGCCTCAAGACACAATCTCCCTGAAGCAATAATATTCAACTGGAGATTATTGAACATGCACCTTGCCTGCACCTTACCACCATACTAACAAATATAGGGCTCAGATATAGTAACAGGGGATTATAGCTGGATTAGATAAGAGATACAGAATCTGAGAAGTATTTAGGTAAGACAAAAATCAGGAGGGATAAAAAATGTATAAAATGCAGGGACACTAGAAAAATCTGAAGCCACTGGCACCTGTAGCTAAAGCAGATAGTAAACACAGCTCAATTCCTAACTAGATCGCCATAAATCCTAATGCTAAAAGCCTGTTTACCTCAGTTATTTTGCAATACAACTCGTCTTTCAGTTAAAAATTTACAATGCAGTCCAAAATGTAAAGAAAACCACAGCCTAAGGGACAAAACAATCATCAGAACCAGACTCAGGCAGGACATGTATTAGAATTATCCGAGAATTCAAAATAACATTAATAGATTAAGGGTTCTAATGGAAAAAAAATAGACTATAGGCAATAACAGATGAGTAATATGAGCAGCGAGATAAAAAAGAATGAATTAAAAGGAGAGTTTTTAAATATTTTATTTATTTATTTGACAGAGAGAGAGGGCACAAGCAAACAGAGTGGCCGGCAGAGGGAGAGGGAGAAGCAGGCTCCTCCCTGAGCAGGGACCCTGATGCGGGGCTTGATCCCAGGACCCTGGGATCATGACCTGAGCCGAAGGCAGCCGCTTAACCGACTGAGCCACCCAGGCGCCCCTAAAAGGAAATATTAAAAACAAAAAAATCCAACAAATTCGGAATTCTTTAACAACATCAGTAGACTAGATATAGGCAAGGAAAGTGTCAGTGACCCTGAATATAAACAATAGAAACTACCCAAACTGAAGTGCAGAAGATTCAAGAACTGTGGGACAATTTCAAGTTGTAATATACAATTGGAATACCAGAAGGAAAAGATAGAAGGATCAGGAATATTTGAACATTGGCCTAGATTTTTCCACAATTGTCACAAAACCATAGAACTAGAAAGTACACTAAGTACCAAAACAAGCAAACAAAACCCAACAACACTGTGGCATATTCCTTTAACTATAGAAAACCAAAGACAAAGAAATTCTTGAAAAAAGCCAGAGTAGGATAAACATACTTTACTATATATGGTGTATATAATTTTTTGTGGCCGAGTATATAATTTTAGTGTGTGTACAGCATTCCAAGAATATGGAAAAAAAATTTTAAGATAACATTCTTTATAAGTCTCTTAAATTATGCTTGATTATATTACTCAAATATTCTAATTTTGCCCACATGGAATTATAAAATTACAATAAAACTTAAATTTTGTTGTAACAAGTTACCTTGCTTCTAGAATTCTAATTCAGTGCTTCACATTTTGATGCAGGGTTGTGTGCTGTATAAGGATGCAAGTTACCATCTCCTATGGCTGGTCATAAATTGTTGTATAAAGTCTTTTATTCTGGTTAGTACATACAGCCTTAATTTTCCTTTGCCCTGATACAAACATAATGAAGTGTTAAATATTAATATTTGGCTCTTAAAAAATTTTAGTGGACTCCTCAAAATCATAGAAGCAAAGAGAAAGTAAGTGAATTTTTTTAAATGTTAAGAAAGAAAAACTTCAGGGGCACCTGGGTGGCTCAGTCGTTGAGCATCTGCCTTAGGCTCGGGTCATGATTCCAGGTCCTGGGATCGAGCCCTGCATCGGGCTCCCTGCTAGGAGGGAGGCCTGCTTCTCCCTCTCCCACTCCCCCTGCTTCTATTCCCTCTCTCGCTGTGTCTTTCTCTGTCAAATAAATAAATAAAATCTTTAAAAAAAGAAAAAAGAAAAACTTCCAACTTATTATTATATACCCAGGGAAATATCCTTTTTTAAAAAAGATTTTATTTATTTATTTTTATGAGAGAGAGAAAGAGCACAAGCAGGGGGAGGGGGAGAGGGAAAGGGAAAAGCAGACTCCCCAATGAGCAGGAAGCCAGATATGGGACTCAATCCCAAGACCCTGGGATCCTGACCTCAGCTGAAGGCAGACACTTAACTGACTGAGCCATCCAGGTGCCACCTAGGGAAATATCCTTAGAAGAGGAAATTGAAATAAAGATTTTTCTCTTCAACATTTATGATAAAACTTTCAAAATGGGCATAGAGGAAATGAGCATACCTCAATATACAAAGACCATATATAACAAGCCCACCGTTGACATTATTCTCAGTGAAAGCTGAAAACTTTTCTGCTAGGATCAGGAACCAGACAAGGATGCCCGCTTGTGCCACTTTTATTCAATTTAGTATAGGAAGTCCTAGTCAGAGCAATCAGGCAAGAAATACTAATTAAAATAATCCAAATTGTAACGGAGGTAGTAAAACTATCACTATTTGCAGATGGCATGATATTATATACAGAAAAACTCTAAGACTCCACACAGACAGAGAGTGTTACAACTAAATTTTTTTTCAGTGAAATTGCAGGATACAAAATTCAATATATAAAAATCTGTTGCATTTCTATATAGCAATATACTATCAGAGTTATTAAGGAAACTATCCCATTTATAATTGCATCAGTAAGAATAAAATACCTAGGAATAAATTTAACAAAAGAAAGGCCTGTAAATTGAAATCTTTAAGACATTAAAGAAATTGAAGACAACACAAATAATTGAGAAGATATGCTGTGTTCAAAGATTAGAGAAATACTTTTAAGTCCACAGTATCCAAAACAATCTACAGATTCAATGCAATCACTATCAAAATTCCAATGGCATTTTCACAGAAAAAGAACGATCCTAAAATTCTTATAGAACTACAAAAGACCCTAAATAAACCAAAGCAATCTTGAAAAAGAACAAAGCCAGAGGTTTCATGATCCCTGATTTCAAAATAAATTACAAAACCTAGGAATCAAACAGTACAGTATTCACTTAAAAACAGACACATAGATCAATGTAATGGAATAGTGCGCCCAGAAATAAAGCCATGCTTACATAATCAATTACGTTACGACAACAGAGCCAAGATATACAATGTGGGAAAGTCTATCTCTTCAATATTATGAAAAGGGGAGAGTGCAGAAAATCAAAGGAGTACATTTCTATACTTTACTTGAACTAGTAAGTCTTGACACCTATCTTTGTGGTAATGAAATAGTTCTGTATCTTGATTGCAGTGGTTATATTTATCAAAACATGATAAAATGGCATCTATAAATACACTATATACATTACAACAGTTTTGCTAGTGTAGATACTGTAACAAATTAATGTAAGCTGTAAGCACTGCTGGATACTGGGTGAAGAGTACAAGAAACCTCTCTGGAAGAAAAATCTCAAACAACGTAACTTTACACCTGAAGGAGCTAGGAAAAGAACAAAACCCAAAACCAGTAGAAGGAAGGAAATAATAAAGATTAGAACAGAAATAAAATAGAAAGTAAAAAAACCCAAAAAGTATAGAACAGATCAATGAAACCAGGAGCTGGTTCTTTCAAAAGATCAACAAAATTGATAAACCTTTAGCCTTGAGAGAGAGACAGGAGGAGGGGGCTCAAACAAAATCAGAAATGAAAGAAGGGAAATAACCACTGACAACGGAAATACAAAGGATTATAAGAGAATATTATGAAAAATTATGTGGCAACAAATTGGGCAACCTAGAAGAAATGGATAAATTCCTAGAAACATAACCTTCCAAAACTCAATCAGGAAGACAAGGAAAATTTGTATAGAGCAATTATCAACGAAGAAATTGAATTGGTAATTAAAAAAGGAAAGAAAGAAAACAACAAACCTCCCAAGAAACAAAAATACAGGAGCAGATGGCTTCACAGGTAATTTCCACCAAACATTTAAAGAAGAGTTAATACCTATTCTCCTCAAACTATTCCCCAAAATAGAAGAGGAAGGAAAACTTCCAAATTCATTCTAGGAAGCCAGCATTACCCTAATACAAAAACCAGATAAAGACACCACAAAACAAAAACAAAAACAAAAACAAAAACAAAAACCTACAGAGCAAGATCTCTGATCAACACAGATGCAAAATCCTTAACAAAATATTAGCAAACCACATCCAACAAACATTAAAAAAAATCATTCACCACAATCACGTGGGATTTATTCCCAGGACTCAAGGGTGGTTCAATATTCACAAATCAGTGTGATATATCAACAAGAGAAAGGATAAGAACCATGTGATCTTTTCAATAGTTGCAGAACAAGCATTTGACAAAGTACAACCACCATCCATGATAAAAATCCTCAACAAACTAGTTTTAGAGGGAACATACCTTAACATAATGAAGTCCTTTATGAAAAACCCACAGCTAACATCATACTCAATGATGAGAAATGGAGAGCTTCACCCCTAAGATCAGGAACAAGAGAAGGATATCCACCCTTACCACTTTTATTCAACATACTACTGGAAGTCCTAACCACAGCAATCAGACACAGTAGGGAATAAAAGGCATCCAAATTGGTAAGGGAGAAATAAAACTTTCACTATTCGCAGATGATACTATACATAGAAAACTCTAAACACTCCACCAAAAAACTGTTAAAACCGATAAATGAATTCATTAAGGTCGCATGATACAAAGTCAATGTACAGAAATCCACTGCCTTTTAAACACTAATAATGAAGCAGCAAAAAATTAAGAAAGCAATCCCATTAACAATTGCACCAAAAAATTATAAAATACCTAGGAATAAACTTAGGAGGTGAAAGACCTATTTTGTGAAAACTATAAGACATTGATGAAAAAAATTGAGGATGACACAAGCAAATGGAAAGATATTCTATGCTCATGGATTGATTGATGAATATTGTTAAAATGTCCATACTATCCAAAGCAATCTATAGATTTACTGCAATCTCTATCAAAATACCAACAGCATTTTTCACAGAACCAGAACAAAAAAAATCCTAAAATCTGTATAGAATTACAGAACACCCCGAATAACCAAAGCAATCTTGAAAAAGAAGAACAAAACTGGAGGTATCACAATCCCAGGTTTCAAGATATACAACAAAACTGTGGTAATAAAGGCATGGAGCCTACTTAAAAAAAAAAAATCAGAAACAAAACAAAAATAAAACCTTATGAGATAAAATTAGATGCCCAGTAATCAAGAGAAATAGTGGAAGTTGAAGCAGGTGGCAAGTAGGATGGATATAGAGTCAGAATGGTTATGATGTTCAAAGCTCCTGAAAGAAAGTCAGCCTCTCTGTTAGGACATACAGATCAAGTTTTAAGTATCTAAGAACCTTGAATCACAAGCCACTAGATGGGATAGATTTTTAAATATTTCAGTATCACTACCGTTTGGATATCCTGAAAGCTTCCAACTCAATAATAATTGTATTGAATATAGTAATAAATTACCTTGTCTTCTTCTCAGTAAGTAATGTCTCCAAATTAACTATATCAGCCACATCTAAGTTTCAAATTGAGTATCTATGATAGTAAGTTATGTTATTTTGTCACATAATGGGAGCAACAACATTAATTCAACTCAAACAATTATTGCAAGAATGAAATTATGGACTTAAAGTCTTTTTAACTATATATTAATTTAAGCACTAATGTTAAGCATTGGACATATATGCTTCAGAGTGATCTACACCTTACACTTGCATAGAATTTACACATTCATATTTTAAAATATACATAAAATATAAAATATGTATTACATTCTATAAACATAAAACATTTTTAAGTAATTATGTAACATTTACCAGGCACTTAGCTATTTATAAAGAAGCACTTTCACTTCTTTTGTCTCATTGGTCAGAACAAACTTTTGAGGGAGGCATAATTAAGCCCATTTTAGAAATGAAAAATGACTGACTCATGAAGTGGCTTGCCCACAGACACACAGCTAGAAAATGGTAAATCTGACCTGGGGTGTCATTCTTATGCCTAGAATTCTCACCTTCCTTTTAGTCTACCCAGATATGTAAATTATTGTTAAAAATGAAAATCGGTAAGAACATAATATATATGAACTACGGCTTTACCTAATAATTTTTAAACACATTAGTATAAAAATCAGATAAAGTTCTTAATGTAGACAACAGCATGAAAATATTCAAATTGATTAGATAAGTCTGGGTAACAGTAAGAGAAAAAATTTGTTCAGATCAATGTTGATTTCTGTATATTAATGAACCACAGGGTCAAAAATAGTTGAATGCTGCTTTCAAAGGGAGTACAATATAAAACTGCAGTGACGGAAAAAAAGAGAAAAAAAAAAAAAGACCGTGCCACTTAGCCAATACTTGCCTGTTTAGCAAGCTTATTTTTTGTTGTTGTTAGCAAGAACTTTAAGTGTTCCTGGTCTGAGACTTAACAAGAGAATTTAATATTAATGGAGGAAAAAGTAAACACATAAGGGCCAGAGTAAGTTAAGGATCACAAATCTTGAGCATTTGGGGCTCAAACACATCACAATATAAAGTATTGGTTTACCTATGGCTCAATGTCTTATACACCTTTTCTTGGTTCGACAATTCTGACAGCTTACCTTTAATTTCCTTGTCTTACAACATTGTTCTAAATCCTAGATCTTCCTACCTTAAAACCGGTAATTTACAGACAGCATTGAAGAACTGAAGGCACAGTAATACCATGAGAGACAGTACAGAGAACAGGGATCCATAGTGATATTTTAAGAAAGGAAGAAAGTGGGTTAAATTCCACTTTCGTATTTTACCAGACTGAGCAGAGACAGAATTAAACTTCATCCTTACTGAATGGGAGATGCCTGCAAACCTAGGATTTCAGCGATTACATGCTCACTGTACAGGGAACATGGCTAAAAGAACAAGATTGGGAACATCAAGAGTTTTAAAATCCGTTGTGATTACTGATTTCAAGTGATCATCCCTACATTTCTTCTCAACCAGCAAGAGTGATACGTGTGATGGTAATAAATACTGGAGGATCAGATTACATGGGTTTGGATCATGACTAGAATAGTAAATATCTAGGTGAAATGAAGTGAAAATCTAGGTGAAACTTAACATCTTTAATTCTCCATTTCCACTTTTGTACATGTCCATTAGTTATAATTATGGAAATAGTGCACTTAGCAGTTGCTGGCCCAAAGGAAGCGCTTGATGACTTCTCTAGCCATAATTACTAGTAGGAATGCATCTTTGTCAAATACGAGGACTTCTAGAAGAGAAAACTAAAAAGTTTAAAATAGCTACTTTTGCCATCTAAGGGGGATGCTATAATAGGTTTTATGATAAAAAAAATCTGTTTATTCATTTTCCCTCTAGCATATTTGTGAGTAACGGAAAAGTAAACATTTCAGATTTTTTTATTTTGGTCCTGTAGTCACTGATTCACTAACAGTACAGAACATTGATGAGTTCAGGGATACACAATGGTAAGCAACCATAATATGTAGGAGTGGAAAGTTAAATTGCTATGTGAAATGAAGACTGTAGAGTTTGAGAAATCATCAAAAAGATCAGGTTCCGAAAATTGTGAAGAAAATATGTGAAGGGTGTATCCACAGGAAGAAAAGAAGTCCAGCAATATACTAATGGATAGGTCTGCAGGTGCCCTAACCTCATGAAAATTCTATTCATACATGAACATGCATGTGTGCCTGAGATGACTGATACTTTCCAAGGGAAATCAGAGGGAAGATTTGGGTCTCATCTGGAACCATCAGCAGCAGAATGGGTACATATTGGAGGAATTTGATGATGTCCTCACTGATGCAATTTTATAGAGGCAGAGATTTAGAACTTTAAGAGGCTCAAAATATTCTTCATTGCCCTCCCCACTCTGTTCTGCAGCATGACTGAAAGTTCTCCAGGCACCAATTAACACACAACAGGAATCAAGGGGATTTAATGTGACACTTCGAGGAAAGGTATCTAACTAGCATCTGAGTTAGACTGAGCATTTAAAATAGCTCATCTTGTAGTCCTCCAGAGAATCAAACGGTCATCTGTACTCCTCTTTGAAAAGTTCTAGCCTTGGTGGTGGTTGATTTTTTTAATCTCCATTCTGGTTTTTGTATTTGTCTAATATTTTCTAAGAAATGTTGGAGATTTCTCCCTGTTTCTAGGTCTCATTTATTGTTTTAACAACCTTTTAAAGCTGTCATTTCCTACTTAGTAATATCAGAACATATGATCTCTTTTCAGTGTGAATGTTTAATTCATTTTTCTTCAACATAAAAATTAAGTTATAAATTGCTATTCTTTTAATCATTCTTGATTCATATGAGAGAGAGATGTTTCTGTCACCCTCTGCTAATTCATCACCCAACAACCTAATCTCCTTTATTGTTTATACTACCTCTTTAACTTTCCTAACCAGTTTTCCTTATCATTAAGAAATATTATAACACTTCCATGCTCATAAGTAACATGTTAGTACAGGAACTCTAAAGTTTTGTTCTCTCTTAGCCCAGCCATACAGAGAGAGATAGGAATGGAGTGTAGGTTTGCATACCCATGGTAATGGAAGAAATGAAAGCAGAGTCACTGCAGCAGGTGAGAGCAGGTAAGAGAGAACAGGTTAGTCAGGCAGAAGGAGCACCACATCTAGGCTGTCAGGGATTGTGGTTGGAATGAGGAAATTATACAACAGAACCTCAGTTTTAAGGAATCCAATCTCTAGGGAAACTCAATAGCAATATAAAACTGCTTTGGGTTAATTTGATTTTACGAAATATTGTCAAGAAAGACTGAGGTACAGAGAACCAATATAACTTCATAAGTTTGAGAATGGAGGTAGAAAGTTTAACATTCATATTTACTCATTCAAAAGAGGTGAACTGAGCATGTAGTATGTGCTAGGAACTGCTGTAGAAGGGTAGGAATCACCAAGGGGAAGAAAGTTTCAAAAATGAGCATTGTAGAGACTCAAACCCTGAAACATGTTCAAGTAAGAAAAAAAATGGCTATAAAACTAATAGAAATTAATTCACCAAAAACAAAGTAAATGGGATCATTGAATTCAGCAATGTCTGATTGGAGACCTTAGGGAGAATATCATCGGTCGTGTTGTGGGGGCTGAAAGGCAGACTGCTGTGTGCCAAGTAATGAATGAGAGGCTAAGAGCATAAAATATCAGTTCACATAACAGATGTATGGCAACATTCTTCACTAGAAGAGTTTTTATAAAATCTTTATACATCATCAAGGTATTGCCTAATGGCACTTACTTAGATTTAACTCACAAAATTGTTGAGCATCTACTACATGCTGTATACAGTTCAGGATGCAAAGATACAGAAATAAATGAGATATAGCCTCTGCCTTCTTGGTACTAATCATATAGCTAGCCATTGATGGTAAAGATGAGCAAAGAACAGTTTATTAGACAGTGAAATATTAGCTGCCCAGAGAACACTTAGGAGCACTGACAAACGTGCTTAATATTTGTGTGTGGTATGGAAAAGGTGATTTTTGAACCATGCTGTGAAAAGTGTGTAAGATTTTTGCCAGGCTTAGAATAGAACATGTTAAGGGGAAAAAAAGTGTACACAAATAAAAATTCATCGAGTGTTTGAAAATGGGAAATAGTGTAACCAGACCCTCTGTAAGGTATACAATGGACGTGCATATGTGAACATGTGCCTGTATGCCTGTGTGTTGGGGTTAGGGTTAAAAGAAATCAGTAAAAGCAAAACGAAGCCCGTTTTTTGAAAGCTCAAGTCCAATCTTTAAGAAATGGAAAGTTATGAGGGTTTTTTGTTTTCTTAATCAGGAAAATTACATGACCAGAATTGTGTTGTAGAAAGATCCAACCTGGCAGCAGCTAGGAAGAGGAACTGAAGGAAAGGCAGGAGGTAGAGCTGGACTGGAACAAAGAAAACCAGTTGGGTGGCTATTTTAACATCCTACAGAAAACCAAGAATATACTGAACCAAAGCAATAGCAGTGGGAGTAGAAAGCAAGGAGCATAGACTTTAAAAGGTATTTAGAGCTTGAATTAAAGTGTCCTGGCAACTGACTGAATGATGGGGTTGAGCAGCAAGGAAGATTAAAGGATACCTGAGGTTTCCCACTCAGTCCCATTAACAGAAGAAAAATCTAAAAACATGCTTGCCAAAAAAAAAAAAAAATCAAGACGAGATTATGAAATTGTTTTTGGATAGGCTTCTTCTGATTATAAAAATAGTTTGTCCAATGTTGAATACATGCAGTATAAAAGTAAAATGAGAATCATAACCTGGCCCCAAAAAGCCACAAGGGTTAACATATTTAATCCAGCTCTTTTGTAGTATATAACTTTTTTTTAAAGATTTTGTTTGACAGAGAACATGAAAGAGTACAAGCAGGGGAAGCAGCAGGCAGAGGAAGAAGCAGGCTCCCCACTGAGCAGGATCCTGAGATCACGATCTGAGCCAAAGGCAGACGCTTAACCGACTGAGCCCCCCAGGTGCCCTTGTAGTATATAACTCTTAAAATATAAAGTCATATAGCATTATGTATCCTGTTCATTTGCTTATTTAAGCATTGCCACAATAAGTCTTTGTAACCATGCCTCTTATTTCTACATAATGCAGTTCGATAAACCATGTTCCCATTCTAACATTAACAGTGATGAGAATCTTGTACATAAAGATTTACATTCAAGATTAAACGTCAAGATTAAAGATAAATTCCTAGAAGCCAAATGATCTAGGCAAAGAGTTAAACACAAATGAGGCTTGTGATATATACAGCTCAATATTTTCCGTTGAGGTGACTTTCTCTTACATCACGACAGGAGTTCTTTCTGAGCACTTTTTTTTTTCCTTTAGTGATTAGAATTTATAAGTCATTAGTGCAGAATTTGGACATATTGGTTTTAAATTGTAACAATTTGATGTTGAACTTATTCACATTTATTCAATTTTCCCAATTTTTTTTTTGTTTTTGTTTTTCTATTTACTTGAATGAGTACTTTGTTATATAACCCATTTATTCTTTGGCTTTTATATTTTATTTAGAAGGATAAATTTTAATTCCATTGCTGTTTCTTCCATTAGTTTTAATAAAATGGGAAGAACAAAATCTTTACCTTAGGTTTCAATTTTGATTTTTTCAATTCGTATTTCTCCCTGGAGTAGTATGTTAATTCACAGAAGTCATGTGTATTAAGATTTTAGGTTTAGTGTAACTGAGAAAAGCCTTTTATGTCCATGCATTTTTTAATTCAATTTTATGGGAGTATGTTTAATATTTTTTGATGATCATGGATTCATTAAGTATACAATTATGGTTCACATCTGTTTATTTTCATGTTAAATATTTAGTATGTATTAGACTCCAGTTAACTTGGGGAGTGATGGGAAGATGTAGAAAAAGATGGATTCCTACTTTATAGTTCTTAGGCAAATTAGGAATTTTGCTTTCATGCATTTCACCCAATCCACAGATTATATATATGGATACAGACAATAGATTGAGTCAAATAATATACAGTTCCTGTTTCTTTTAACTCAAATGGAAGATGATATAGTATGGGTAGAAAATGTTTTTTGGAGTTCAACATAGTTTATCAAATTCTGACTGCTGCTTACTAGCCTCAGGCATTTATATAAATGATTTGAACCTCCATGTCTCCATCATTAAAATGATAATAGCCATAGCCATCTTTGAGGTTTTTTTGTTTGTTTGTTTTAGGATATGAAGCTTATTATGTATGGTAACATGAGACCTAACAGGTATTCAAAACATTGCCCTCCTATGATATTTCCTCCCTTCTCTTTCCCTGCAACATTTCTAGCAAGGGATGAAGAGCATGAATTCAACAGTAAGTGATTACAAGAGGAATGTAAACTCATCAGCAATTGCCTAATTTGTTTCTTTTTAACTGTCAATTACCACAGTATTAAGGAAAGTGGGCCTATTTTATGTTTAATTTATAATTTATCAGTATTCAGAGATACTGAATTTTAAAAGTAGAATTTAAACAGATCAGTAATACATTGAAGAAAAGCTATTTAAGGATGGTCTTTTTTTTTCATTCCTTCCCCCAGCCCCCCCCGCCCCCCCCGCCCCCCCCCACACCCAAATCCATAGAATGACTGGTTCCTTATCCGATCATGCCAGGAATCCAAACTGTCCTTAAATTCCTTTTGACAGTTGATACTACGCTCAATCCCTGTTTGATTTACCTTTACTCTTTTTTTTTTTTTAAACCACTCTACACATGACTACAGACAGTACATTAATTTTGTTGAAGTCAGTAACTGAAGTCCAGTGGGAATAATTTTAGGATTTCTTCTGTAGGTGGTAATAGATCAACTTTTCAAATGTGGCCATAACATGTTTCACTTATCTGATCCTTTTTCTGCCATATTTTTCCAACTTTACAGTAGAGTGTTTTATTTGCCTTAAAAAATAAAAGTGATAGACCTGTACTGCCTAGTGTTCACTGGTTCATCTCAAAAGCCTTTGGTATAGAATGAAGCACCCTCAAATCAAAGCCTACTGTGAGCAATGCAGTAAATTGAGTCCCATGTGGGTGTTTGTTTCCTTTACTTCACTCCTCCCATTTGGAATGTCTATTAAAGTAACAGTAAGGTAAGTTACATTAGTTTCATTCCTAACAAGAATACCAAGTATTTAACTGCTTTTGGCAATCCAAAAAGTCAAAGTCAGATTTGGAAGTTTTACATTCAAATGAAAGAAGCTGAGTAATGTGAATGTTATTAGATGAGGTATACATGACTAGAAGTTCAAGCCAAAAATGATTCTTCACCCTGAAAGGGAAATGCAAAACATTTGGAACTTTTCTAGATATGGGAACAACATCTGAAAGCAGCATGTCATTTCTCATTACATGATCTTCGTGAACACAGAATTTATTCAGCTTATTTTAAGATATTGCATAAAGGATGAAATATTTCTATGATTAACAATTTACTTGGGTAAACTTGTTTTTATTTTTGGTTGATTTTTGGTTTTGTTTTCAGCTGATTTTTAAACAAATGTATGAAGAATATTTTACATAAAGATTCAGCAACTTTAAGGGCCCATTTTCAGTTTTGCCAAGTATAGTTGAGTAACCATCACAATAATATTCCCCATACATCCAAATTTCCATTCCCACCCTTCAATTTTCTCTCGGCTCTTGACAACCAGTGATGTACTTCCTGTCACTGTAGTTGTGACTCCTCTAGTATTTCGTATCAATGGAATCATACTGAATTTGGTCTTTTACATCTACGTTCTTTCATTTAGCATAGCATGCTTTTGAGATCCAGTCATATGATCAAGTATAGCAATAATCTGTTCCTTTTCGTTGCTGAATTGTATTGTATGTCTATGCCACGGTTTGCCAATGCAATCATCTACTGATGGATACTGGGTTGCTTTCAGGGTGTAACAATTATAAAGAGATATTTGGAGTATTTGAGTACAAGGTGTTTGTGTGGAAATATGCTTTCATTTCTCAGGTAAATACCTTCAAAGCAGCATTGTTAGGTCAGGTGGTAGGTTCTCTTAAACTTTATAAATAGTTCATGTGAGCTTACAAAGCATGTATCTTCTCTACACTGAGTGGGGCAGTTTACAGGGTACTACAAATAACAGATCAAACTTGTAAATTATGTTGTTCCAAATCTTTACATTTGTTATGATTTAGTACTATTAATATCTTATCATAAGTGTCAATTTAAAATTTGCTTTGTAGTTCTATGATTTGGCTCAATATATTCTATTCATAGGCTCAATTTTTTCATGAATAAAACTTAATGATTGTGATTATTTGTGGTAGATTTCTTTTATCATGTAGTATATCTTTCTCCTAATAGTTTCCCTCTAATTTTATATAAATTTAACAATAAAAGTTCTGGCCGCATAGAGTGTAACTATGTTATGATAAAGAGACTAAAGAAAAAAAAAGACAGTATATTGGATGCTGGACAGTATATTAGATAAAGAAAAGATACAATAGGAAAGAAGGGAAGAGAATTCTGGAAAGGAGACAATGCAATTTAAACAGGGTTGTTGGGAAAGGCATCACTGAGATTTTGTATTTGAGTAAAGATCTCAATGAAGGAATGAAAACTTCAGATAAGGGAAAACCAGAAAGATAGAAAAG
The DNA here is from genome assembly GCF_054177405.1 of Leptonychotes weddellii. Classification (NCBI taxonomy): domain Eukaryota; kingdom Metazoa; phylum Chordata; class Mammalia; order Carnivora; family Phocidae; genus Leptonychotes; species Leptonychotes weddellii. Next base: position 49,868,605 of record NC_138377.1, read on the forward strand.
CAGATAAAAAGGCCCTGTGTGTATGATAAATTAATAAGAGTCCGAATAAGCGAGGTGAGCCTGGCATGAATGAAGGGACAGAACATAGGAGATACATAAGAGATTCATCAGAAATGTGAAAGTTATATGTGGAGCTTCGAGAAGCCTTTGGCTTTAAGTGGGAATAACATGAGAAGTCATTAGAAATATTTCAGTAGGGAAATGCGATGAGATGATTAAACCTTTAATAGTTTTTTTTGGGGGGGGAAGGGCAGATGTTGTGTAGAGAATATGCTGAAGCAGGCTACTGTAATAATCCGAGTGAGTGCTGCTCATATCTTGGACCAGAGTTTAGATAAACAGAGTTAAAGAGAAGTGATTGGAAAGTCTAGTCAAGATCTGCTGATAGATTATATGTGAGTGTGAGGAAAAAAATGACCCCAACTTTTGACTTAAATAAATATGAAGTTGCCATTGACTTAGGGTAGATAGTTGGAGGAACAACTTTGGAGCAGGGAGAAGATTAGGAGCCCAATATTAGCCCTATTATAGTACATACAAAAATACATATTCAGACATATACAAGAGAGAGAAGTTTGGGTTTTGTTTTGCATTCAGTAGAAAAATCATGGGCTTTGACATCAAAACAGCCAGACTATCATTAGTTAACACTTACAAATTTCATGACCACAAATGAAACTTAAAACCTCTGGCCCTCACTTAACTGGCAAAAGAACCCAAGGGAAACCATGGGTTTTTGTATATAGTAACAACACTTAGCCATATTTATTCAACTTTTACAGTGAATCTACACTAAGTGCTATATATACATATCATATATCTATATGACAGCCAGATGCAAAAATGACCCCCAATTTCTCCCCTTCCTGACATTCGCACTCTTCTGTATTTCCCTCACACTGCACCAGGATCGGTCTGCGTGATCAACTGAATACAACAGAAGTGATGTATGTTCGCGTTTGGGATTAGGTTATAAAGACTTTGGCTTTTGTCTTGGTCTCTTGGCCACTTCTTTCTGCTATTTTAACTCAAGAAAATAGCAAGTGACTTCCCAAAATTGAAAAGTAAATACTAAAAAATACTAGCTGAAATAACATGTTCCAAAATGTCACTGAAGAAACCATGAAGAAAACTCCCCAATGCAATTATTGCTATACAAGTTTTGTTTGGTTTCGCCTTATTTTCTAAAATATACTCTGATTTTACTTCAAGTTCTTTCACAACTTTGTCACTCTCACTTGGCCATCTGTATGCTCCTGGCCTGTGCCACGAGGCTGCAGTCAGCAGTGTTTCTGGACAGGATTATTGCATAATTTGAGAGTTACTGAAGATAGCTCATAATAATTTAAGGTAAGAAGTAAAGATTCCCAACAACAAAAGTCCAGAACCAGAGTTGGCATTCTATTGAATATTTAAAAATTAATACCAAAACTTCTCAAACTTTTCAAGTTTTAAAGATACCATTCATCCCTAGGGCTTGGTGATCGGGTCCAGTTGGTTGCCTCAGGGCTACACCAATGCCTCAGTAAAATCATGCAAATCAAAAGGGAAAGGCACAGTCCATTCAAGTCAGGTAATTTGATAATTTAAAACCATATATTATGCAATTAAGACGTAACAATTGAGTCCTATTCTGCTCTACAGATGCCTAAAAATCATTTTTTTAATGATTTTATTTATTTATTTGACAGCGAGAGAGGGAACACAAGCAGGGGGAGTGGGAGAGGGAGAAGCAGGCCTCCCGCTGAGCAGGGAGCCCGATGCAGGGCTCTATCCCAGGACCCTGGGACCATGACCTGAGCCGAAGGCAGACGCTTAACGACTGAGCCACCCAGGCACCACCCTAAAAATCATTCTTGCCATTTCACTGTGGTGGCTTTGGCTTTACATATTTTATGATGGGATAAGTAAGGAATAAAGTAATGGAAATAAATATTGGAAACATGGGATAGCAGAATTTTTAAAACCTTTCAGTAAACACATACTAAATATTTGTCTTGAGTCACTACCATTTACAATTCATTCCCTAAACTGGATTTTGTTAACAATTTTAATTTTGTTGATACCATCCCTTAACTATTATGGGTCTCTAGGCAATACATATTTCTAAGTTTACTCAACTGTAGAATAACCCATTTCAGTTTTACATAAACATGCATGTGTATAACTATGTATGTTTTTGTGTATGCACATACATATATGTATATTTCATGAGTATGTTTAAGTATATTCCACAACTCCTTCTAGCTTTAAAATGTTAGCTAATACAAAAAAAAAATTAAAGCATTTGATAAAGAGGGAAAAATAATTGTAACATCTGTAACAAAGTTAGCATTCAGAATTTTTTGAACTTCCACAAACCAGTAAGATGAAAACATTATATGGCAAAAGGCTGTGATTAAGTAATTTACAGAAAGTAAATGTGGAGGACAAAAATAAATAAATAAGGAAAATATATGCAATTTCATTAATTTGGGTGAAATGTTAACAACTGTTATGAACCCTCATCCCAGACTTATGGAATCTGGAATACAAGCCTGAATCCACTCTCCCCAAATACTGTTCTCCAAAATATCGCAATTGAAAGTAAATGTGGGAGCGCCTGGGTGACTCAGTTGGTTAAGTGTCTGACTCTTGATTTCGGCTCAGGTCATGATCTCAGGGTCCTGAGATTAAGCCCATGTTGGGCTTCCGGTTCAGTGGGGAGTCTTCTTGTCTCCCTCTCCTCCTGCTCATACTTTCTCAAATAAATCAAATAAATCAAATAAATCAAATAAATAAATAAAGTAAATATTGAGTTGGTAGGATGGTTTGCTGTGAAATTCTTGACAAAATTTGCCTCCATATTAGCAGTGATGAGAGTTGGCACCACTTAACCACTTGGTTAAGTGCCAAGTATAAAAGATTTATCAGGAATGTAGAGGAACTTCCTACTTCAACTTCATGTTTTATAACTAAGGCATCCTGAAATAGGGTAGAAATGCCTTACAACTACACTTGAGATGTTGCAAGATGTCTTGGTGTAACTGCTGTTTGGCTATGCACTGGATTGTCATTTTGTGTCCTTCAAAGCTAGTAAAACTGGTGTTGGATTCATATTGATAGTATTTCTATCATAAACCAGAGGCAGAATCACATTAAATCAATGGTCATGGAGCACCCAGCTTGGAATCAGAACATACTACAAAATGGAATCAACTTTTGAAGAAGAAATCAGTCATTTTCAAGTGTTAAGGATTTCAGGGTAATTAAACTCACATATGGTGATGGTACAACCACTTTCAAGCGAGAGAGATCTAATATAGTTAAAAGAAATACTACAGGGGCGCCTGGGTGGCTCAGTGGTTAAGCGTCTGCCTTTGGCTCAGGTCATGATCCCAGGGTTCTGGGATCGAGCCCCGCATCGGGCTCCCTGCTTGGCAGGAAGCCTGCTTCTCCCTCTCCCACTCCCCCTGCTTGTGTTCCCTCTCTCACTGTGTCTCTCTCTGTCAAATAAATAAAATCTTTAAAAAAAAAAAAAAAAGAAAAGAAATACTACACAAGTCTATTTCCACACATATCTAAGAATAATAGTTTACTGCTCTCTATACGTTGGAGCTCTTGGGAGTTATAAGGAGGTACACAGCCACATACACAGCATCTGGACTTCAGGAAGAATCTGGGGTCCAGCCCAGGCAATGATTTTTTTTTTTAACTCCTTAGGGCATCCTAACATACAGCTACTGTTGGAAAACAACTTCTCTATAATGAATTTGTCCAAATGACAAAGGAGAGATTTATAAGCCTATTCACTAAGTAATTTTTATAATGGCCTCAAACTGGAAAGCAACCCAAAGTCCATTAGTAATTAAAGGGGAAAAAATGTCATATTCTAAACATAAAATACAGCAGGCAAAATTAATAATATATTGATATAAATATGGCAAATCTCAAAGTAATGGTAAAGAATAAAAAGTTTACAAGATTAAAGAAAAATGTAAAAGTTTGCATGAAAAACACACATATGATTCTTTTAGGATTACATGTAGGAATAAAATCATGGAGTATTATATATATGACCATTTCCTTAAGGTGGCTGACTCAAATATAGTAGGAAGGAGAAATTTTGAAAAGATGAACATAGGGGAAATTCAACCTTATCTGTATGATTTTATATTTTGACAAAAGAATGTAATTGTGAAAAATATGTTAATATTCATTATTTGTAATACGGGAATCCTTGGAATGAAATTTGTATTTCTGAGTTGTTCTAAAAACTATTTGTGTAATCTGTTTTACAGAAGAATTCCAAATACATACAATACTTTCCCCCTAAGAAGTGGAGTTTAATCCTCTTTCACCCCTTGAGGGTAAACTAGGCTTTATTTCAAAGAATATAGTAGATATAAGGAACATTGTTGTACTTTTTAGTGGAGAAACCTGGCAACATACTATCCAAGTGATGAGGCTTAACATCACCAATTACAGTATATGGGTACGATGTTATCTCTGATATAAATTGAGCAATAGGACATTTCAATTCCAATATTATTTCCAAAAATCCATAACTTAAATCTAATCATGAGAAAAACTTCACAGGAGTCCAGGTTAGAGGACATTCCACAGAATATTTGGCCATTACTCTTCAAGTCTATCAAGGTCTCGGAAAATAAAGGCAGAGAAACTGTCATAGTGAATTGGATCCTTGAACAGAAAGAGGAACTTGATGAAAACATTGCTAAACTCCAAATAAAGTCTGGAGTTACCTAATGATAACATACTAGTAGGAGTTTTAGTTTTGACAAATGTACCATGAAGTGTAAAAATGTTAAAAAGAAGTTAGATGAGGGTCAATATTCCCTGTATTACCTTTGCAACTTTTCAATAAATCAAAATATATTCTAAAAATGTTAATTCAAAAATATTTATGAGCCAAATTCTAAATGTAAAAAAAGCCCTTGTTCTTCCCACTGAAGAAAAATTCCTGTTCAGTTTTCCAGAGTGATATAAAGGTTTAAGAGTTCTATGTATATTGTTTTTAGAATAATATAATCATAAATTTTAATATGGTGACTTTTGCAGGTGGTCTACTATTCCTGATACACTTGTCAGTGACTAGTAAGAATCGTAGACAGAAAGCCAAGTATGTATTTGATTTCCAGCAAAGGGCAGTAAACTATTTTTCATTTCAGTTTAAATCTTGCTATCTAAAAGTTAATGATTCTTTTTTTGAAATTTTTGCCTACCTTCCCAAATTCACCAGATGTTTATTATCCAAATGTTTAAAAAAAGATGTAATATAAGAAGTCTTCCCTTATGTTCAAGGAGTACAGAAGCTTGTCTATTTCCCCCTGTCACTGAGGCAAACAAACTTAGTTATTTGTATAGGACTGGCTTGCATTTGCTAGTTTGGAAAATTACTAGTATTGACCTCTTAATTTCCTTGAATTTTCAGCTCTTTATCCCACAAGAGGTATCTCTAAATTTCTCCAGAAAGGATAGCAATCTAATAAAAAGATGTACTAAAATTACTATTTGTTAAACTATAAACAGCACAGCCATTTCTTTCAAAAACATGACAGATGTGTTGATTAAACCATTGAATATTCAGTTATTTATAAACTAAAACTATTTTGCTATGTCAGCAGATCTGGTTCTTTTGTATGGGTGCATTCCACACCTTGGGTATCTTACTCTTGTTGAAATCGTGAGACAGTTTTCATAGCTTTTATCTTAAAAGTTTTGAAGAATCTGGGCACTTAATGAAGGCAGTAAAGTTTTGAAATTATTGGGAAGTATTGATTTTTTTTTAAGATTTTTATTTATTTATTTGTTTGAGAGAGAGAGAGACAGCGAGAGAGGGAACACAAGCAGGGGGAGTGGGAGAGGGAGAAGCAGGCTTCCCGCGGAGCAGGGAGCCCGATGTGGGACTCGATCCTAGGACCCTGGGATCATGACCTGAACCCAAGGCAGACGCTTAATGACTGAGCCACCCAGGTGCACCGGGAAGTATTGATTTTAATTCATTTCTAGCATTTACCTCTTATATGTGCCAAGCATATAAGCATACAGTTCCCGGTCAACAAATGGATCTCATTATTCAAGCTCGTTTCAAGAGTGTCAGTCCTATTAAAATTTTCCTTTTGCAAGCATAGCAGTCAGTCTTCTTTTACCTTTTTAAAGCATGGCTTTGATTTTCTAGGTCCTTAACTCCCAACATGCTAACCAAGTCCTGGGCTTCAGCATCTTCTATTTCCATTTTCCCATTGTCCTTTCCTCATCTACCATGGGCTATGTGTTAATCTCTTTATGCTTCTCCAAACCATCCTGTACACCCTGTCACACTGGTTTCCCTATGGTATTTTAAGAGTTCTATTATAGATTTAAGATCAATCAATGATGGAAAAAACAGTCCAAAGTCCAAGGATCCAAACTGGTGGTAGGAGTCTTAGAGTAAATGATTTTCTTTTTAAAATAATGTCATTGAACAAATCATTTAACCCATTCCCACAATTGTACAGGGAGAAGGTTGAGCCAGAAAATTTGATATCCAAATTTTTTTCCTGCTCTAAAAACAGAAGTAGAACTAAAACAATTTACAAATAATCTTTTTTTTTCCTGATCATATTGTTTCTCACTTTTCATATAAGAAAGATTAAACCTCAACTATGAAATCTGGTTGCACTCTAGGAAAACGTGTGTGTGTGTGTGTGTATGTGTGTGTGTGTGTATGAGTATGTGTGTGAAACAGTTTAGCTCAACCTCCTATGTGGCAAATCCTCTTTGCCAAATAAGGAATAAATGCTTATTTTAATTCAGTCCACTAAATGTTATGCAACTGGATGGCATTATGATTTATGCATTTCTTCATGTTATACAAAGGAATAGGCCTCAGATAATTACCAATACTTGTTTAAGCAAGCAATTGCTCCATTGTATTGAAATCTAATTTCAGGAGAAATGATTTTTAACAGAACAGGACATAATTTGAATTTTGTACTTTACAAACCATGCATAAATAAGCGAAGTCCTATCAGGTTTTGTTTTCTTTTTGTTGTTAAGAAAGGAAAGAGCTAAATAAAGTTTAAATGATACGATTATTTAACTAGCCATCTGGAAAATTCAAAGCAGATAACATACCATTGACATGGAGAATAGATAGTAACTGGATACTTTTATGTCCATACATTAATGAAATCCACTGGCAAATTATTCAAATTCCAGTATCTTTTTCTCTGTAAAATTATAGTTTCAATACCTGCTTGGCATGGTACTAGAAGAAATTGGCCTAATCATTTTGTTTATTTTCACAGAGGGCATAATACATTTGCATTACTTTTCATCTCCCTTTCATTAAACCATTGAACTGATTTTAATTCACCACAGATTTCAGAGAAAAATATGGATCTTTGGAAATCAGATCTTTTAATTACTCAATTTGAATAGGTACACAACTGAGTTATCACTCTATGATTGCTCTTTACTTTGTATTAAATGGAAAATGCATAATGTTGAGGATATAACAGGTAATATAGAAACAAATAGTGGTAAAATAGAAAAAAATAAGTGGGGCCTTGAACAGAACCATGAGGATAATGTGCCGTGAACAGGAGAATAATTAAGCCAATCCTCTGCACCCGAGATCCAGTTAAAAACAAAAGGGAAGACAAAAATACTCAGCCATATGAGACCTAAGAAATGGAGCTTAGTGTTACTAGTTTCTACATTATGTGGGGGGTGGGGCAAAATATGACCTGCTAGAGAGTGCATAGCCCCAAGGCTGATGATGTTTTTCTTAACTTTACCTGAACATACCATGTATCTACTATACTATCAATTTCACATTTTTTTGGATTCTAAGTAAAAGCATGACTTGGTGAGAAACATGCAAAACTGCAAACATGCAAAAAACCCAAGAGGTCCAATATTTTGACAGTCTTATGTTATTAAAATACTTATTCTTAATGTATCTAGATCTTATTTCTAAATACAGGGTTCTGCTTGCTATCTAGCCTATGTAACTTAACAAAATGCAAAAATTGAAAAATTCAAAGTGAATTTCCTGTTCTCTCAATGGGATTGATCAATAAAATTTCTAAAAATTTAGACTTTACCAGATTCTATCAGGAAAATAAGTTTTCTGTCTGAGCCATCTTTTACTACTTTCCCATCTCTGCACTCAATTCTGCCAAACCTACTTCCTTTTCTCAAATATTCTAGACAATTGTATTGGTTATTCCCTATGCCAGAATATTACATGTCTAATTTAACATCTACTTCAAATATAGCTCCTTCAGTAGGACCTACTCTGCCCTCCATATTTAAAATTTCAACTTTTCAATGCTACATTTTCCTTTCACCATGCTGATTTATTCTTTAGTATTCATCACATTTTAACTTAGCATGTGCTTACTTATTTACTGTTTATTGTTAATTACCTGTGTCTTCCTACTAGATTACAAACTCACCAAGGACTATGACCCTTCCACGCTAGTTACTGATAGGACTTTAAAAATTAAAACTGTATGGGGCATATCAGAAGGCACTTGCTGAATAAAAGATTTAGATTAGCAAGAAACTAAATTTGTTTATTTGAAATATATTCCTAGAACTTTAATGGATTTTCTTCATGTAAATGTGTTGTAAAATTAATCCTTGACAGATACGTATTTTGTTATTTGAAAGCATTAAAGTATAGATCACTTAAAAGCACTAAGGAAAAAGAGTCAAGGATATTAGCTATATATTTAAAATATTTTTTTTTCTGCACTCAATGTGGTATAACAGTACACAAATCCATATGATTTATCCTGTTTGAATATTCAATCTGAAATCAGAGATGCTTATTTTCTTAAACATTATCTCTAATATATAAATGTAGGGATTCAATAATGACATAATAATTGATTTGCCAGCCTAATTTCTTATCATCTGAAACAAACTTTTCAGCACTAGAAAGGACTATCCTACCAGTCTTCAACATGAACACATAGAAGTTGCTATTTCCACAAGATATTCAGGGACTTCAAAGAAGAAATACATCTATTATCATTGTATTGAAGGTGATCACACCTTATAGAGTAACCAGATCTAAAGGTATGAAAATAGGTATGGGGTGAAAATAAATTACCCTGAAGGGGCAATGTCATGATTGAATTGTATGCCCCAAAATTAATAGGTTGAATCACTGAAACTCATGTGGCTATATCTGGAGATGGGGCCTTTAAAGAGGTAACTAAAGTTAGATGAGGTTATAAGGGTAGGTCCTACCAATAGGACTACTGACCCCATAAAAAGAGGCACTAGGAGGGACTCAAACAGAGAAAAGTTCATATAAAGACACAGCAAGATGGTTATCTTCTACAAAGTGAGGAGAGAGGCCTCTGGAGAAACCAAACCTGCAGACACCTTAATTTTGGACTTGCATCCTCTGAAGAGTGAGAAAATTAATTTCTGTTGTTTAACTCACCCAGTATGAGATATTCTGTTATGGCAGCCCTAGCAAGCTATACAGGGAGAATGAAAGGGTTATATTATCTGTCATTTGTTTTATATAGGACAGGTTATATTCATATTTTTATAAAATATGTCCTTTATTCAGAAATCACAACAATTTGTTTTTTCTTTTACATATTCTCAGGAAAATCCATGTTGTCATGTCTTAAACTTTGACTATGAGAATAAAATAAATACCTGACTTCCTGTGCTAAGCACTTTCTGATACTGAGTAGTTTAGAATAATGAGTAGCATATTAAAAGGTATTATTTAAATCTGGTAATAATTCTAATGTCTAGACACTTTAGTTTTAAGTATTTAGAGTATTCTAATTGTACTGGCTTTTGATCATCAATTAAGTTAAATGTACATGGGCTTATAGTTTATAAGAAGCAATGTTTTCAGGTAATGGAGCCAATTCATGAACTGGATTCTTACTAGATTATTTTACCTGTTTGTCACAGTAGCATCATTCTGCATAAAGTTATCTTCTGCAAAGAGATATAACCAACAACTTATGCATTCACAAGCTTTTCTATTGAACACACACAAGCATACATAACAAATTTATATACCACTACGGACAGAAATGACTTGTACAGTAGGAGCAATGATGCAAGACTGACCTTCTGTGGAACATGGAAAATGGACACCAAGGAAAATGGATTGTTGTGATATATCAAATTTGTGCAACACACAAAATAATTTTACTTGGAGATCTATTATTATTTATTAGGAAACTGTATATGTATTTTAATATGGGAATTATTACAGCAAGTTTGCTGAAGGAAAAGACCTGGTTGAACGGAAGGACTTTACAATGAAGGAAAAAAAGGCAACAGAACATGATAGACAGTAATAAATAAAATCCACTGATTATATTAATAAAATAATTATACTATGTTAACTATCATATTGGATTACAGGGAGAACACTGTTGGAAACCAGTCATTTTTCAATTATATGAGCAAAGACATTTTACTGACATTTTCAGAGCAGTGAGATCACCTTTTATTCTGAAAGCAGTACTTGCTAAAGAGTACATTTTTTCCTTTCTCTGAGGTTTTAATTGAATATAAACTTATTTTAGACACAGCCTCTTCATTTTGTTTAACTCAAATAACCACCTGTCCACTGAGTAATGGGAGTGAACTTTTGTGAAGAGATTTGTCAGATGCTCATAAGCTCAGTCATTCTTGTTATTAGTGCACTCACCCATGTGAGCTTGAATGTGGCTATTAGAGTTGCACCGAAGAGACAGAAACCAGGAAAAAAATAAAAAAGAATGAACCTGTATTTAAGGAACAGCAGAGAGGTTAAATGGCTGGCAGGAAAGTGAAACTCAGAGCCCAGCACTTTTCCAAAATATTTTTAGAACTACTATTACCCTAAGGTCCCCCAAACATTAAGTTTCTTTTAGTTATTATGTTTCTAGAGAAGTTTCTTTCGTCTATGTCTGATTTTGCACATGTTAATTCTTCTGGTACTAACATTAAGCTTTCTGGATCTGATAGTATTCATTCAATTTTTCTAGGATCAACTCAATGACCTATTCTGTGTGAAGACCCTTTCAAGGTGAATTATTTGTTTTGTGAACCCACGTCCATTTGTACATAATTTAGTTAAAGTATAGATTATGTATTCAACATTAGATTTTGGTATTTATCTCATGAAATTGCATTCCTGCAGAACAGGATCAGTATGGGGTGCCTGGGTGGGTCAGTCAGTTAAGTGTGTGCCTTCGGCTCAGGTCATGATCCTGGGGTCCTGGGATCAAGCCCCATATCGGGCTCCCTGCTCAGCAGGGAGCCTGCTTCTCCCTCTCCCTCTGCCTGCCACTCCCCCTGCTTGTGCTCTCAAATAAATAAAATCTTAATAAATAAATAAATAAATAAATAAATAAGAACAGAGTCAGTATCTTATTCACATGACAATGCTTCTGTTTTATAAATGTGCTGTGAAGAGTCAAATATGAAACATTGTTTGGTAATTCAAATGAAATAATGAGGAAATCCATTCCCAATGAATTCATGTATCTGTCCCCTTAAACTGCAGATATATAGGTTAGTTTTAGATTTGACAAGAAATATGGTATATTGAGGAAGAACAAAAAGCATATACTCACCTCCAGAAGTATAGAACCAGAAGTAAACAAAATGAGATGTTAAAAGAATATAGAATTTTACAGAAAGGTTACAAAGATCCATGTGATAAATCATTTAGTGAATTCATTATAATGTCAGGAAAAAAAGTGTACCAAATTTCTTTAGGTAAAAGTATTGGATTCTGATAAACAGAGGTGGATTTGGGGGTGAGCAAATGATAATAGCTAGGGGAGAAAATAGAAAATTGCCTGACCTATCGAGTGCAATTTTATTTTTTGGCTGCCTGAGATGGGTGGTAGGTAGGACAAGGCAACACCTCTTGCTGCAGAACTCATAGGAATTCAGATATTAGGTCACCCTCCTCCCCTCTAGTGATTCTTAAGTTTTCCCGTCCTAAACTTTGAAAACAGAGACCCATCTGGAGATTTTGAATCAAGAATGAAACCATGCAAAGAGATAAGAATCAGTTTAAAATCCATATGCTTGAATTGTATTTCCCTCTACTCTCCTGAGCTCATCACCACATTTCTACTTCCTGCCTTCCATTTACTGAAATTTTACTGCACTCCTACCAATTGTATCTTTCTGTATGGATTAATATTTTTATTGCGTTTTGGTGGGGGTACTGGTACACAAAGGAGATAAAATATCTATGGGAAATCAACTAGGATTTAACTCTCCAATATTTGAGACTTCTATCCTGATTATATAACTTACGTTCTATTATCAATAAAAACTCATCATAAGATTTAAATATTACAAGTGGATTTAAATATTTTACTTAAGCTACCGATATTAGAAATTTTATACTGTTTCTAAAATCTTCTGTTAAATTAGACATTTGAACCACTATCATTATACATAAAAGTTTTCTTATAAAATTAAGCACACTGTATATATAAAAAAATAAAAAGTGAAGTTACCAGGAGGGCATTCATAGTTGAATTTTGATACATATTGCCAAATTCCCTCTGAAGAATTTTGTCATTTCCATTGCTACCCTAAAAAATTGCTGCTGTGGTCAGTTGTGGAAGGTGACGCTACAACACTCAAGTGAAGCCATTCCCATTATAGTCTGTATCAGTGGCATCCCCTGGAGATTGAAGATTTTCATAGAACTATTTATCTGATCAATTTGTGAGGTGAACACCAAAATGGAGGATTTCTCTCTAGATAATCAAATGTCACAATCATTTATTGAATATATTTTTCTTGCCTAATAGAAATTGGTCCAGTTTATATTTAACTTATAGGAAAAAGTAGGATCTTTCCTGGTGGGCAAGCAGAATGATTGCCAAAATGCCTAAATCCCTAGAACCCGGGAATATGTTACTTGACATGGCAAAAGGGATTTTGCTGATTCAGTTAAAAATCTTGAGATGAGAGCACCATGGACTGTTCAGGTAGGCCCAGTGTAATCACCAAAGTCCTAATAAGAGGCAGCTGGGTCATAGAGAAAACTATAAATATGAAAGGTGGGGATTGGAAAAGGTTATACCTCTGGCTTTAGAAATAGGAGCCATGGGTCTAGGATTACAGGCAGCCTTTAGAAACTAGAGAAGGGAAGATGAAGATTCTTTCCTAGATCCTCCAGAAGGAATGCAACCCAGGCAACCCATTCTAGACGTAACTCCAGAGCTATAAGAAAAGTTTTTAAGCCACTAAATTTATGACAACTTGTTACAGCCACAATAGGAAAATAATACAGTGTATTATTAATTTTATTCTATTAACTGGTACTGCCTAAGTGCTCTGAAGGCAAACTATACTTCTCGCATCACAGGCAATTAATATATAACAAATGTTAATCGCTATTCACTTTTCAATGCACCCAATACCAAGCAAAATGATAAGCCTTTTTTTCTTTTAGTTTTTTTGTTTCAAGTTTTTATATTCCAGTTAGTTAACATATAGTATAATATTAGTTTAAAGAGTAGAATTTAGTGATTCATCACTTACAGATAACAGCCAGTGCTCATCACAAGTGCCCTCTCTAATATTCCATCACTTTTTTAGCCCATCCCCCACCCATGCCCACCTCCCTTCCATCAACCCTCAGTTTGTTCTATATAGTTAAGAATCTATTGTGTCAAGCAGAGAAAGACAATTATCATATGGTTTCACTCATCTGTGGAATATAAGGAATAGCACAGAGGACCATAGGGGAAGGGAGGGAAACTGAATGGGAAGAAATCAGAAAAGGAGACAAACCATGAGAGACTCTGGACTCCCAGGGAAACAAGCAGGGTTACAGAAGGGAGAGGGTTGGGGGGAAGGGGTAACTGGGTGATAGGTAGTAAGGAGGGCACGTGTTGTGATGAGAACTGGGTGTTATGCGCAACTAATGAATCATTGAACACAAACTAGTGATGTACTATATGTTGGCTAATTGAACATAATTTTTTAAAAAAGAATGTTTTGTAATAATGGTAAGCCTTTTGAAGCAAGATCTTCTCCATTAAATATTTTATTTTCAATGCCTAGTAAAATATACATTGTAGTCAATAACTATTGCATGAATTGATAGGGTTTTTATTGATGCTATGAAGATCTTTCATAATTTTATTTCAAATTTTTATTATTTTGAAGTATGCTGATTCGTACCATTTAAAACCTTTTCCAAAGAAGGGATCACTACAGAAAATTTATAGACAAACATTTCAAAGATTTTGTATACTCCCTAAGTTTTATCATTAGGGCAAATAAGACCATCAAAAAGCTTTGTAATTTATAAAGTACATTTGTGGCCTTCCCAATGTTTTCACTGATTTTTGTTTTAAGTGAGGGAGACTATAAAAAATGAATTCATGTGGGGCGCCTGGGTGGCTCAGTTGGTTAAGCGACTGCCTTCAGCTCAGGTCATGATCCCGGACTCCCGGGATCGAGTCCCGCATCGGGCTCCCTGCTCAGCGGGGAGTCTGCTTCTCCCTCTGACCCTCCCCCCTCTCATGTGCTCTCTCTCTCTCATTCTCTCTCGCAAATAAATAAAATCTTAAAAAAAAAATTAAAAAAAAAATGAATTCATGTGAACTTTTCCTGCCTGTTCTACTGGAACAATTTCTCTTGCTCTTTCATTACTAAGAATATTTTACCCTCCCTTGGCAATGTTATTGTGTGCTGGTTTGTTGTGTTTTGCTTGGGGGTTTCTCTTGCACAGAAGAGATCTCCAAGTGATCATATTTCCATTTCACTTTATCCACCATGAAAGATTTTATCCAATCTATAACTGTACAAATCACAGTTTTACAAATTTGCAAATTACAGATTACAAATGTAGGATCACATTTTCCTGAACCTACATTTTACATTCAACTATGTATGTTATAGTCAAGTGAAGTCATTTGTTGTCCAAAACAGATTATAAAACAAATACCAAATTGATTATTATTGATAAAAAGCAAAGCTTGTGGTATCTACAGTTTGGTTTTTATCTAACTACTTTATCAGATTCCTTATTTTGATAGATTAACATTTTCTTGATATGCCCTTTTACTTACAGAATAGAACCACCTGTCTGAATGTATTAAGTACTTACATGACTTATTGATGTTTTATATCATTTAGAATTTTTGTATTTTTAAACTAATAATGAAAGCAACGGTGCTATTTATAGCATTTGTAGTTAAGCTCCTTTATGGACATTAATTCCTACTGCAAAACGTTTATATATTTTAAATTTATTTTCAATTTTAAATGCTGTCATATTTCAAATATGAGCTCAGAGGGTGGAGGAATAATGGCTTTTATTCAACAAGCGTTTACTGAGCTCAGATCATACACCAATGACTGCCCACAAATTATTCAGATAAAATAACTGTCACTTTCAGGAAATTCACAGGGTACTTGATAATTGCAGTACAGATTGCTGTGATCCATGTCACTGATAGAGGGTCTCAGAATATGGTTCTAACCCAGGACCAGCAGGAGGACAAGTTTATAGGAAATTTTCCTTGAATTCATCATGTTCACATTTGTATTTGTCATCTGTACTCTCCACAGTAAAAGGGTTAACTGATAGTAAAATTATACTGTAATATAACTTTCCTGAAACAATGCTTAAATAAGATTTTATAAATAGTTGAGTGTTTATAACTGCAAGATGCTGAATGCTTAACAATCATTCTATTCTTAATTGTTTTATATAGAATGATTTGCCAATATCAGTCTTGATATTTTTAACATGCTCATTTTTTTGGAATTAAACCAGAGAACAGATATCATAGCAGCTTTACAAATGAGGTAACTGTGGATCAGGGAATTGGGATACTAGGACCACGGTTACATAAAAATTAGAGTTATTTATGCACTCTATATTGAACCATTAGCACTAATCTTAATGCTAGTTCTCCGCCCCCACTTTATTTTGTTTACAATTCCCAAATATATAGCTGTACCTAAGTAGTTGTAGGAATATATAGGTTACATATGCATCTAATATTAAATGTTGCATATACATGTAATATACTATATATACACATATTATAGATATAAACCTCTCCAGTTGGAAGTAAATGTCAAAAACCTGTACAAAACTGAATTCTTCATTTTCTCGCCCAAATCTGGGCCATCTACAATCTTACTTGTCTCAGTTACTGACCAATTCTTCCACTTGCTTAGGCCAAAATTTGTGAGTCAACTTTGACATCTCTTTATCTCACACCTTGTATTCTTTCTACCAGGAAATCGTGGAGACTATATTCAATGTGTACCAATCGAAACACATCTCACAACCCTGGTCACCACCACCCCCCAACCTTCCCACCAAAGTTTATTATCTTCAATACCACAGCCTTGGGATCCTTAAAAAAAATCAGATTGGGACACTCCTCTGCATACAACCCACCCCAACTCCCTATTTCAGTGAAAATAAAAGCCACTTCAGGCCCTGATACTTCCTCCCACTACCTCTGATAGTATTTCCTACCACTCTCCCAGTGGTTCACTGTTGCAGCCATAATGGTTTTCTTACATTACCTGGGGCTGGTCAAACATGCTCCCACGTTGGGGGTCTTTGTATCCCTCTAGCTCTGCTTGTACCCCTCTCCTCACCGATATCCAGATGCCAATTTCCTCACCTCCTTCAAGTCTTTGCTCAAATATCAGCATTTTAATCATCTTATGTAACATTTCATCTACTCTCCCATTCTATTTCCCTGTATCTTTTTAGCACCTTGTTATGTACTATAAAATGTATAATTTACTTACTATAAATTCTCCTCAAGTAGAGTATAAGTTTCATAAGGGCAAGGATTCTTGTTTGTTCCTTTGACATAGCCCAGCATCTGGATTATGCCTGGCATAATTAGGTGTTCTACCGGTATTGGATGAATTTTAAAAGGTGGGATGTTGAAATGTTGTAGTATCATATTGGAATCACTTCTGAAATAGTGAACGTCTTAATAAAAATAGGATAAAGAATTGTTTTAAGAAAATTTCATTGAGAAAGTTCCTTTGAATCAAGTATAGTTCTTTTAATCTTAAATATACGAATTATACTTGTCTGGTAATTCAAAAATTTAACTTTTTATATTCCAATAAGTACACTTTGCACATACTTTATATTATAACTGGTTTTCCCACTTTAATAGTACAAAATTACAATTGTATCATTTCTAGTTTGTGTCATAAATATATTGTTTTATTTATCTATCCTGTGACAGAGTTTCTCCTTTCCAAACTTCTGGATCCAAATACCAGACTGAAAAAAAAAAAAAAAAAAAAAAAAACAACTCACAACCTGCCTCAGGGGAGGGAAAAAAAAGAAAGAAAAAACAAAACAAAGATTCCACTTTAGTCCTTTGGATGATATGATCCTTGACCCTGTAGTTTCATGTAGTTTCAATAGCCATGTCTGCCAAACTGAAGATAGAAAACCAATTCTACCTCCTGCTGTTGCTGCTCAGGACTGTATCACTGAGCACTTGAAAAGACACCTTCTCAAAAACAGCATGGAGTAAACGGCTTTCTAATATGAGAAAAACAACCTTGACTCTGAACATCACTTGGGGGTGAATCTCATTCTCTGAGCTCTTTGCTTCATTTTGAAGGAGTTTTTCAGACCGTGCTCTAGATAGAATCAAACACTCTTACTCACATACATACACACACACCAAATATAATTTTCTGTAACCTTGCCTATAACTTTGCATTTTAAATCCAAGTACATGGGTCTTAAAATTGGGCACAAATCCTTTCTCTCCTCCCCCACGCCCATTTTGCAATCTGAAGTAACTGGATTTAAAGACCTTAAATTGATTCATGAATGCAACATCTGATTTACACGTTTAAGTATATATTGGTCATGATTGCCAGTAGAGCTGAAATATGGACTCTGTATTGGTTTTTGTTGTGGCTGTTTCTTCCCCAAACTCCATCATAATCCTGCAGCTACATGTGTCTTCCACAGCAACATGCACTGCTTTTCATTTGGGTCATTGTATAAGGAATTATTTGCCACCATAAAGTTGTCTGATGACGATATCTGTCAAATTTTCAAAGGTAGGGCTGTCCAGCGGTTTTTAGTTTTTAAAAATAAGTTTGCTATATTCAGCATCAATAGATGATTAAAAGCCACTTGATAAAACTCAACACCCATACTAAGAAAAATGTAATATACAAATAAACTAATTCACTAAATTTAACAAAAAGTAAGTATCTTAAATGAAAAAACACTGATAATTTCAACATTAATTAAAAATTTTACCAAGTATCTGGCTTCAAGATAAAGGTTTAAAAAAGAGCAAGGTTGTTTTTTTTTTTTTAACATTCTAGCCAAAAAAAAAAAAACCTCACAAAATTGGCAATGGAAATTATTCCATTTCTATTAGCAACTAAAATTAAAATACTCAGGTATTAATTTAACTAACATACAGGGGACCTATGTGAGGAAGGATATTAAGAGACACAACAGAGTATCTGAATAAATGGAAAGGTACATCATGTTTTTCGATGGGAAAAAAATCTAAATTTAAGAACATCAGGTTAATATACAATGTTAATTAGAATTTCATTTGAATTACAATAGAGTTTCTTACAATTAGGTAAAGTGTTTGTTGAGTTCAAGATTTTAACCCCCAAACAGCTTAAACATTATAGTAAATATAACTGGGAGTCAGTTTGTCAACACACCTTATGAAGACACTTTAATCTCTCGATAATGGCAAAAGTATAGTAAACGAAATAGGAAAAGGACATATTTCTTTTTTTTTTTTTTAAAGATTTTATTTATTTATTTGAGACAGAGAGAATGAGAGACAGAGAGCATGAGAGGGAGGAGGGTCAGAGGGAGAAGCAGACTCCCTGCCGAGCAGGGAGCCCGATGCGGGACTCGATCCCGGGACTCCAGGATCATGACCTGAGCCGAAGGCAGTCGCTTAACCAACTGAGCCACCC